>NC_045593.1:53566465-53897090 GCF_009819795.1 Aythya fuligula
TCTGGTTACCTTGAACTTTTGTATACCTAAATTGATTCTCTGTGGGAAGGTCCCACAGTCTCTCCACTTCAGCATTTAAGTTCTCTCTCTGCTTGTACTGGCATGAAAGCTTGTTCAACGGAACAGTCAGCTAGTTTGAAGAACTGATCAGCTGAAAAAAAAAATCCTTAAAAAATGCTTAAAAACTGTCAGAGTTAAGCTGTTGTAAAATTGTATGTATTATTCAGCTAGTACAAGGAAAGCAGAACTGAATTGCTACAGGCTGCAGTGAGAGATAGGGATACCTCTCATGGTGATGATAAGGATTTCCATGGACTTAAAGTTGCTGTGTAACAATATTTTGAACAGTGGATACTGTGAAGAAGCAGAGAAAATTTTATTTAACAGTTTTTAAACAGTCTTGTTTTAACAGTTATAAAATAAGAGATTTTCTATAGCCAATATATTTTCAACTTTCTTTTTCATGCAAAAGAGCAATGAAATCCCCAAACATGCTGTGGTTCTTTCCAAGGGTCAAACCTCCTTTTGAGAGGTCAGGCACATTTTGATAAATGCTTCTGACAGGTTTGGTTTTCTCAAAACTGGAGTCTCCTGGGGCAAAACTAGAATTATGTGGAACAACTGGGAAACTCCAGAGTAAGACAACAACTTATCCAATGTCTGCCATAGTTCTGACCGGGATAATTTAGAATACTGCACTTCTCAGGAAAACTTTGGAAAGAGGTTTTTCCTCCAAGTGGTCTTCTGTGTCTTAGCCTTGGCAATATGTCAGCTCTTGCATATTTTTCGTTGCACTCCTAAGCCAGCCATGCTGTATCACCTTTTAGCACCTCAGGAGTGAGTTGGTCACTGACTACATAGAGCAACACCGACTAAATCCAAGTATGAACATTTTGGGGTGGAGAACGCTCCAGGTTGTGCTGCAGTAGGTGCCCTCTAGAGACAAATGGTATGCAATGGGTGTAAGAATCCATTAGTGTAAAGACTTGAAAAGGCACGGGAGAGGGCTTCTTGGAGTAGTTTAGTTCTCAGATGGCAATGTTCCAGCAGAAGGGAAAACCTTGTAATCTGAGTGGGTGGAAGCAGCAGGTACAATCTGTATATGTTTGCGAAATGCTGGGTATACATGAACAGTGTGGAGAAATGGAGAAGCAAACTCAGACAAAGATACATACTAGCTTAATTCTTGTTCCCAGACTAGCTCTGATTTCACAATGTGCAGTATTCCAGGCCTGTAAGCCAGGATCATTGTAAGGAACATATGGGACAAGCTCATAAGGGCTCAGAAAGGAGGTGAACAAGGCTGGAGTAAGGCCAGGTGGTCTCATGTGGATTTGCTAGGACTGATTAACTACACTCATAGTGGGAGTCTGGTATCTGTCCAGCTCTTGGTATCAAAGCTTGTTTACAGAACATGAAATATTGCCCACTTTGGCAGGCCATCAGCTGAGCTACTCGAGATGCTATTTCCCTGCCCATTCTTTTGGCACATGCAAGACTTTTTTTTTTTTTCTATAGAAGGAACCCTTGCCAGGCCTGATCTTAGCTATGGGTCTTCTCCCTTTTGTAGAGACTACAACTACCAGTCAGCACATACATTTTATCCCCACAGCAGCAGAAAGCACCTATGTCTTCATCCTGCATTTGCAGGAGGACTTTTCTGTCTCAGATGGTACCTTGTCTTAATGCTTTATGGAAAATAGTCCATTGGTGAATTAAAAGTGCTCTGCCTCTCCATCTTGCCCCCACCAGACATGTACTTGTCAAGAGAGCCTGCATCATTAATGGGGAAGTTTAGCAGTTTGCTGTTGGGCTGTTAAGTTATAACTACAACATTCAGAAACTTCATACTATTAAAGGGAATTGGCATAACTGCCCTGGAGATTTACTGTCTTGCTCCTGTTACCTCTGGGGTAAAGCATCCATGCACTTAACACTAAAACTGGGCAAAACTCTGTTATTGTACCCATAGTTATTTCCATGGGACTTGTCTTTTTTCCTTGGCAATACACATGCTACAGGGACTAAGAAGCTTGCATCATGTCATTCGTTCTTGCTTTCAGGGCTCAGGTAGAAACGAAAGACCAGGTTGCATTCTTGAACCTATTTCTCTGTCTCCAGACAGCTCCTGGCACACACAGGGAGGAGAATAAGAATTTGACACTGCAAACCTTCCTTTTCTTTCTTTCTTTCTTTCTTTCTTTCTTTCTTGCTTTCTTGCTTTCTTTCTCTCTTTCTTCCTCTCCTTCTCTTCTTCTCTCCTTCTCTCTTTTTCTCTCCTTCCTTCCTTCCTTCCTTCCTTCCTTCCTTCCTTCCTTCCTTCCTTCCTTCCTTCCTTCCTTTCCTTCCTTTCCTTCCTTCCTTCCTTCCTTCCTTCCTTCCTTCCTTCCTTCCTTCCATTTCCTGGTAAATGAAATGAAATGGTATAACCCTCCAAGTTTTTAAATCTCTTTTGGTATCTATCACAAAGATGGTTCCCTTTACCTCTGTTAACAGACTGATGGGTTTGCAAACAGGTGAAGAGGTGGAATTTCTTTGTGTTATTGTTGTCCGCCAATAGACACATTACTGTCCTGTAAAAAAAGTGCAGTGCCCAGCACTGTCCACAGGGATGGGAAGAAATCCTAGCTCCTAGCATGGACGTGTATTTTTTGCAGAGATGGCTCATCCACACTAGAAGAGAGTAAAAAAATATAATTCTGTTTTTCAAAGAAGCAAAAAGTCTGGATCAAAATTGAAAAATGCACTTACATTTTGACTAGAAGCATTTTTAAACTAAGTCTGAACATTAAAAAAAGAGGAAGACGTCTACAAAGAGTATTTTTTTTAAAGTTTTAGTAGTATTCATTTTATTTATTTATTATTTTTGTGGTAGACAAACATAACGCAGACACAGTAACTCACAAGTGCCCGAGTTCTCCAATGCCAAACATCAGAGCTAAAAATGATACCTGCTGAAAATGATACATGCTGAAAATGATATAACTAGACTTCTGACTTAGGTACCTCTGTACTGTGCTCCATTTATGGTTTAGAGATCCTAGCACTGGCTTAGCCTGCTTTAGGGGATTAGAACAAGCATGCAAAGGAAAGCTGTCCCTGTAATCATGTCACTGGAGTCAATAAGTCCACCTCAATGGCAATGAATCTGTATACTCATTCTCAAATATGACCTAGAGTCTCTTTACAGCAGATTTTTGTAAAGAGATGTGTGATCACCTCCTGGTCAATCTTTGATTATCCAAAACCTGATTACCTTTTTACATTATTTTAAGCCCAGACCTCACAGAATCAAAGAATCACACAATCACAGAATGTCTGAGGTTGGAAGAGACTTCTGCCAGACATGTCGTGTAACCCTCCTGCTCGAGCAGGGACACCTAGAGCAAGTTGCACAGGACCATGTCCAGGGAGCTTTTTGAAGATCTACAAGGAGGAAGAATCCACCACCTCTTTGGCAACATGCTCCAGTGCTCTATCATCCATGCAGTACAAAAGGGCTTCCTTGTGGAACCTTTAGATGGAACCTCCCGTGCTCCAGTTTGTGCCCATTGCTTCTTGTCCTGGCACTGGACAGCACTGAAAATGCCTTCCTTCCATCTCCCTTCAGGTATTTATAGACACTGATAACATCATCTGATCCTCTTCTCCAAGATGAATTGGCTCAGCTTTTTCAACCTCTACTTGTATGACAGATGTTGCTGTCCTTTGACTATTTTTGTGGCTCTATGTTGGACTCTTTCCAGTATGTCTTGGTATCTCTTTTACGGTGGGGCCAGAAAATGGACACAATATTCCAGGTGTGGCTCACCTGTGCTGAGTAGTGGGGAAGGATCACCTCCCTTGATCTACTAACACTGCTTTGCCTAGTACAGCCAAGAATAGTTAGGCTTCTTAGTAACAAAGACACATTGCTAACTCATGTTCAGCTTGGTGTCTACCAGGGCTCCAAGTCCTTTTCTGCAGAGCTGCTTTCCAGCATGTCCTGTGCCTGGGTTGTTCCTCCCGGGTATAGAACTTTGTAGTTCTCCTTGTTGAACCTCATGAGATTCTAGTCTGTGCGTTGATCTAGCCTATCAAGGTTCCTCTGTATGGCAGCATGACCCTCTGGTGATTCAGTCACTCTCCCCTAGTTTTGTGTCATCTGCAAAATTTCTAAGGATGCACTCTACTCCATCGTCCAGATCATCGATGAAGACATTAAACAGGACTGGACCCAGACTGGACCCCAGGGGTCCTCCACTCATTGGCCTCCAAACCAGACTTTGCAGCACTAACTACTGCCCTCTGGGCTGTCCTTTCAGCCAGTTCTCAATGCACCTCACTGTCTGCTCATCCAAAGCTCGTACTTCAAGAGCTTCTTATGAGGATCTTGTGGGGACAGTATCAAAGGCCTTGCTGACGTCCAGGAAGACAATATTCACTGCACACCCCCTCATCCATCAGGCTGGTGATTTTCATTATAGAACCTTATCAGGTTGATCAGGCATGACTTCTCCTTTGTGAATCCATACTGAATGCTCTGATGATTTTCTTTTTTCATGTGCCTGGAAACGGAATTCCAGGAGTAGCTGCTCCATCACCTTCCCAGGGATCAAGGTGAGGTTGACTGCCCTGTAGTTCCTCAGGTCCTCCCTTTAGCTCTGCTTGAAGATAGGAGTGACATTGCTTTCCTCCAGTCTTTGGGCATTTTCCACACTTGCCATGATAGCGTAAAGATTTTAGAGAGTGGCCCCAAAGTCACATCTGCCGGCTTACTCAGCAGTCATGGGTGCATGCCATGAGGGCCCATGGACTTCTGAATGTCCAGTTTGCTCAAGTATTCCCCTGACTGGATCCTCTCCCACCAAAGGAGATCCTTGAAATCATGAAGTTGGTGTTTTCTCCCTTACTACTTAATGCCATGTGAGTTGTATTTTTTTCTTAACCTTTGGCTCAAGAGAAAGATCATTTATCATGTGTGAAGCATGACTTGTGCAGAAGGGAGTCTGGTTTCTTTGCTTGCTGGATGTAACACAGTTGTGGAGACTGCTGTTACAGGTCATAAGAAAGCACTGAAATCCCTTTGGTTTTATGAGTCAGTACTAGCTAATGAATGAAGTCTGTTTTGCTGATGCTGCATGTTTTTCAAATCCTGGATGTTCTTGTGCCGCAGACATCAAATTACAGCTTTGCAGCCAGTATCCTTACTCTACAATACGCAGACCTCTTTCTAAGAGAAGATTTCATTTTTTTTTTTCAGACGTACTGTTGACTGCCATTAAAAGACAAAATGTGCATCTCCAAGGTTTTCTGACATTCTTTGACATTGACTAAGAAGATCAATGATGTTTAGTACAAAGATAAACGGTTTTCTATTTTAATTGTGAAGTAAGTTTGTAAAGGAAATCTGCTGACCAAAATCTAGACCACAGAAAGCTAAGGCTCTAGTTATTCTCTAGGTAGCAAATCACAGTATTATCAGAGATGTGGGATGAATGCCTTCCTTGCATTGCCATCTTGCCATCTTACTTGAGTATATTGATTTGAGAGATGCTTAAATATGGGATGTTTAGATGCTTAAAGTTAGGTAAAGTTGACCAGCCACAGTGCTCAGGATGCTGGCCAATCTGACTTCAATCTAGTATAGAGAAAGGATGGTTCATCCATCTCCCAGTGATATTACTGGACCAATGATCAAGAATCACAGAATGTTTTGTGGTTGGAAGGGACCTTTAAACATCATTCTAGTTTCTCCTCCACCCTTCCTCCCTCCCCTGCTGTGGACAGGGACATTGAAGACAGTGGAAGAATCCAATTTAGAGCACAGTAAACTGAATTATACCACCTTTGAAGCTTCTACCTCATTCTCACAGTAGCACCACAAATTCCAAAAACACTATTTCAAAACGATAAAGACAGACTGTAGCCAAAGAAAAAATGGTTGGGTTGGGGGTGTGGTGCAGAGGTCTGAACTCTTGCTATTAGAAGCATTAAAAAAAGCTAATAGAATTCAAAACAAAATTAGAAAAAACAAAAACAAAAACAAAACAAACAAACAAACAAACAAAAAAACACCACACAAAAAAACCCACACTTCTGATGTTATTGCCCATTGGAGGAAAATAGTGGAATTTTATTTCTGAAGACTCCAGTTACATCTTGAACAGCAAAAATGGCAGCTGAAAATGTTAGCTGCAAAAATCAACCCATTTCAATGTGACTAAAATGGATCCCTAGCATACTCTGTCAAACCATCATGTGAGTTCTCCTTGAAAATATTTTTCCCAGCTCTCACATGAATGTGTGACGCACCTTTTCTTTCGTAATCTAATACAGGCAGACTGATTCCTGTTCAGATTTGTTTAGGTCATGCTTGTTTTTCTGGGTTTCTTTTGGAGCAGATTTGTTTTTAGAGGCAGCAGACATTTATGAGACATAGTTATGTATGTGACTAATAATGCAAGTAATTAAAAGTTGGTGGTGGGCAAAAACCACATGAATTTAATGCTGTTTTCAGTCTTCTTGCTGGCTTCTTGGTGTACAGTTTAAACTGGGGTGGGAGGCTATTGACACTGCAAACACCTGGAGATATTTTTGACAAAAAAAAAAAAAAAAAAAAAAAAAAAAACTTGATTCCAGTGCAACTGGTACTGCCTGAAATCAGGAGTAGTGAAGTCACTTGCTGCAGGTAGATACAGAGTTGTAATTAATAACAGTCACATGGAAGAACACTCTATCACAAAAACACATAGGAGAGGAAAAGAGTATATATGTATAAACATCCATAAATATATATATATTCATGTAGACAACTGTTCAGAGAATCAAGACTGTAATTCTTTTTCTTCACATCCTCACAACAACCTTTTCTCTGCTGGTATATTCAATCCTGCATCTTGTTATCCAGGGTCCATGTTTTAACTCAGCTGAATTATTGAAGGAAAACTTGAGTGTGTACTTGATACTTTTGAATGTCAGCTTGAATACCTGAACACAGAGCTGTACTTACTACAATAAGCCAAGTATGACTCTTGAACTGTAGCAGATGTACTGGCCATCTATTTGTTGAAAAACATAATTACTCACCAGCAGTCTAGAAGAGTTAAAGTAATTAATATCCTGTTACAGAGAGGTTTGTTTCTATCATAGGTGAGGCAAACTAAAGGAGTCCTTCTGGAAAGCAACAGCAAATAGTTTACTAAAAATAACTTTAGCTAGGTGATATCAAAAACATTTGCTTCTCAAACAAAGCCTATAATGTTATTTATCAGTTAAAATGCTCAGTAGTATTCCTTCTATAAATTGTATTACAGTGATGTGCAATCAATCAGTATTAGTTCTCATTTCCAGGACAAAAATCTTTCATTATGATATCTGTACTCTTGAGACTATTTGAAAAAGTAACTTGAGAAGGTTCCAGCTTACCTAATTGCCTAGGGCAGCTCATTTAATAAAAGGTGAGGGGGGGAGGGGGGGGGGAGAAGAGAAGGGGGAGAAGGGGGGAGAAGAGTGATGAAGTGCAATTTAGAAAGTGTCTAAGATGTATGGCAAATTTTGCTGTTCAGTTTCAAAATAGTCTGGTATCATTACAGCTTCTGTGGGTAAATAAATAAGTAAATAAAAAACAACAGTGAACAAAAATACCAGTAAATTGAAATTCCACTCCCCCCCCCTCGAACACTAAAGATATGAAGACCATTTCTGAGTGAAAACCAGAAAGTTTGCAATACTTAATTTGTTTCACCATGATGCTCAAGAACACAGCTAGAATACCTGCACTTGCCTGAGGTAAATCTCTGTGTACCAGTCCTGCAAATAGTTATGTACAGCTTAGGTCTACATTCATTGTACATTTTATGGGCTTCAGCATTTAAGAGAGATGTAAGTGCTTCCATGGATTTTGACAGGACTAGAAGGAAATAGAACTGTTTGCAATCTTGCTACCATGTTTCTGTTTCCAGCAAGACTGTGAAATATTACAGTAGTCTCAATTTAAATACTTTGTTTGATTACTCTGCTGTGTGGAGAAAATGCTGTGTAATTCAGAAGCTGAAATTACACCTTGGCTTTTAACAGAAATGTCATAAAAAAAGTCTCTGTAATGGTACACAGGAGTAGATTTCCAACTGAACCTTGAAAAGAAAACTTGATTGTCTAAAAATACCAGGCTGTTTAAAATGGCTTGTGCTGTTTTTTCTTTTTCTTTTATGAGGAACATATAAAGCAATTGGGCTTGAAAATATCTGCTTTGGCATTCAAGTTTCACAGCTGCTGCAGATATATGGTACTTTGCATAACTTTGCCCAGCAGACACAGGTACCATGCAAAGGGTATTTTAGCCTGGAATTTAATTTAGGATTGTGGGAGCCTTTAGCTGACTGTACTTTGAGAGCAGCAGCCAACAACTCACCATGCACAAGGGGGGATAATCATCCCCTTTAGTCCACTAATTCCTTCTGCACCCCTGAGGTGTTGTCTATGCTCATGTAAGCAGACTTTTAGAGTCTAAGCCTACTTAGATTCTATATTCATTAATTGCAAAATAACAAGTCATAAAGGGCAACAGATGTATTTAAAAATGAAACAATATCACTTAAAAATCCAGAACCTTCAGTTTTTTCCAGGGACTTATAGAAAAGTGAACAAATATGAAACCCAATTTCTTTCATTATATACATACAATGTTTTTCTTGTCAAAGCAGCATGTAAACTGTGGACATGGTTTGTCCATATTTTGTGTGCAGCTGCTTCCCAATTGGACAGTATTGCTGGTGGAGCAGCAGCGTTAGCAGATGAGTCACGTGGAGAGAGAGACAGCATACAGAGAAGTACATTATTTAAGATCTGACTACAGTGTCTTCTCAAGCAATGGTGTGGGAACTGTGGGCCAGGATGTTCCCTAGGGCTCTTTCCACTTTCGTTTAACATGCACTTAAAGGCTGAAAAAAAGAGAGAAACATGTTAGGCTCATCATTTGCAATATGATTCAGTTGTCTACATACAGGTGACGAGACATTTTGGTCTATTCCTTAAGCTGCTGCTCAAGAGGTCCACATCTCCTATAGGTTTGTCTCCTCTGCAGTTCTAGTTAAATGGCTTGATTGGACTGTTTGACGCCATAAGATTATCAGCTGCCTACAAGGACAACAGTTTTGTGAGAAAAACATAGTACTTTGTTTTTTCAAGTCATAAATTTTCAACACAGCTAGTCTAACTTAAATGTCTGAAATGCTCCATCTAGTTTTATTTGCTGATTTGTTACTTCATTCTGTGCCCTGAACCTCTAAGAGAAATTGGCGTGTTTCATCATGGGGTGCATTTGGAAGAGTGTTGCCATCAGGCCAAGGGAGGTGATCCTGCCTCTCTGCTCAGCCCTGGTGAGGCCACACCTGGAGTATTGTATCCAGTTCTGGGCTCTCCAGTACAAGAGGGACATGGAGCTACTGGAGTGAGTCCAGAGGAGGGCTATGAAGATGATAAGAGGACTGGAGAACCTGTTGTATGAGGACAGGGTGAGAGAGCTGGGCCTATTTGGCCTGGAAAAGAGAAGACTAAGGGGAGACCTCATTGATGTGTATAAATATCTGAGGGGAGGGTGTCGAGAGGATGGATCCAGTCTCTTTTCAGCTGTGTCCAGTGACATGACAAGAGGCAGTGGGCACAAACTGAAGCACAGGAGATTCTGGCTGAATATAAGGGGGCACTTCTTTATTGTGAGTATGACAGAGCACCAAGACAGACTGCCCACAGAGGTTGTGGAGTCTCCTTCTCTGGAGATATTCAAACGTGCCTGGATGCCATCCTGTGCAATGTGCTCTAGGTGATCCTGCTCACCAGTAGCGTTGGACTAGATGATTTCCAGAGATCCTTTCCAACCTCAACCATTCTGTGATTCGGTGATACGCTTTGACAGTGATGTTGTGCCTTTTCAGGAAAGGGAAGTACTTACTTTTATCTGTGTCCTGAGCTGTCCTTCACATATTTTGTCTGACATGGCATGCTCTGAAGAAGGGAATAACTTATGTTAAAGGAGCTGTCTTTGAGTCAAGTATCTTCACCAGTCTCTCCATTTTACAAATCTTCCCAGCTTTCAACTTTCTCCCATTGATGCAAGTGTAACCATTGCAGACAGAGATCTATCTAGTAAGTTCCTTTCTCTGACTTTCTTCTCTTTTCATTTTTACTTTCTACTTTTCTTTGCTGTTCTTTCACCTTATTATTATTATTGTTATGCACGGGTATGATTAACATGAACTGAATTAAAACTGTGTTGTGCAAAGAAGTGATGGTTCCTAGGTCTGAAGCAGTGGGCATCCGCACCCTGTCCTGGGAAGGGGTGCGAACATTGCTTTTTCATTCTCAGTGGTGGCACAAAGATGGTACAAAGCAGTTGGCTTTCCCTTGAGAGTCTTTATTACCACATAAAAAGTAGGACAAAAGTAGTACATACTCATTCACACCAGTGCAAATCAGCTTCTAAATACTAAAACACCTATTTTTCCCTTCACGCAGCTCAGTGCTGATGCAGAAGGGCCAGAAGCACCAGTGCTGTGGGATGTGTGCCAGCAGTGGGGATTGTGGTTAACATCCTAATGCTGCAACTGTGCCAGGGCAGGGAGGAGAGGTGTTTCAGAGCTGCTCAAAGGGCACCAGAGTATCTCAGGGCTGCTGCTGAGACCTCTTGGTTGGATTGGGCCACCAGCTCTCCCTCAGCTGACTGTGTTCAAAGAATCTTGAGAAAGATGAGGCAGAGAAAGCATAAAGTCTGTCCTGAGATATTCATCAAGGTCTTATTTTCCGGACAGAGAGAAATAGGTTACAGTATCTCTGACTGATGTAGCTATTCTGCAGTATGAGATCCAAGGTTAACAGGAGACTACATTTGCTATGGTGCTTCTGTATCTTCCTCTTCTGTATCTTCCCTCTCAATGGAGCTGAAACAAAAGACGTCTTCACAATTTCACTTTCCAGAATAAGAAGAAATCTGAACACATTGTCCAGGGACAGGAATTTACAAGGCCCTTAGTTCTACTGAAACTTAATTCCACACAAAGAATCATTGGTCTGTTGGTCCATGTGAGTTCTACATTGTAGAGAATTGACCAATCTATCAATCATCTCAACTGCCTTTTCCCTCTCTTTCTTCCCCTCCCTTCAACTTTCTCTCTTTAACAAGGTTGTTTTTCCTTTTAGTTACCCAAAAACTAAACAGATAATGTGGGGCTACAGATAAGAATGCTTATCCCAGACAGATTTAACAACAGTTCACCCTGTTCCTACACTGTTGCTGATCCAATGGAAATAGTACACAGAGAGCCCTTGTGAACAGCAAGCTATACATGAAACAGAAGAGTGCCTCTGCAGCAAGGAAGGCAAAGGATGCCCCGGGCTGCCTCAGCAAGAAGATAGCTATCAAAATTCCACTATCCTATAACTCTAAAGGAGGAAAATATTCATGGCTGTCTTATCCTTGAGGTGCTTCTTAAGGTACCATAGGAAAATGTTATTCACTTGCTAGACACAATAATAGACAAGTGAAAAGAAGCAGCTCTGAAGCTTGAAACACTAAGCTGATAGTTTGGTTGAATTATACGCTTTTTACTTTGTGATTGAAATGGGTTATGAATATAATGTGAACTGTGACTTTTTCTTCAAATTGTAAGAGGCAAAGATCATGTATGTGGCTGGCTGACTCACGTCAGCTGAGAAGACACAGCTTGATGGTTGTTAATGTCTGTAGATTACCCAAAGTGATTTACAGTTGGGTTTGTAAACATATTGATCCAACTTGTTTATTTAGTGAACCAAGTTCAGCTGATTGAAAGCAATTGCAAGTGCATTACATACTGGCATAGATTCAGCAAGATCAAATTTACTCAGCTAAATGGCTTCCACTTTTTTATACAGGCACTAAGACTAAGTTCCTTATTTTAACACTTTGGAAGTGCTTTTCACCCTTTAAAGGAATTTGAAGGTCCTTTCTACACTTCTTCCTCAACTTAAGGTGACTGTAACTTAAAAATAAAAAGGAAAAAAGAAAAAAGAAGAAAGAAAGAAAGAAAGAAAGAAAGAAAAGAAAGAAAGAAAGAAGAAAGAAAGAAAGAAAGAAAGAAAGAAAGAAAGAAAGAAAGAAAAAAAGAAAGGAAGGAAGGAAGGAAGGAAGGAAGAAAGAAAAAGAAGGAAAGGAAGGAAAAGAAGGAAGGAAGGAAGGAAGGAAGGAAGGAAGGAGGAAGGAAGGAAGGAAGGAAGGAAGGAAGGAAGGAAGGAAGGAAGGAAGGAAGGAAGGAAGGAAGGAAAAGGAAGGAAGGAAAAAGAAGGAAGGAAGGAAGAGATGGCATGCCCTAATGCTGACTAGGGTTGAATTTGCTTGTTTGGCCCTTTAGGAAGGAATGTGTAGTTCTCAGGAAATTGCGAGCAGTATTCTTACGTTTTAGAATTTTCATCTTAAAAGATAAACTTGGTGAAACAGATGAAGATCGCCTACTCCCCCTTGAACTTCTGGCATCAGTATTATCTCTAGCCCAATGTAGAATAATAAATAGGCTATTATCTCTAGCCTAACATAAGAGGCTAACTCTTCTCTGACTATAGCTGAATCAGTTGCTTCAGGTAAAGTTGTACTGAACCCCACAGCAGAAGATGACAGAATCTGAGAAAAAATTTCTCTCTACCTGGACATTAATTTGTATGTCAAACCAGAAATGCTTTTATCTTTTCCATAAATAATCTCTGTTCTCTCTCATTTAATCATTTTTTCCCCTATTTGATGTGTGTATATAAATATATATGTGTATATATATATATATATATATATATATATATATATATATAATAATCTTTAATCTGTCTGGCTGCTCAGTTTCAGAGACATGTTGCAACAACCAATTGTACAGCTTAACGAAGTGCAGCGAGGGGAGATATTTATTTCCCATCACTTTTAAATTAACTGCCCTTCTTTCTTGTTGAAAACATTGCAGTTCCTGACTGTCAAAAGAGAAAAAAACAAGAAAACATTATAACTTGCCTTCCTGTAGCCAGAAATCTTCTAATTAATGATAGCCTGTCCATTTTCTTGTCATCATGTTTCTTGCAGCTAGTCCTTTGACTCAGAGTAGTTCCTTCTGTAGTGAATGCATGTGAACTAGTGTGTCAGAGACTGACTTTGTGCCAATACCTGCCTGCGTTTCTTGGCAGTCATGTTGTTATTATCGATGTTGTTGTTATTGCTTTTTTTTTTTTTTTATTATTATTATATGTTTTCAATGAAGGGATTATGACAACTGAAATCTGCAATGCTCATTTTGGTCTTGACGCTGGTATTTTTCACCCCCTTATTTGTGCAAGAGCTTTGTCTTGTGTAGTTTTGATGGCTTATTTTTCTTTTGTGGGTTTTGATGCAACTGGAGAAGAGGAGGCTCAGGGGTGACCTTATCGCTCTTTTAGGTACCTCAAGGGAGGCTGTAGCGAGGTGGGGGTTGGCCTGTTCTCCCACGTGCCTGGTGACAGGATGAGGGGGAATGGGCTTAAGTTGAGCCAGGGGAGTTTTAGGTTAGATGTTAGGAAGAACTTCTTTACTGAAAGGGTTGTGAGGCATTGGAACAGGCTGCCCAGGGAAGTGGTGGAGTCACCATCCGTGGAAGTCTTCCAAAGACGCTTAGATGTAGAGCTTAGGGATATGGTTTAGTGGAGGGCTGTTAGCGTTAGGTTGGAGGTTGGACTCGATGACCTTGAGGTCTCTTCCAACCTAGAAATTCTGTGATTCTGTGATTCTGTGGAGGGTCTCTTAGACATGTATCCCATACTGCCAGGGTGATGATTATTTTAGGAAAGTAAAAGAAATTTCCCTGTTTCTCCCAGGTTATCTGTTAATATCCTTTACTACAGAAGATGCTGTTCATCCAGAAGAAGTGGAAGGATCTGTTTCCAAATGCTAAAATACTTCTGATGGCAGCTAAGTTCCTAGGAGCTCTGACCCACAGCAGTGCTATTGTAGATAACAGAAAACAGCACAACAAGCACAGGACCATGGCTAGTAAAGGGATGGATATATCCTCTTATCCTGCAATAAACATGGTGCCATTTTGACTTATTTTATCACCCTTTCATGCAGACTATGAATGCACATAGTTCCTTTACAACAGCTCGGATAGCCTACAGCTTGCTTAGCTGCAGCTGTATGTCTTTGCTTGAACCTCAGTCTTCTACCTAAACATTGTGCCTGTTTCTAGCAACCAGATTCACAGATCCTTGTTGCAGCAACTACCACTGGATTGCAGGGAATGTTGGTCTTGCAGGGTGATGCTAGGCCCTTCCTAGGTCATGATGGTCTACTGTCAGCAGGCCAAACAGGGCAGTTATTAAACCCTGAGGGCTCTATTGATGAACTTGGTCCAACCCCTCATGACAGCATCCAGACCTGTTGGCAGAATGAGGACAGCATCACTCAAGCTCTCACTGGTGCAGTTCTGACTCCCTCTGTTCACCTTTTCAGGGATGAAACCTTCCATTTTCATGCATTTGTATTCAAGTGATAATTGTGCACCACTGACTTCTTCATGTGGGACAGGAATAGTGAACTCTTTCATGTCTGGTAAGAACAGAGCTGAAACTGACACTACCCACTTTGGGAGAGAACAGTCTTTTCTTACTACCAGAAATAAATGCCCTACCTCTTAGAATAAAGAGAGACTCTAGTAACCACATTTGTCTCTTCCAAAGAGCTGGTGGTTATGCAATTCTTAATGCTTAAATTGAGGTGCTTAAAGGATGGGCTGAAGGTGTTAAACTACTGCCAGAAGCTGCTGTAGTAAGATCTTCTTCCTGGACATAGTAAACTGCCATGTTCCGGGACCATGCAAATGACGTTCAACTGGTCCCATGCTTCATACAAATCTTTACAGGAATTGAATGGAACGTGAAGTTTGTCAAAAGAAAAACGGTTCATTGTAATTAATTGTGTATTTGACAGAATAGGCCCTGTACATCCCTGGGGAACATGACTCACAGAAATAACGCTTTTTTTCTTTGTCTGAACGCTTGCAACAGCACAATGTTATTGAAACTGGTGCTCAGCGTCCAGATGTTCCAAGATATTAAACACCTAGTTCCCATTCAAATCAAATATTATTAGAACCTGACATGCAACCTTATGCTGTGGTTATTGGATTTATGTCTGATTCCTTGAAGGTAACCTGTCTGGAAGAGCAGGTGCTTTAAAGAGAATGGAGGAATTCCTCTTTTCATTGACTGCTGCCAGCTGCTGAGCTGTATAAGCAAAAACTGCCACAACTCTTTTAATCCAACATGAATACCCTTAAGCCCTCTTGTTTATATTTTTGATGACTTTCCACTGGGAAAGTAAATATACAGATACAGGCATACACAGATCTATGCAGACAAATAAAGAAGAGCAGAATAAAAAACTAAACCAATATCCACTTAAAGCTTTCCAAACGGCAGCAATAGTGTTTCCAGTTTCCTTTTTAATAATACTGGGGTGAAAGTTTAGATCCAACTTCACAGTAGTTAGAGAAATGTTTCTGGCTTTCTCTTCTCTCTTTTGGAGAAGGTCTGCCTGTCTGTCAGCAAGTAAATCATCATTCACTTAAAGAAGTTCAAGAGGGAAAGTAGAATAAGGTGCTCTCGCTTGAAAAAATAAGATAAAAAAAGTGTTGTGAGTGAAGGGACTTCTGAGAAATACTGAAATACAGGTAGGAGAGGTTGACCAGGCACAAAGGTTCAGAACTGGACTTCAAATTACATTCTCAATGATGAATAAGAGTCCAATGACTTGGACTTGTTTGTTGGAAAGGTGGAATTTTTTTCCAAAAGTGGAAGAGAGTCCTTTACACAAAATGTGTTTGTAGTTGTTTGGCTAGTTCTATTCCTGCCCTCATATTGTCTCCTGTGTCCCCACCACCTGAAGTTGTAGCTCCAGCTTGGAGAGCTCAGGGAGGCAGTAGGACTTTCTCACTGAGTTGTGGCACCTTCAAAAAGGGAGAGGATTCACTCTGAGGCTGGAGCAGCACAGCAGCACTGATTCATGCTGAGGCACATTTGGATGAAGCTGCTCAGAAGGAGCATGGGGAGATGGAACTGACATCTTCATAAATTGTGTCCAAGAGCCCATAACAGTGCTTTAACTGTTTACTAAATGTGCTGCATTAAAAAGAGTGTTGCCAGCAGTTCAAGGAGGTGATCCTTCCCCTCTGCTGTAACAGTTGTAGAGACTAGCTATGTTTTGGAGCTGAACGTGACAGAATAAATGTCCCTGTATGCAGCACAAAGCAATAGCATCATGGAGAAATGTGGGATTTGCCTCTTGTCTAAAGCCATACGTCTATGCATCAGGGTCAGGATTTAATTCTGCGCACTCACGCAACAAAATTTGGGCTTGCAGTTCCATTCCAGGCAATGAGGTCAGTGACATTTCAAGGCATATATTTTCTCTCTTCCTCCAACATGCAGCCCTTCTGTCTGCAAGAATGTGCACAAAAAGAAAAAAAAAAAAAAAAGAGAAAAAAAAAAAGGGAAGGGATGGGGGAAAACAGCCGCAGTGCTTGATAACACAGATAGCACAGACCATTTCTAGTTCCTCTGCATATTGCCTGGTCTCTATCTGGACAGCTGGATTTCAGACATACAGACATTTCTTATTCTAAACATAAATCAGACTCATTTGTTTCAGCAAGATATTTTGCCATCAATTACAAGCAGTTTCACCTGATATTTGTATTTTCTGTCTCAATAGTAGGCTTTTTTTTTTTTTTTTAACATAGTGCATAGCAAGACCTATGTTTCCATCTTGAGCTGAGCTGTTACTGAAACTGTCCTCGCTTACATTGCATTTTTAATGTTTGCCAAGCTGAAGAAGTCACACTATATTACTTGAGTTGGAACTCCCATATAAGCCTTATTTTTTTTTTATTTCTCCTTTAATTAAGTCTTAATTAAAAAAAAAAAAATCTTTCATCTATTTTATTTTCCAGTATAAAGAGGTACCTCATGAAATTATCCAAATGTTCCAGGGGTCCCTTGGGGTTTTCTAAACCCATCTTTCAAACAATTCATATATTTTTCTCTTGTAAGAGTGATGAAAACAATTACTGCTGGGTGAAAAGAAACTGAAGAGATATGAAGTAGCTCAGGGCTAGCTTTCTTCATGAATGGAAGATTGTATTGGACTTGGAAGTAATTATTTGTCTGGTATTTATTTATTCATTTCACACTTAAGAGTCTTTCAATTCTTTCTTTAGATGGGGCAGAAACAGAAAATGATGAAAACCCTTTGTTCCCTGACATGTCCCTTTCATATTTCACATCTATCTAAAATCAAGAGGAACTGAAAGATTGTGTTTTCAGCCAGTTCATCTTCCAAACAGATAATAACAGTAAGTTTAGATTTATTTTTTATATCATCCCCTCATGAGATCAGAGACATTGGAGAGTTTGGGGGAACCTCTTTCTCTCTTTTGATATTATTTGCTTGGAGAGTACATAAAATATCTGGTGATTGAGATGTCTATGGAGTCTGAAACAAAATTAATTCTGCATGATAACATGAGGTCCAATTTTCATAATGAACTTTGTTGTGCAGAGCAGACTTATTCCTTCAGAGGACCTTAATACTGTAAAATCTCACAGCAGTGCACAATCCTAGCAAACATTCTTGCCCTGACCTTTCATTACAATACTGACATCATTTGGTGAGCTAAGCATGAGTTATACTCAGAATGAGTAATCCTAGCAGTGCCCATTCATCATAGCCTTTCACTCATGTATGTCGCTGGATGTCTTGGGTTCTGATGCTATGTACTAACACTGTCACCCACACGTTTTCACAATTAGAAAAGCTGCAGTGTAGGGATGGAATTGCATCATGCCAGACACTGGATTCTTGGATAGCTGCCACAGGGAGGAAATATTTAAGATATGAAACTGCAGGCCCGATGAAAGATATCCTAGGCAGTGAGTAATAGAGTGTCCTTATCTGAAATGGATGCCCGTGGTGTAGGAAAAAATGAATCCTCCAGTGGGGGAAGCAAATGTTGGTCCAAAGCAAAGATGTGATGGCCTACATCTCACATTGGGAATCAATGACTTTCAGTGCAGGTTTCCAACCAAGAGCAGTCTATAAAAGGAACCACTCTTGAGGGACATAACAGCCCTGGTAGAGACACAGAGAACTGCTACCTTGAAACAGAACACGTCAAGGCAGGATATCAGGCAGAAAATGCAAAATATATAAAACATGGTATTTTCCAGTTGTGGAAACAAATTTTACATCCTCAAAACACAGCAATAATGACCTTGAGTTATGCATTTCAAAAAACTCAGGTGAAAGAACTGTTTAGTACTGGATAAGCTGGAAAGTGGCTTACTGGGGCCATTGCTTGAATGTGGTGAATCTAAATGTATCCGCATAGATAAGTGTTCTAGATATATTTACAGAACTGCTAGCAGCTAAGAAATGAAAATGTTGTTTTAATAACTGTAATAGTAATATTTAGATGAACTTTGCTTTTCAAAGTATGTAGTCATGCAGACCATTAAATAGTCTTAAAAGTTCATATTAAAAAGTTCATAGGAACTTTGCCCTTTGCCATATATCTTTGTAGATGCCTGCAGTGAAGCAGTGGTGATTGAGCAGTATCAATGTATCTGTGATACAGTCATTGTTTAATGGATAAAGAATTACATTTTCTTTAGTTCAGCATTATTATACAGTCTGCAAGGCCAAGGAAATGGGCAAAATTTCAGTTAAAAGGCTGTTAAATATTACTATCTTTAATTAATATTACTCTGCTTTGGAGGAACACATGGAATCAAATCCCATTCTCTTGCTGAATGAAGGCAGAATCTGAGGGGCATTTTTGTTTTGCCCCAGTGATGCCACTACGGCAATAAAATCTGAAACATCTCTAGAGTTGAAGACTGAATTTGTTTGTGATTGAGAATATTTGGACATGTGTCCAGGTAGCAGTACAAGTGACTGGAACGTCTCTTGTTTTGAGACATCTATACATTAATATAATGCACATTAAAACTGCAGGTAACAGTCACCTAAAATGCTTCTGATGCTGAGAGTAGATTAAGGTTTTGTTTGCTTGTTTTCTATTTATTTATTTATTTGGTAGGCATTTTTAACAAAGTAAAATGAAAATTCATCTTTGACATACATGTACATGTAGAAGGGGTCACAAAGTAAGAATACCTGTACCCTAATATTTCCTTGTTTGAGAAAACCCTTTGTCTATCACCTGCAGAAATCCCTGGGACTCTTCTGTGTCTTAGAATTAAGGCCTCTGTCTCTGAATAAAACACCATAAATGCTACATACTGTTATAATAATTAAAGATGTATGTAGAACATGACTACGTAGAGCTGAGGGGGGTAGGGGTGTAACAAGTGGCAGTAACAGGAGATAGCTGTGTGAGTAAATAGAAGTATAGAGATCTGGGAAAACAGAAAACAAACAAACAAACAAACAAAAATATGGAAAGGTTGGTGGGAAGAGAGAAATGTTTAAAACTTATGACAGCCAGAAAAAATACGGAGAGAGAGCAGAAAGCTGGTGAGAATGTTGAATATGGAAAGAAAACAAGCCAGTACAAAGGAAGAAATCCTGATCCTATAGGGCCACAGGGACATGAGTAAGATCTGTAGATAGTGATGTGTAGAAAAATTCATCCTTGATGGAACAGAAAATGCCTGTTCCCAGAGGTAACACTTAGGTCTACCTAGTATCTGCTGTAGTTTTAATAACACTACTGCAGCAGCTAGATCTTCACTGTGCTTGAAAGGTACAGGCAGGAAAAAGACTTCTTACCTGATCTTCACAATGCTGACAGGAACTTCACCAGAACAGCATAGATGTACTAAATCACAACGTTCTCTTGAATCTAGCAGGGTTGAGATTTTTCCTTAACTAAAAAAAAAAAAAAAAAAAAAAAAAAAGCGAAAAGATGCTTGCTTCTGGTAGCAAAAAATATAAGGTATGGCAGAGAATAAAATAAATAAATAGATAAATAAATAAATAAATAAATCTTTCTTTTCTTTCACTCCTAATAAAACCTAAGGAGGAAGCAGAACACTTAGCTTCTCATGCTTCTTTAGACATTACTTTAAAATGAAAACCAAGATGCCTAACAAATTTTCCCACGCAAATTTTCTTGTACATCCAGGAAGAGAGCAAAATGAGAAATCTGTGCCTGGGTACGTCAGATTCCAGGGGGCTGGGAGTCCTTGGAGTCCTTTAGTGCTGTATTTACCAAGGCATGCCTCCAGGAGAAGCCCTTATCTTAACACTGTTACATGACATAAAGAAAAACAGAACAGTAAGGGATGTCAAAAGGACATCTAATTCAATCTCTTGTCTTGAGTTAGGACCAGCTGCACCTAAGCTTTTCCTGACAGAGTTTTTCAGGAGGTGCCACTGAAAATAGTAACCTCTTCTTCCCAGCACCCTGCTGTTACTGGCTGTCTGCATGGTTGTACAATTGTTATTGATGTCTTGGTTTAGTCTTCCACACTGCAACTGAAGCTGATCACATCTTATCCTCAGTACCCAAGCACTGCACAAAGGATTGTGTGGCAGCTGGGATGTAGAATGAGGATTTTTGACAGAATTACAGGTATTAGGTCAATATAAGATTAAGCACTAAGAAAACTTGTGGTAAATCAAGTCTGGTGTTTATAGAATGATCTGTGTGTGGAAACTGCTGTTTATGGGCTGTTGAGTGGAGAGAACAGTGATTACACTTGATGCTTGCTGTCATTTTTTTTTTTTTTTCTCTACAGAAAGCAGTTGCAAAATAGCTGTTGTTTTATTCTGTCAGGCCATTCATATATCAGAATCAATAGTGTATGAAACACTGAAGCTAGTAAAACAAGTCCTCACCTCGGCCCAGTGATTCCAGTGAAATTTTACATCTGATATAAGTTTACCAGAAATACTTCTTCTAAAGTGCAGGCTTGAATATGCAATTAAAAATAATGAGAAAGTAAGTTGATGACTTTGTGTGTGACAGAAGTGTGGGAACTAATGGGTTGTTCCCTTGCACCCCTCTTTGGCAGGACTGTTTATTCAGTAATTTAAATAAGATGCTTATTTAATGAGAGACAATGTAATATAGAAAAGACTCCAGCAATCCTTTCTTTCTCCTAAAATCTTGATCTGCTGGAAAGTTCTTTTGCTGACAGATTCTGGAAGAACAGGCTGATACAGCAACATAGGTGATATTTTCTGATGTGATACAGGTAAGTACAGATTGTTGATAGTTTTATCAATTATTTGATAAATTAAAGTAGTCAGAATGTATATTTCCTGCTGGTCTGTCATTCTATGGCAAAACATCAATAAATTCCCATTACTGTGGCAATTAAACTTGATGGGGTTATAAACCAGATGGATTTGAGTTTATGCTTATGCTGAATTTTCATTTTTGAAGACTGCTTCTTGGGAAATAGATTATTATGAATGTGAATAGCAGTCTGCCTTCTTCAGATAATGGGTTGCTCAAAAAAAGAGGTAGTCAAATTAACTTGTATATTCCAAAATAATCAGATATTGATGACAAAGCATATTTTTACACAAAAGAAATTCAATACAGATTTTAGTTACTGACTGTAATAAAATCTTAGGTAGATTTCTTGCTGTGGGTTTATAAAATCCATTATCTAGAATATTTTTTCAGAACTTAAAATAAGTTTAAATATTGCTCCCACAGAAGGTGGATTACATTCACATTAATATTAGAAAATGTATAGTTTGGAAAGTTGGTACTCCACTTACTTCAACACGATTAAAAAGTTGCAGGATTATGCAAAGAGAACTGCTGTTAACACTGGTGTGTTTATCAAGATTTGCTGAAGCTGACACTAATCTCAGACTTCTGACAACACAGCTTTATTCCAGGAAGCTTTTGGAAATATGAATGACCATATGCTGATTTTATGCCTCCTTGGTATAAGTGTTGCTCTGCCAGTAAGTTATAACCCTGCGTATCACAATCTAAATTGCTTGCTAATTTAAAGTACATGACAATCTACCCAGCTGCCTGGAGTCTGTGCATGTTTCAACAGAATAAACAGAAATGTCCAGATAGTTTTGCAAATGAGTAATAATTCTTCCTTCCCAGCCTGTTGATCTCAGAGAAGGTAATATGTCTTTGTATCCTCTAAGTCAGCCAATCTGAGTTCAGCTAATGATGTGGGAAAGAAAACATCCAAATATCAGGATTATTTACAGTGAAAAATACCCACTTTTCAGATATGAAAAAGTCAGCCAAAGAGTCCTAGTGCTAAAATCAGCAGAAGGCTTCAAGACAGCTGACAGCTTCCTAGTATGGAAGTGAGCATACTTCTGTCTGACCAAAGGCGCTAATAAATCACGCCTAGCAGAAAATACTGGCTTTAAGGCACTAAAGTAAGAGTGCTGACCAGTCATTCTTGCCAGCAAGGCAAGACCAGGGACATTCCAGTTACACAGAGAAGTGATTTGTCTCATAGCTGAAAGCATGGCTTTATAGTTCAGACAGGCTGACCTAATAGTGAGGTGCTGCTGAAAAAGGTGCTGCTAACACCTCCATCTCAGCTTCTTGATCTGCTCCCCCCTGTCAAACCAAATGATCATGTGGCTGCAGAACTAATAAGTGAAATAGAAATCTTAATTTCTTTTGAAACAAAGACTTGATTTTCTGTGGCTTGGCTGCCTGAACTGATTCCTGTAAAGGCGTAAAGCCCAAATGCAGTGTCCACACTGAGAAGATGCCACCAAGAGAGATATATAAAGAAAATCCAGCACAGAGGAATTCAGGATTTTACTTTGCTCCTCTCCTTATGGAGAAAAGGAGACGGGGAGGAAAAGGAAAAAGGGAAAAGGAAAAAGGGAAAAGGAAAAAGGGAAAAGGAAAAAGGGAAAAGGAAAAAGGAAAAAGGAAAAAGGAAAAAGGAAATGGAAGGCTTTGCTGTGAAATGCCTGATCTGACAAACTAAGAAATCTAAGAAATCACCAGCAATGTTTTGTGCTGTGACAACAGTAATACTCTATTCACAGTGTGTCTCACAGCATTGCACACAGCTGTGATCAGTAATCAGGGAAATACAGAGGATGAAAGCAGGCATTAGTATTCCTGCTAATATATTGAAGTTAGTATTATATGAGTTCATATGAACCTAGACTGCACCACATCCTGGGCTTCCTCCAGCCTGTTTTGTCTGCGTGTCTACAAGTATCATCCCCTGCTCAGAAGTGCTCTCACATCTGCTCTGTCTGGTTGCAGATGTACGTACCCTCAGCATGCTAGACCACAGGGAATGGCGTTGAGGTTTGTATTGTCCTATTGCAGCTATATTGATCACTCTTTGAATAATAAGATGACAGTTGCAAATGGAAAAAAGGCTGTGTTATATTAGATAATATCTCCCCTGCTGTGACTTGCCATCTCTATCCTTTCTTGTGTCTAGAGAATATGGTTCACGAAATGGAGAACAGAAAATCAGAAGTGGTGCCAGTCAGATTTTTTACAGCTATTTGAACATTACACAACTCTTTTAATTGTCAGAAAAATGGGTGGAGAAAAGCAGGGCAACACTTTCCTCTTAACAAATTGTGTAATAATTTGAAATGTGATTCCTTTTGGGAGAAAAGAGTTTCTAGATTAAAGTGTAACTTTGAAATTTGAAGGAAAGTTAAATTTACATTTCCCCTGTGGAAAGTTTTGTTTCTAACTTTTGCTGTTTTCTTGTTACATCTACTCACACTAGCCTCTAATAGGATCTGGCATGAGAAAAGTCCATTTTCTCCTGGCTGAATTACCTGGCAATCCCTTAGATAAAAGCTAATGCTTCTAGCTCATGAAAACAGCATTTGTCTTTGCCTGCCAGGCCTTGCTGTGATCTTTGTACTTCATCAAGGTAATATGGACAACATGGCACAGTGACATAAACCTTCATTTAATGCATTTTGCCAACAAGGACACAAAAAGGAAAGAAAAAAAAAAGTCACCAGAACAAAATCTAGTAATTAAACATAAAAGTAAAGCAAACTAGGAATAAATTGTTCTTGAGGGATGGCTCGATCTTGTTACCTTAACTTCCTAACTTGCCCAGTTAAAGTGGAAAACAATAATGGTAATGACAGTGAGATGCAGAGAGATTGCCAGTAAGGGTCTATTTTAAAGATCTCCCTGTCTTAACAGATGGTACTTGTGTGAAGTGGGGTGCTAGATCTTTCCTTAATTCCCTTGCAGGAGTTCTTTTGGCTGCAGTTTTTGTACCAATGTCAGCTCCAGCTTCCATTAGTAGAAGTGTATGTGTTGCAGAGCTGTCATGGTGTATTCCTAAACTAAAACAAGTTTCTAGTAGAATTCTCACTCAGTTTAATGGGAACACGAGAGGGTTAGCCAGGCTTTTGAAAACAGCAGTTTCATAAAAAGGGAACTCCTTATCGCCACAAAACCCCAAGTAGACAAAAAGTACACACTACATCTGAACATTTCTCTAATGTTACATACCTAAGAGAGAACAGATCAAACTGTTGCAAAAGTGAAGATATTTTAAACAGATTTGCTCAGAAGGCAAACACTGTGAATAACTGACAAGACTATTTGTTTAGGCCATGATCCATAATGGAATTGACCCAATGGAATCAATGATAACATTGATCAAGGATAGTGGAAAGGTATCAGTTATAATACTGATCAAAGACAGTGGAAAGATAAAGTCATGTCAAACTACTTTTTTTTTTTTTTTTTTTTTTTTTTTTTTTTTTTTTTCAATTCAGGTAGAGGTATTTGAAAAATCCTGAAGAGTAAATTTTCTTGGTTTTCAGGCAGAGTAGTCTTGCAATGGCCCAAAATCAGATGACACCATTACCATTTAGATGTACAGTAAAGATGCTACAGTAATGGAATGAGGATAAGGTTAAAAAGGTGAATAATTTGTAGTAAATTTGCTTGTTTTTCAGAAGATGACACAATATGGAAAACAGAATTAAACATATCTCCACAGGTAATTATTCCTTTGTTTTCTGCCAATACATTATTTTTGGTATGGGCATATTTATGAAAAAGAAGAGTAAAGATTTCAAAGTACTTTTTTGAGTTCTATTTTTTTTAATGTGTTTTCAATAACATATATTAAAGAAGTGATCTGTCCCTGTGCAAGTGCTAGCTTTACATTCTAATAATGCTTAGCAAAAAGGTGCAGCTGGTGTAGCTGGTGATAAACATTGAAAACAGAGTGCCATACAAAATACTCTGTAATGTCTTGATAGAGTTATGTACATAATGTCTTTAGGTATTCAGAAAACAAGACAAACCCAAACCCAAAGCAGTTCATTACTTACATATCAAGCTTTAAGAAGCCAAACCCTTTAATAAAAATCTACCCATATGTTTGAAGACCTGAGCCATGATTCAGATAGTTGAAACTCCTACTTGACCTTAAGCTTCTTCTGTGAACTTGATCAAGTTACTTCATGTCACTTAGTTCCTTTTGGAAAAGCAGATCATCTCCGTCTTCATATTTGGGTATTATGAGGATTAACTTTACAAATGTCTTTCAAGGGGTGTTCTGATATTATCATGTTAATATCATTGGAAGATGTAAAATACTAAGTGAAAATAAGTATTTCCGCTTTATCTATTCCTGAAGCATAGCCACTATGAATATGGAGAGCCCTTTAACTCTATCTGATGGCATGGATTTCTGTTAGCATATTCTTCATATACCTGGCCAAGGCAAAAGACTTGGGAATGCGAGACCCAACAGGTAAGCTAAGTATCTGTTTCCTGTCATTCAATCTGTGTTTCATGAGTCACCCATGGCTCAGGAAAGAGAGTTAGAGGTTGGTCAGAAGTGGAGGCAGGATTGCTGACTCAAGGAGCAACCCCTCTACTTCGATAGTGAGTTCTATTTCCAGTGAAGGCTGCCAGATCATCTAACATCTTAACCTCAGGGTACACCTGAATAATGAAAGTTTTCCAATATCAAGTCTAAAGGAGTCTGTTGGCAAAATACACTGAAGAGGGAAGCTGCTTTGAGCACTGCTGAAGCTGATGTTGGAAAGACAACTGGCCTGGCAGTGGAGATTTGACACTGAAGAAAAATTACTGCTCTTCCACAGATACCTAGTATTACCTTTGCAGGGCATTTAGCCATCCTAAAATGAACCATCTCTGTTAATAGGGAACAGGATCAAGACATGGAGCCCAGGCTTTGTCTACAGAAGACAGACTGTCAGAGCACCGGAGCTTTCCCTTGCCCATTGTCTTGCTGGAGATGGCTCTCTCACATGGATGATGCTGAGGCCTCAAGTGTTAGAAGCCTACAGAAGAGTAAGAGTGTGTTCCTCTACTCTTCTGTGCTTCTGTTCCCTGTAAATAAAATGGAAGTAATGCATTGTCCAAGAAAAAATGTCAGAAGGACTGAGAAACCTCTTAGTATTACAGAATGGAGAATCACTGAGGCATTTATAATAGACAGTTGACCCAAGGTAGAGATGCCTTCCAGTTAGAAAATAAGAACTTAGTTCTTAATTGTAGAAATGGCAGGGCATGAGGACAATATCATATTTTGAAAGTGTTTTTTAGAATGTTTGAAAGTAAGAGCTAAAGATTTCCCCAAATAAGCACTGTGTGCAAACAGATAAGCTTTGATTTCACATCAAAGCAGCCTGTGATTGTAAAGAAACACTACAATGTGAAGTTAGGCACCACAACTTGAGGAACGCTAAGATCTTTAGCATTTGCACTCAAGGGCAAAGGAGGGGGTCAGGAAGACAAGTGATTCCTTACTGTTAAATTGCAAAACAATCCATGTTTATACACTAGGCAATCTTGATCCTGAAGCCCAGGTAAAATTTTTGGGGTTGCGACCACCCTGCATCTGATATGTAGCAGCAGTATCCCAAGTACTCTGGAGAGGATGCTGCAGAAATGGATTTGTTTGTAAAAGGAAATCTGTAAAGATTGTGGGCAGAAAATACAACCTTTTGTATGAAGTCTGAACGTTGTGAGAAATCAGCATCGTCTCAGGCAGCACAGGGTAGATTACTTTCCTTATATATCATTTTTTAACTCTGGGACAATATTGCAGTCATCTCAGCAGCAGAAATATAACTTTTAATTTTAATTTTAATTTTAAATTTTAATGTTTTTACACATTTTAATAACAGTTTAATCTCTTTTCCCAGCAGTATGAATATCCAATACCTGTCTATCCTCTTCTGCTGCCATCCCAGAAGACACTGCTTCGACCCCAGCAACCCATCTTACAAGCATAAAACCCATTGCTGCAGCCTATGCTGCGGATCCAGCTCAGTGCAGTGAAGTGCAGCCACCCAGTCCTGAAGGGCCAGCTGGCATTTCATCAAGGAAAGATTCCTGGCATCCAGCAACAGTTGACAGATGCCAGTGGTCAACAGCAGGTAGTTTTTATGTACATAGGCTGATTGAGGTCAATCCTTTCTTTTGGCTTGAGAGGTCTCTGGACAGGTTCTTCAGGTAGTTTGCCTGACTCATCTCTGCACTTTGTTTCGCTGAAGTAAGACAGAATTTATTTCCCTTGAGAAGGATAGTGGTCAGATTTTTATCCCAGCTGCTTAGGGTGGTGTCGGTGTTTATCTCTGCATCTTTACTTTTTAGTGCCAGTTCTCTCTAGGGAAATTACAGTGAAAGTCAATGGAAATAAGGGAATATATTTGCTGGTAATTGGCATCATGTATTTCAGGACAGAAAATATCTTCTGAGCTCTTTAACTGGAGTGTTTAAAGTCAAATTTTCAGACGTTTAGGACACTCATGTGTGGGATCTCTTGGGAAACTTCCCTCAGAGATATTGGACTGAATAAGAGCTGGGAGGCATTGAAGACATTTTTCTTAGGGCACAAGAACTCTCAGTTCTGACAGGAAAGAAGTTTGACAGGGGAGCAGCAGACCAGCTTGGCTATGTAAAGACCTTTTAGCCAAACTGAGGCACAAAACCAAAATGAATAAGCAGTGGAGGGAGTGATATTCCTCTTGTGAAGACTATTGGGATATGGTGTGGGGGTGCAGGGAGGGGGTCAATAAAGCCAAGGCACAGCTGGAGCTAAACTTGGCTAGAGCTGTAAAGAATAAGAAGGGTTTCTTCAAATACATAGGTCAACAAAGGAAGATAACAGAAACTGTTTGTTTCCCCTCCCCTACCATGAGTGAAATGGGACATCTGGCTACAACTGACATGGAGAAAGCTGAGATAATCAACAACTTTTTGTCTCAGTCTTCACTGGAAAGCCCTTTAACCACACTGCCCAAGTCACAAAATCTAAAGGCAGGGACTGGGAGAATGAAGTATTGCCCACTTTAGGAACCTGAATGTGTACCAGTCCATGGGACAGGGCGAGAGGCATCCAAGGGTCCTGATGGAACTGGCAGATGAAGCTGCTAATCCACTCTCCATCGTATTTGCAAGGTCATGGGAGTCCAGTGAAGTTTTCAGTGACTAGAGAAGGGAAAACATAATGCTCATGTTTCAAAAGATTAAAAAAGAAAGAGCTGGAGAACAACAGGACTGTCAGTCTCACCTCTGTGACCAGCAAAATCATACGGCAAATCCTCCTAGAAACTATGCTAAGGCACATGGAAAATAAGGAGGTGATTGGGGACAGCCAACAAAGCTTCACTAAGGGGAGATCGTACCTGACAGATCCGGTGGCCTTCTACGACAGGTTTATGGCATTGGTGAATAAGAGAAGATCAACTGCTGTCATCTACCTGGTCTTGTCCAAAGTATTCAACACAGTTCCCCAGGATATCCTTGTCTCTAAACTGGACAGACATGGATTTGACAGACGACCACTCAGTGGGTAAGGAATTTTCTGGATGGCCGCACTCAAAGAGTTGCAGTCAGTGGCTCAGTGTCTGAGTGGAGATGTCTATGGTTCTATGATTCAATGCTTTATGGTCATTTAACTGCAACTGTTTCTGTAAGGTGAATATTGCCAGTTTCTTGGGCTGCCTGGTTCAACACAGACCCAATGACACGTTTTAGAGCTGTGTAGGCTTGGTTCTTGCCTAGTGCGTGACAAGACAGATATCCTGCAGATAAAGGCTGAACAACAGTACCCCTTTCCCTGTGAAGTCTGTGATGTTTGTCTACAGAAGAAGGTACTTCAGACATAATGTTATAGCACAATTTTATCTCTCTTTGTGCTATTATTCTGGAAATATCATTACTATATTAGTTTATGTCAAGAAATAAAATAATGTAAGTCTAAAGAGGACCTAATATGCTTGAAAGCTAGTCTATTTTCCCATCTTAATTAGTTGGTCTAGTAACAAACATTATATATATATATTATATATATAATTTTCCTACAAAAAATGCCTTATTCTATCCTTACGTTCTTTGCTATTGAAAATACTCAAAGAATGGCAGGATTTGGTCTGAGGGAAGATCAGGTAGCAAAAGAGCTGTCTTTATATACATACATTATTTAGGCAGGCCAAATTCATTCCATGGACATAGTATGTAATTTAAAATTTCTTCTCCTTTGCTGCCTGTTAGATGATTTTCTGTTCAGTAAGTCTTAGTCTTTTACAAATATGTGCACTGACTGTTTTCTAAATTAATGCAGTTACCGGCACCAGAATATTCAGGGTATTTGTGACTCAATGTAAGTACAGTTTATAATGTATAGCTTTCTAGGTACACAACCACAATTATATTTATATCAAAGACTCGTTGCAGCTCTCAGTTGGACTAAGTTTTCATATTCTCAGGTAGAACTAAGAATCAGCTGAGGAGATGTCTTTTTTTTTTTTTTTTTTTTTTTTTTTTCCCACTCCAGAATTATTAAGTTAGAAAAGCATCCATCTGCGTAACCTTTCTCATCTCCTTACCTTTCCTCTTTGAGAAGGTAAGCTATAAATTCTCCCCAAGTACCTCAGTGCTGTTTCTTCTGCACCTGCAGGAAGGATGTAGGCAGACACATCTTTGGTATATATGCCCTTGCTGATGATGAGACACAAACCTGCACTCTCCCAGAAGCTGAATGGTCACATTCAGCTCTGAGCTAATGCAGTTAAATGGCTCTGGTCTGAAGCCAGCAGGGTACAGAAGTGAAGCAGATGTGACCACCTGTACCTCTCTGCATCCCCAAAAGTAGCATTGTGGCCATTCTTTCCAGCAGTCATGGCATCGAACACCTGCTAAGACCAACAAAGTATCATCTTCTTTTTGGTCTTGATGTACCCAACTGTACATCAATTAGACTAGCAAGGGCAAACAGCTCCTGCAACAACCAGTTATTTATTTCCCATCTCTTCCTCTCCAATTCTTTCTGCTCCTGCTCTACTGCAACACATTAGCTCACTTATATATTTTTTTATTTTAGTCTATCTTTGCCCTCAGCTGTTTTTTCTGTGCTATAGAGCAAAAAACGGGTAAGTTTATCTCAGTTTTTCTCACCCTTAGACAACTGTCCTCTCAGTGGGTACTGCTGCAGGTAAAATTCATCCTCAGCTGAAAGGCTGATATGTTCATAGAGTCATATAATCTCTTAGGTTGGAAAAGTACTCTAAGATCATCAAATCCAACTGTTAACTGAGCACTGCCAAGCCTACCACTAGGACATGTCCCTAAGCACCACATCTACACGTATTTTTAATACCTGCAGGGATGGTGACTCAACTAATTTCCCGGGCAACCTATTCCAATGCAGCACAATACTTTTAGCCAATAATTTTTTCCTAATATCCAACATAAACTTCCCCTGGTGCAAATTGAGGCCATTTCTTCTTGTCCTATTGCTTGTTGATTTGGAGAAGAGACCAACTTCCACCTTGCTATATACTCCCTCAAGGTAGCTGTAGAGAGTGATAAGGTCTCCCACAAGCCTCCTTTTCTCCAGGCTAAACAACCCCAGCTCCCTCAGCCACTCCACATAAGACTTGTTCTCCAGACCCTTCACCAGCTTCATTGCACTTCTTTGGACATGCTCCAGCACCTCAATGTTATTACTTTAGTGAGAGGCCCAAAACTAAAAACAGTATTTGAGGTGTGGCTTCACCATAGCTGAGTACAGAGGTGGACAATCATGTCCCTGGTCCTGCTGGCCACACTATTTCTGATACAAGGCAGGGTGTTCTTCGCCTTCTTGGCCTTCTGAACACATTGCTGGCTCATATTCAGCCAGCTGTTGACCAATACCCTCAGGTCCCTTTCTGCTAGGGAGTTTTCCAGCCACTCTTCCCTCAGCTTGTATTGTTGCATGGCTTTATTGTGCATGGGGTTGTTGTGGTCATAACAAATACTGTGGATATCACATGACTTCACACTTCTGCAGCTTTTCATAAAACATTTTAATTTTATTCAAATATTTCTAAACAAACTTTTGGAGTAACTGAAAAGTATGTAACACTTGTGTAATGTGAGCCTCTTTCTTGGATATTTCTTGTCATCTGACAATTTCTGGAGCATTTGGACCATCTTGCTGTAGTGTGTCCTGTTTATCACACCTATCTGTCATAGGGAAGTTCTCTTATCCCCATATTACAGGTGTGCAAATCAATGTTTGAAGGGACTTGCTCTGGTGCTTTCTTGTAAATGATAAGGAAAGTGAAGAGAAACAAGGTTGTGATCTCTTTGCTTTAGCCTACAGCTGAAGTCCTGATCATGGACTCATCCTGATCATGCTCTAGAAAGAAGGAACATACATTTATTTCCAATACACAATTGTCTGTATCCATTTCCAAAGAGAGGGAGAGACACTAGGGGAAATTTTGGAGAACATGGAGATTCATTTTCCAGGAACTCAGTCCTGTGACATCCTCGGTGTATTAAAAATTTATTGAAAACACTTGTTTTGTGAGAGCTCTTCCATGATGAGGAATGCCCAACAAACTGGTCAAGCCCAAATTTAATGGCAGGCATGAATCTTTGGAACAAAGTCAGATTAAGTAGCAGCACCAAGGAGGTGCTTCTGGCAAAGATCTGTACCAGTGGCAAAAACAAGTTATTTGGATACCGAATGTCTGAACCTCCTTTTGAGGAAGGAAATGGAGCAGCTGAGATTTGTTTTGGAGCATTTATTACAGTGAAAGCTTCTCAGAGAAGAGCTAAGTGAGAACAAGGCCCAGTGAAGAAGTTCCTTATGGAGAAAGTGGTAAGGATCAAATTTGACAGGAGAACAGCCAAAAGTAAGAAGCTTTTCAAAAGCAGTAGAGCAGCAGAGGAGGTATCATAATGACGGAGCTTAAAAAGCAGTCGAGAGGGGGTGTTAAAATGAATGCATCATGCAGTTAGTGTTCCTGCCAAAGTGAGATATAAAACAAGACAGCTTATTACAGCTAGAGACACAGCAACACGTTGCACAAGTCAGCGCAGTGGTTTGCTCTTTACCACCTTCTATCAGGTATATTTTCTCTGCTCTACTATATTGTTACCCCTTGTCTGCATCAAACCATTCCTTACATTTTGCTCATCAACTGTGGCCTTGGATTTCCACAGCAGAAGAAAATGCCCTCTAGAATGTACCACAGTCTCTGGTAATGTGGTAATGCAGCAACTTGCTGTAATCTTATTTGCTGGATTTACACAGCAATCAGCTAGATATTTTGGCTTCCTCACAGCACCCCCCCTCCCCCCCAGTGTTTTATATTCATGGAAGAATATGGGATATTTTATCCATTCTTCTCTCCCAGAAATGGGACCTCACACCACATCATCTATGTTGTACATTTAGGGGAGTGTTATCTTTCAATCTGGGCACTACGGTCATGCACAGCCATTCTCAGAGCTTGCGAGCACTTTAAATTTATAAATACGTGCTTCAGGGGACTGCAGTAGGAGCGAGCAGTTGGACCTACATGTAAAAATCTCTGAGTACACTCACTAAGTCACTCTTGTTAGACAGCACAAGAAACACTCAGCTGTAAGCAAAGTTAAAGCACTGTCACAGCCATGTGCATTTCCCCATTCTGGTTTTCATTCATGGACATAAAGAGCACTTATCCTTTATCCTTTTCTAGTCTGACTCACAAGGAATTGGCTGGAGATCCCCATTCTTCAGAAACATAGAATCATAAAAGCATAGAATGGTTTGGGTTGGAAGGTACATAAAGATCATCCAGTTCCAACCCCTTGCCATAGGCAGGGACACCTCCCACTAGATCAGGCTGCTCAAAGTCCCATCCAGCCTGGCCTTGAACACCTCCAGGGATGGGGCACCCACAGCTTCTCTGGGCAGCCTGTTCCAGTGCCTCACAACCCTCTGAGTGAAGAACTTTCTCCTATTGTCTAATCTAAATTTATTCTCTTCTAGTTTTAAACCATTTCCCCTTGTTCTGTCATGGTCTGTTTTCTATTATTTAGCTTAAAACATATTCCTTGTCCTATATTAAACTCCCCAATAAAAAAGTCCCTCCTCATCTTTCCTGTAGGTGCCATTTAGGTACTGGAGCATTGCTCTAAGGTCTCCCTGGAGACTTCTGTTCTTTAGGTTAAAAAAAAAAAAAAACAACTTTCTTAGCTTGTTTTCACAAGAGAGTTGCTTCAGTCTTTGGATCATCTTTGTGGCCCTCTTCCAGACTCATTCCAACAGGTTCATGTCCCTTTTGTTGCTGGGGGCCCCAGAGCAGAACACAGCACTCCAGGTGGGGTCTCACTAGAGCAGAGCAGAGAGGGACAATCACCTCCCCAGCCCTGCACCTGGCCATAGTGCTCAGGAGCAGCTTAGCTGCTCAGGATGCAGCTCAGGTTATTGTTCTTTTTCTGAACTATAAGTGCATATTGGCAGATGGCTTGGAGTCACCAACAAACTTGCTGAAGGTACACTCAATCCCACCATCTGTCTCTCCAACAAAGGTGTGAAACAGCTCTGGCCCCAGTAGCAAACCCTGGAGTCACTCACTTGGCTCCACTGAGACACGGAGCTGTTGACTGAAACTGTTTGAGTGTGTCCATCCAGAGAATTCCTTACCCACTGAGTAGTCTGTCTGTCAAATTCATGTCTGTCCAATTTAGGTACAAGGATATCCTGGGGAACTGTGTTGAATACTTTGGACAAGACCAGGCAGATGACAGTAGTTGATCTTCCCTTATTCACCAATGCCATAAAAACCTCTCATAGAAGGCTACCAGATCTGTCAGGCACAATCTTCCCTTAGTGAAGCTTTGTTGGCTGTTGCCAATCACCTCCCCATTTTCCATGTGCCTTAGTGTAGTTTTCAGGAGGATCTGCCCTATTATTTTGCTGGTCACAGAGGTGAACTCTCCAGATATCATCAGAAGTGCTACTACTACAAGAACCTGCTAATTGCATTACTTGTACCTGACATCTGTGAAGGTCTATAAATCCAGTTTAGGTGTTTGATGCACATACTTACATATTACCTGTTTCTTACTCCCAGCAAATGTCTTTAGGAAGAAGTTAAATCCTTGAGGCGAGGTTGCAATTAAACAGGTAAACTGATTAATATGGTAAACTAACCAATTACTTTATTAATTTAACCAGTTACTTTTATTCCAAATGGCCTGGAAAGTATCATATTGCCACCTGTCCTGGTGTAGACGCTATTTCTGTGTGAACTACTTTGTTTTCAAAATGAGTGAATATAAACTGAAGTATATTTTTATAAGAATTTCTGTGCAAATTATTAATTCAATGTGGCTAGTCTGGGTGTATATTTCTTTTAGTCTATTTGTAAGTTTTTTTTTTTCCCCGAGAAGATAGATCTGTAATTTTGTTCATCTGCAATGAATTGCCACCCATGATGACAGACAGTGAGGATACTGCTGGTGGGAGATGAGCTGCTGTGTCAAGCTGGCTGCTGTGCTTGTCTAGGCAAGAAGTCACATGAATGTGTTTTGAAAGAATGTGTGTCACCAGCATTTCAAAGGGACTGTCACAGTGGTAAAAAACACAAACAGCCTGTTTGGAGCATAGTTCTGATTTGCTCATGGGTTTCAGATGTTTGTGATCAAAGTCTTGTCAAAAATAATGTCTGAAAGCACTGGCAAGGTCATCTCTTCTGTATTCCTCTCTGTCTTCTGCACTTGAGCTGTACATATGCCATTTCCTACCATCTGGCCTGTTCTTAGTGAATTCGCCCAATGGAGACACCACTAAGTCCTTTCTCTAATGTCGAATTTAACATTGTTGCAAGTTAAAGATATTGCTCATTTTTCTTTGTCTTGGGAAAACACTATGGTCTCTTTGTTCATATAGGAAATTTCATCTGGATGCAAACTATTTCTTTGCCTCACATGGACAAAAAGAAACATTGCTCCTTTCACTCTTGCCCTTTCGGCCACATATCCTGGGATTCTGAAGAACCACACTGGACTCCTCACAGAGATTTGGCCAAAGGAAATTTGCAGTGCCCAAGACAAAGCACAGTGACCCATATAGTCCCTGCCGGTGCTGGTCTGCTATGTAGAGACAAGTTACCTTCCTTCTATCTCTGTGCAGTCTTCTCACCTCTGCTATAACATATGGCAAGGATGCAACTGCAGACATCACCCCAACCAGGTCAGCACTCTTGGTCCAAGCCACAGCCTAGGCTTTCAGGAGTCACCTTATTTTTTTCTTTGTGTCAAACCAACAATTCCCTCCTAGCTCAATGTTCCTGGGACCATACTATAATTTTGACTCATCAGTAAGAGCTACAAGTCCTTTGCAAAGTTCCTCTCTGTACAGCATCTGGCACCTGGATGGGCAGTGATTATCCCCAAATACAGAAACACAGAAACAATGTTGTTTCTTTTACTTAAAGGGAATAACAAAAACAACAAAACAAAGCAAAACAAAACAAAACAAAACAACAACAACAAAACACAAAAAAAAAAAAAAAGTTGGCATCACAAAGATTTATGTGTGCATTGGGACAAGTCTCTGCTGTTTCCCCTGCTTGAATATACAAGGTTAATCCAACTGCTTGCAGTGGGACAGAAAAGAGATTTCTTCTAGAACAAAACACCAGACTTCTCTTTTCTTTTCCTGCTTTCTAGCAAGGATCATCTGCAAGTACCACCTGGACCTCATGTGTTCAATAAATTTCCTCTGTTAAAGGCAACCTTGGCTGTCAGAAAAGAGACAGGTACCTTTTTATTTCTGTTTGACATTGCTTGCATTTTCCTGTTGACCATAAGTTGTGACAGAAATGTTGTTTGGTTTCACCTTCTGTACTGTTTCAGTGAGGTTTAAACAGCATCATTTGCAAAAATTATGAGAAAGGTGAGATTACAAAGAGCCTAAGGAGGAGGAGGAGGGTTAGCACATCTCCTTGTCTGTAAACTGAGACTGCACAAGCAGCAAAAAATAAAAGACGCTAAGTACCTAAGTCAGACTTAAAACACTGGAAACAAACCCTTTCCATTCAAAAGGAAGGCTAATGACAAAACAACAGGGTTAAAAACATTCTGCTGTTTCCACATTTACCCCTTCATTTCTCATTAACCTTCAGCAACTTTTTGACTGAACTCCTGTTAGATAGGCACTTAACTTCCAGCTAAGAAACAGGATGGAGAGAGCACACTAGAAAAAAAAAAAAAAAAAAAAAAAAAAAAGAGTTGTTTTGCTTTTGTCCATTTTGTTCAGATTTACTTTCAAGCCCTGGATTTGGTGTTCTGTAATAATGTGTTGTCATAAGAATTGCAGTCAGCCTTAAGTCAATCCTGTATGATCCTGGATGTTCTTTTAGATAAATGACAGAGTGCTGCATGTTCTGACACTTTAAAAAGTTTGGAAAGAGAGGAAGTAAACAATTCTGTGATGTTATGTATCTATACTATTTGCATAAAGTGCAACAATGCTCTCTAGAATGGTAGTCTTCCTGCTATTTGGGATATACAGATTTACTATTGAGGAGGGTGAAGAGAGCTCACTTTCTCACTACAGCATTTGACTTCTGCCCTTCTGTGTTGGGGGTCAGAAGTGCTGAGGGGGAATGCCTGTCTCCCTGGTGCAGTCCCAAACCACATCTGGCCCTGTTACAGGCACCACATGGGAAATGTCAGATCCATTATGTACATTGTCTGATGGAGCCATGCAGCTGCATTTCTATACTGCTCACACAGCCGTTGCATTTGTCCCAGGGCATTTGTCATACTGCAAAAGAGATGTGTGCTTATGAGTGCTCTGAGTAAGGGAAACACTTCTTTTTCAATTCCAGTCAGAAAATTCTGTTCCTGTCAAGACTGAGGCTGCTGTAGACATGTGTGCAGATATCACATGTCCATTTTTGGAGTAGAAAAAGGAAAGAAAAAAAAAAAAGAAAAAAAGAAAAAGAAGAAGTAATGGGGAAACTTTTGGTGTATACACTTTTGTAAAAAACTTTTTTAAATATCAAAAGCTGGAAAATCTCCAGCTCCCCTCCCCACCTGGGTTTAAGCCTAAGTGCATCTCCTCCATGCTGGAATGCAGCTCTATGGGACAAAGGTTTGGGATGGAGCACACTGGAAGCTCTTTATATGTGAAGGTTGGAGTGCTGAGGATGAGGTCTCTTGCTCTACATGAGTGCTTGAGTACTGAGGAGGTTGAGGCAAAACATACCTGCAACTCATGAGGGCCATCCCAGCCTGTCTCTAAACAGTTTGGATGTTGATGACACATCACACTGTAGGTGCAGCACCTGGAGCTGGTACATGTAGGCTGCACCTAAACTCGTTATTTCCAGTGCTTGTCATTGGAAACAGGGTAGGACACTTCTCCTCCTGTAGCTGTTCATACACCTTGGCAAATGTCTTAGGTTGTTTCACTTAGCTGAGATCTGACAGCACACAGATCTACATGCACCTAATGTCTACGGTACCCACCACAGCATGTTGGCCTGGTGGGAAATTTACCCTAAAGCAAGATGTTAAAGCAGAGTGGCACTTTATCCCCCTGAAACAGCACAGAGGAATCAAGTGGAGTTTGGCTTAATGTTTACACTTCACTCAAGACACAAGGTTGCAAGTAATGCAGTGTGTCTATCCTTTCTGTGAGGAGATGGATGGACTGGGAGTGTAAGCATTTTGGTCCACATGGCTGGTTTGAGTCCAGCTGTAGTTCAAATGCACAATGTCCAGAGCAGGCTAATGGAGAAACAATAGGGAGAATTTTGTAATGAGCCTGGCCACAATTCTTTAGGAAAAATCTCTGTTGCAATTGCCATAATTATTTTTTGCAGTCAAATGAGGCTATTACATCAAAATTAGCGTTGACATATAAAGCAGGTCTTATGTTCTCACTTGTTAGTGTTCAGAGACCTTTTGCATGAGTTGTTATTAAACATAGCAAGAGACTTTGATTCAACCTTCATTTAATAACACATTTTAATTTGTACAGTGTTATAGGCTGAAATTTCAAGTGATGCCTGAAATATTTACTGATCATTCACTGGTCCTGCAAATTTGAAGGAGTACTTACAAAATTCCAGGCCAATCCATTTCTCAAGGATAAAAAGTTGCCTTGATGTTTACTTCTTGGTAGAACCCTTGCTTTCCCTCTTGAGCTATCAAGATAATTTTCTCATAGTGGAGAGGTCGTTCGTTCTTTTGCCATCTCATTTCCTTTAAATTTTTGTTAACATAGAAGTCTACCCAACTGAGGTCAAACACAACAAAACAAATCAAAACAAACAAACCAACAAAAAAAATAATAAAGAACCACCCACAACTTCTTTTTGTAAACATGAAATTATTAGAACCAAGTATTCATATGTAGTATTATTTGAGATTAGTACTAGATTTTAAAACAGATTATAATTGGACAGATGATGGTTGGGTCAACTGGCAATATTTCAGCATAAAAATGCAACTTAAAATCAAAATAAAGGCGATGATTTTAAGTGCAGGAAAAGAGTTTTGTTTAATTAGACCTTTGTGCTAGGGTGTCTGGTTAAACTGCAGAGTACAGACAGATTTCAGGCAGAGATTTGTCCAGTCAAGAATCTGGCATTTCCTACTTGTCTTCTTTGGCCTTTAAATAAATTATGTCCTCAGCTCTGTATCAAACAAGATTTTAAAGTCTTAAGGTGATTCTGAGAAAAAAACTCTAGACTGAATTGGCCTTTAAAAAGCACTTACAAATTCCTAATAAGTTTTTCTTTGTCGGCTGGACAAAAAAAAAAAATAATAAAAAAAAAATTATTAACTCTGGGCAAACTGTATACCTATTATCTGTCCGTCCCAGTGTGCCACAAAATAATGGAAGGTCTTTGCTCACAGGAAATTGCAAAATGCATCTTGAAGTAATCTTTCTTTTATTTTCTTTCTTTCTCTCTCTCTTTCTTTCTTTCTCTCTCTCTTCCTTCCTTCCTTCCTTCCTTCCTTCCTTCCTTCCTTCCTTCCTTCCTTCCTTCCTTCCTTCCTTCCTTCCTTCCTTCCTTCCTTCCTTCCTTCCTTCCTTCCTTCCTTTCTTTCTTCCTTCCTTCCTTCCTTCCTTTCTTTCTTTCTTTCTTTCTTTCTTTCTTTCTTTCTTTCTTTCTTTCTTTCTTTCTTGCTTTCTTTCTTTCTTTCTTTCTTTCTTTCTTTCTTTCTTTCTTTCTTTCTCTTTCTTTCTTTCTTTCCTCTCTTTCTCTCTTTCTCTCTTTCTCTCTTTCTTTCTTTCTTTCTCTTTTTTTTTTTTTTTTTTTTTTTTTTTTTTTTTTTTTTTTTTTTTTCCCCCCACCTGAGGCTACTCTGACATTTCAGCTTAATCTGGATGGGTCTGAAGGTCTCTGTTCAAAGAGCAGTCTTCTGCAACAGCTTGATGTGGATATTTTAGCTGACAAGCCCATGAAAGACTGTTCAAGCTTGCCTCAGACATTCTGAGGATCTCTGGAGTGATATATTTTATCAAATCACCCTCTCTTCAGCAGTGAGAGGTTAAAGCATTAATTCTGATTTCTTCCCAGGTATGCAGGAGAAAGATGAGAAAGCAGCTTCTCCTCCTGTGCCTCTGTGGGATGTACTGGGCAGTGCCATTGAGTGTTATCATCTCTACTCACCATGCTCCTGTTTGTCTTACACATGAATACTCTTGTGACATTTTGACTGCTCTTATTTTCCCACCAATACAAAGCTAAAGTTAAAAAACTCCCAAATTGATTAGAAAATCATTACCTTTTAACTGGATGTAAAATGTTCAGCACAATAGCTATATTTCTCAAAATATTTTTTCTTTTCTAGGAAAATTCCCATACCAGAGAGTTTGTTACTAAAATCGAATTCTGGCCATTCTTTCATTCCACTTAGTTTCCCTTTTCCTTAGGTGTTCCTTACTTCACGAAGAAACAATCAAAATGATGGCGAATGTGATTTTATTGCTCAGAAACAAAACAATGTTCTGACAAGAAATATATTTTAAAAAGTATAGAAACTAACGTGAAGTCAGACTTTGATTTGCATTTTCTGATGATACAGCCTTTATAATTATTGCTTTGTTGACTATGCCAGGTCTGCAAAGGTGGATCTGGAAGCAAAAATAAGGAGGTAGGGAATTATTTTTTTCCTTTTCATAATTTTCAGTCAGTTTTAGTCTGTATTTATGATATTTTTTTTTTCCACAGTCATGGGCAAACTTTGATTTAAATGCACAAAGAGAAAAAATATTTAGACAAAAATATATACTGCATGCCATATATTTTGATATAAGTGCTGTCTTATTGTGATATAGTTGACAATAACCACTGCCAAAACATACCCTCTATCTCTTGTGTCACATTAGAAGACAAAGTGGAATAAAGAAAATACTTGTTCATATTCTGCACTCTTTTCTGAATTTTAATTGGATTTGTCATCATGAAGATGGTCAAATATGACCATATTTAGCTGGGTTGGTAGGTAGTCACAAAAATGTACAGTGGAGTTAACACAACTTTGAGATAAACAGGGTATTTCTCACTGAAATTAGCTATGTTTTCAAGCTTCCTGCAGAAGCATTTGACATTTTGACATTAATTTATAATCCAAACACAGTGAAGTTAGAAGTATGATGTGATAATAGATACCACTGTTTTCTCATTTCTCTCCAGATGCCACCTGGGAAACCAGGAGCAGGACTCTGGACATAAATCTAGACCATGCATACATGCAAGCCAGGGAAAGAAACTGTATTCACAGCACAATGTTTAAGAAGACACCAAACATTGCATTGTAACAAAAAGTTTTGGGGATTTTCAACTGGATCTGGATGAAAATTAGCATGTAATAATCTCAGCTACCTATGGAATAACAGAGGTCTACTTCTTCACAGATGATACATACAGCCTTGTCAAAAGTCTTTTCTGAACTCAACTTTAGTAAGTTTATCTTTTGTTGTTTTGGTTTTTCTTTTATCACAGTAGTCAAGCCTTGACATGTCTACTGCCTCTGCAGGCTACCACCTCCCCAAACTCACTGCAATGTCTAGAAACTTTTCTTGCTATAACTCCCACAATCTCTTATAGAGTGTACATACGAGTATTAGAACAACTCCAGTTATTAAATTAATATTGGATTTGAGGCAATTAGCTAATTAGCAATGAGAAATTAGATAGCTATACTTGCTAGCTAGAAATGGTCCTTGAGAAAACCACAACTGTTTGTCTATGCACAAAGATACCATGGGTCTTTTGGGTCTTTGGCAGAGGAGTTTTGTGGTGTATTCACCCTTTGAGTGAGAACAAACTGCTCTTTCCCAGGCAGCCTTGGGGTCCAGAGACACATCTGGCTGCATGATCTAAGGCTACTAGATTTGAGCTGCATGGCCTAGGATAGACATGGAAGAGGCTAACATAGGCTGCACATTTTTTTCTTACCTGTAGTGCAAATCCTAAAATAAGATGCATTTAAGAAATATTTTTTCATGCTTGTCTTTAGATATAGAATCTATTAGGTGTCTAGTTGTAAAAGTGCCCTGGTACCTGATCTATTAGTTCAGAGGCAGTAGAATGCCTGAGTCAAGAATTTGAGGTCAAGAATTTCAAATTTGAAAAGAAGTTTATTTATTTATTTATTTCCAGACATACTTCCTGACAAGCTTGCTGTCATTCACACACACACACAAAAAACTTCTGTTGGAAATATATCTGGAATTAATTCCTGTCCCAAGGGCAAAGGAAGCATCTGAGATTGTAACACTTGGCTTCAAATCTTTGCTTATTCTAACACACTCCAGGAATGTGAAAAAAATATAATGTTTTGGAGATAACTGAGCACTGACCATCTGAAGGCAGAGCTCTCTTCCTAAAGAACTACAAAAAAAAAAAAAGTCTGAATCTGGAAGGTGTTTGAAGATGCAGACTTTGAACTTTAAGTATAGCCAGTCAGAAAAACCTCTTTATACTTTGATCATATCACCAGATGTGGACAAATGAATTTCCATGTGTAATGGTTGCAAAATATTAAAGTAAATGGTGTTTTCAAAGGGTTTCCTAGTTGGCTTCCTTGTACAGCTATGGGCTAAACTTTCTCCAGCCCTTCAAGCACCTGTGAAGACACATGAGCAAAGGCACCAGTAGTAATAGCAAAAGCCAGTACAGCCAGCAGGAGCTGGCTCCCCAGCTGCCCCTTAACTGAAACCAGAATCCCTTGGAGATATCTCTGTGGTTTGGAGTGACAACAAATGGCAGGAACATCCATAACACTGCTGCTGCACGGCAATTTTGTGGAGGGATGGGTCAGACCTGCTAAGGATAGTGAGATCTTTATTCTTCACCAGCAGCAAGTGAGGTCCCCAGCACTTGGGGGGAAGGCTGGTGAGAAGGAAAATCCCTTTGTTACCCTTACAGGGTGCAAAGACAAGGATGAAGAGGGCCTCTTCAGAAGCTCAGCATCTCCTTACTTTGATAGATGGCTGGTACAGCTCAGACTGTCATGGACAGCCTTATTCCTTTTCCATGGTGGTGTAATCTCAGGCCATTCCCACCCTGCAAGGCACAGCTCCAGCTCCAGGCCTGATGCAGCCAAGCTGGCCCAGGACTGCATTGGGCTGGGCTTCCTCAGCTCTGGACATCTGGACATAGACTTCCCTCTAGTGGAAAATCAGGTGGCTGCCTCCCTGCTGGTGTGTGGTCCAGCTGACTGGTGCTTATGGTTCAGGTTCAGCATGCTATTTTGCCAAATTTTGCTCTAGAGGTGAAAAAGAAGCTCTTTGGAGTTACTGGAAAATCTTCTTGAATTTACTCTTTTCCAACATGGTTATGCATAACCTCACCAGCAACAGGAACAAAGACAAATGCAAAGTTTTAATTAAACAGCTGCATGCCCAGGAGCTCCATGCGTGGGACAGAACCTGTAAGGTTAAGACCTGTGGTGTCATACTGTGAGGAAGACAGTATTATAACAGGTTATAACAGTTTCTCCATGAGTCTTGCACATAACACCAACCTCCTGCTTGTGCCTGCTCTTACTGCACTTTGATAACATCATTCTATGATGATTCTATGATGATGATGTTATAGCATAAAATCAGTGGCATCCAGTGGCCTCCTCTATCCTGCAGGTGCATATTCCTTACAGCAATGCACTGCTCACATTTCAGCAGCAGCCATGGCACTTTCTGCAGGTGAGGTCTCCATCTCAGAAGCATAGCAGGTATAGAAAAATGGGGTAGTGTCTCTAAGAGCCAATGTTCCTTAGTACTTCTTAGCAAGAGCTAGCTTGATTTCTTCATAAAAAAAGGATTGGGTATTGGGAGCAATCCCCGCTGTTTGCCTGTCAGCTATCTTTCATGCGTGTAATTTGTCTGTTTATTTTTTTTGCACACAGGTTTGCAGCCAAGGAGACTTCCTGCTATAGCTGAATACATTTCAAGGTGTAAGAGGCTTGCTCTTAAAAGCAACTGTGTTAGCACCGAAAACAGTCTGAGTTTAAAGCCCCATTTAGGGACTAATTTAGTGTCTGTGACCCTGAGTCATTGGGTTTGTCTACTTGGCTGAGTGGGAGAGGGGCTTCTGGTGGTACATGTAATGGTCCACAAGGAAATGGGAACAGAACTGCCAGGTCCTCTCACAGAGCCTGTCAAAAAGCTGCCAAGTGATAATGAATTCTGTCTCTGATGACCTGACCTTGAGACAGGCGTCTCTCTAGTTGATTATGCTGAGTGATTTCCCAAGACAAGCTATTTCAGAGACCCCTGAGAATGCTTGAACTCACATGGTTATTGCTGGTGCATCACCCTCTGCATCCACTGTGCTCCAGAGAAAGCATAGTCCTTCCTCCTTAAAAATCGTTGAATTTTGATTTCTTAGGGCAGAAGCAATGGAAGAACACTTTTCCTCCAGCCTTAAGTAGCTGTTTTATTCTTTATTCTTTATTTAAAGATACAGAGGTCTTTGAGAAGTCTGCTTTTGTTCTTGAACCAGCTACCTCCCATGTACTTCTCATCACCTTTGGTGTGAAGGAAGAAACATCACCTTGAGCCTCCACACTGCTTAGCCCTGGTGTTGGGTTCAAAGTAACCATCTGAACAACTGATACCAACAGACCCATCCCATTCTGTAAGCAAACTTCTCAAGTCTTCCAAATGTGGAAGTCTCCTGTGCAGTATTGGCTGCAGAGTTAGGCAGGAAGTTTGCTGAGTGTTCCTGAGCCATTGGTGACCTAGATGGAAGAAAACACATAACAGGAGGTGATATATTTCACTTGGTGGAAGACAGTGAAACCTATGTGTTTTATAGGGGCTTTTGATAGCCTCTTCAATGCTAGCTAGTATCCTCAAAGCATTTCCTTTCTCTTTTCTCAGGTGAATGCTTCTCCCTTGTCTCTCTTAAGTATTTATGATGTCTTCTTCTAAGTTAGAGAACAGCAGTACTTTGGTAGCCTCTGATCTTTAAGAAGCAAAAAGGTCACATTTTGGAGCAAGTTCAAGTGGCAGAGCTCAGATCCACCATACCCTGGTGGAGTTCTGGATCTATAGAAATTTCCTCCTGGCTTCTTTGACTGTCCAAGGCATCAACTGCATTAGCTATTTGCTATGTATTCCAATCCACAGTCTCTTCAGCATTGCCAATAATCAGTTTTACCATATAACTTCTGTTAGAAAGTGTTCAGTAAAATCCTCATTCCTACAGTGAGGCAGGAACGTGGAATTTCAGCTTACATGAATGACCTCCATTTTTCAGTGCTCCCAATTTTCAACACATACCCCAGTAGTTTATGAATATCCTGGATGGTATTGTGTGACTTCAAGCCTAGGAAATCATCTCCTTGAATGCTCATTTAGCTGCGTCAGAAGAGGATCGATTCAGTTCTGCCTTCCTAATTAGGTAACCACACGTATCAGAGATAGAATGGTCTTGAAAGCATGAAGAGATGCTATAGAGAGGTACATTTGATTTTCAGTTTCCATTATGACCCGGCCAGCTTGTTCAATGCTGACTCTGAGGCAGTGAGACAGGAAGAGCATGGGAGGCAAATCCATTTTCTGTATCTCTTATTATGCCATTTGCCAAGATATTTCAACTTACAAGGCAGGTTTCCCAAGCCTCTTTTGGGCTAGGCATCTCCTATTGTTCTCAGCAGGCAATGGGGAGATTTCCCTTGTACTGAACAGGGTTGGGATGTGGATATTTCTTTATTGTTTCCAGATTGGGTGGAGTGATTTTCCATTGTTCTTCAGTGAGAGGCAAAAGGCTTCAGCTGCCCTAGTCAAACTGCTGGCTCCATCTCTATGCTGTTTGAGCTAGTGTGCCTACAGGGCACAACCTGGCAGCTTAACAAGGTTTTTCTCTGGGGCCTCAGAAACAGCCTGTCTGCACCAGTAGAGGCTCTAGTTTTAGGGGCTGTAACTTTGCAACTACTTCGTGCTCCCAGCACAGGAGCTGACCTATTTGGCACACAGTTCTGTGTAGACACACATCCTGCATATTTTCCTTCCCAGCACAAGGCTTCCTAGCATCATTGTACCTGCACCTCCCTGCAGTACCTTCCTACCTCATGCTCTCACTGTGCTTTCTGAGTTTTCCACTGCTATGATAGCAGATGTCATGCATAGGGTCTCCACCAAGCCCTTTCCCAAGGCTCACGGCCATGAAGAACTTATGCCCAGTGAAGTCACAGTCATGGGTAACTAAAACACATTTAAAACATAAATGTAAAAGGAGCAGTGGAAATAAGCGACTTTGTGGTGGCAGACTGCAAATGCTTTGTTTTCCTTTTCTTTTCTCTCACTAGAATGCTTATTTTGGATGTGTCTTTCAAAGGCTTTGTGGTAGGCTCCCACATCATTCTGAGGAAATGTTTGAAAATGAATGTGACACACCCAAGCCTGAGAAAAATGCTCCAGGAGCAGAAATCCCTGTGATGGATACTCCTATGAATGCCTCCAAACCCACCACTACCTCAGGCACAGCCAATGACCCCAGCCCCAGAAGGAATTTAGGGGGTACCACCACCCAGCTAAGGCTGATCCCCAGAGCACAAGCAAGCTGCCCGATAAAGGTGCAGTTGCTCTGTCTCCTACAGTGAATGTCTTTACCCAAGGGGAGCTTTACAAGGCTGTGGAACCACAGAATGACCCTGGCTGAGCTCATCCATGGAGCAACAGACTGAGTCTTGAAGATGTTCACAGCTTTCCTGCAGGCAGGGAAATCTTTGGGTGTTATGTGTATGGCCACAGGGAGTGCTCCTGTGGCTACAGAAGCCAGACTCATCAAGGAAGCACAAAAGAAATTACCTGTTGATAACCTCTTAGGGCACCCACAGTGCTCAGTGTTTCATAAAGCTGATGGATATAGGAAAAGTTCCCTCCTTCCATGCAGACCAGGAAGAAGCCCGAGTGTAAGCAGCATCCACTCATCTTCTCAGAGCATCTATGGCCTGCTTGAGTGGGAGGGGAGATTTCAGCACTCAGAGGAGGAATAGCCAGGTGAAAAAGACAGAAACCCTTTTCCTCATTGTCACAGTGAAAAAATGCCATCTTAGAGAGACAGTAAAGTCATCCACAAGCCAAAAATCTTCCCTCCTGAAAGCAATTTCCTAGGCCCTCATTCTAATTCCAGAGAGCAAAAGGAAACAATATGCCTCCTAGGGGAAAATGGTGTCCCACTTCCAGGACACAGACAGACAACCAGCCAAGTCTGAAAGGGTCATTGCTAAATGTCAGGAGCCACCTGTCTGAGGCAGAAACCGGTCTGTTTGAGCAGGACAACCCAGATACTAACACTTTATATCCTGAAAGGCTACACCTTCTACCTTCATGATGTACACATGGGGTAACCAGCAGAACACCACAGGCTTCATAAAGACACAGGCACAATGCCAGGAGTTTCCACTGCATTCATGAAGCCTCATTAAGCCCCCCATTTTGTCCCCATCCAGAAGAAAATCCTTATGTTCAGAAGGAAAATGTCCTTCATCCAAGAGGCAATGAATGGAAGAATGTCCCTTCGTGATCCTGACAACACTGCACAGAAGCCCCTGCCGTCCTCCTAATTCAAGTCAGAGGCAGGGGAACCTCTTATGTGAAAATGATGCAGTCCATTCAGTAGGACTTGACTTTTTCTGTGCAGAGAACATGGATGTCTAGACATTTGTCATCAGTTCCTGAGCTCAACTCAACCAGACAGTAAGAAAATCCCCAATATGTCCCCAAGAATCCACCTAGGCAGGAGGTATATTTCCAATGTGCAACTGATAACCCTTCAAACCAAGGGGAAAACATTCCCTACAATAAGATTATTCCATGGACTCCAGAGGATTAATTTCCATTTTACAGTATACCCATTCCTAAGCTTTTGGGAAAAAATCTGTATTGTTTTAATATGCAGAGCATTGCCCTGCTGGGAAAGTCTTGGAATCAGGAAACGTTGTCTCAGAATCTCTTCAACCCCTTTTCTCAGCAAAGCAAATTGCAATACTCTTTGCTACTATCCTGGTGGCAGGGAAGCAGCTTTTCTACTCTGACAAAAAATATCCTCCAGCTCAGAGGATATCTGTTGGGACAGGAGCATGTCATTCTCAAAAAAGAGATCTGGTCAGCAGAAGACACCTGAATCTTGTCCAGGAGCATGGCCAGATCCAACTAGAAATGCCCATTATTGTGGGAGCAACACAAGAGATGATAGCCACACCATCCAAAGATCTTCGCAAGTCCAAAGATCATTCACCCTTGCCAAAGAAGGGCTTGAGCCAGAAGCAAATGGAAATGGATATCTGATTAATGAAGTTGATCTGAGAGGAGAACAGGCAGCTTAAGTCTTCAGGAGACAGTGATATTTCAGCAGGTATGTGAGGTGGTACTTGTCCGGCACTGGAGCACCATCTGGTGACAAGAAATGGGAACAAGTTTCTGCAGACCTCAAAATGTCTACTGAGAAGCCAGCCCTTCTCTCTGGCATGAAAATACTCACGCATCCAAGTGCTGGAACTTCCAACAGAGAATATCCATCTTCCTTTGGCTTTCTTGCAGGAAACGTGGCAAATGACCCAGAGGAAAGGAATCCATAACACATACTGCTGCAAAACTACAGCATGTCTTTAAAAAAAAAAAAAAAAAGCAAAGTGAAGCTAGGCCAAGGATGTAATTTATCATACACCTAAGTTATTTTTTAATTCTTCATGTCATTAGTAAGAGACAAGGAAAGGCAGTCGGCACAAGAAAGAGTGCGTATGTGTCCAAACAGTTTGTAGTTTCCACAGCTGTACTAGTCTGGTAGTTTTTGACAGGAGTAAATTCCCTTTTGTATAAAATTTCCTTCCCCTTTTAAAGTTTTTAGGACTTCTAGGCTTGTAAAGCATCAATACATACATTGTATAAAGGACTCTGCTGCTGCTGCTGTTGTTGTTATTATTATTATTATTATTATTAATTATTATATCTATTTACAGTCTTCATGTTCCTTGGTTTAAAGCAACTCTTCATTTATTACCTGCTCTTTTCCTGAAAGTACACACTCACCTGGAGTCACAGTGCTTCAGGCAATATTCTGAACTCTCATGCCAGGATATGCTCAGAATTTCTTTTTTTTTTTTTTTTTTTTCTTTTTTTTTTTTTTTTTAACCAAAAGAAAAAAAAAAACATATTATGAAAGGAAACGTATCTTTCAGGTGGAAGAAAAACAGATCAGTTAAATTAGTCAGAGGGCTCTCTTCTCACTCTTTTGTCTCCAGTTTAGCTCAGGAATCTCATGTAACACTTAAACTGGTCATACCAAAGTCTGTAGGATGCCAGTAACTTGGCTGGCTGGCTGTGGTTTGCATAGATCACTGTCAGGTAGGCATGGTAGGAAGATCAGTAGCTAGAAGTTGCTTCTCTTTCCTAGACTGAGCCCTAGACCATTTGTCCCAGCCTTATGGGTGAAGCAAAACTTACCTCTTCCCACAGCTGTCTCATTATTCCTGGTGTCCTGCTAATAAAGCTTCCTGCTGAACACTAGTCCCTTCTGTTAATAACACCTCTTTCAGACAGGATACCTCACGGCTGCGTTCAGGGGCTTACAGTTTGAAGCACAACTCTGTCTGGCCACATTCTAACAGAGAAAGGGATAAACTTCTTTTCTTTTCTTTTCTTTTCTTTTCTTTTCTTTTCTTTTCTTTTCTTTTCTTTTCTTTTCTTTTCTTTTCTTTTCTTTTCTTTTCTTTTCTTTTCTTTTCTTTTCTTTTCTTTTCTTTTCTTTTCTTTTCTTTTCTTTTCTTCTCTTCTCTTCTCTTCTCTTCTCTTCTCTTCTCTTCTCTTCTCTTCTCTTCTCTTCTCTTCTCTTCTCTTCTCTTCTCTTCTCTTCTCTTCTCTTCTCTTCTCTTCTCTTCTCTTCTCTTCTCTTCTCTTCTCTTCTCTTCTCTTCTCTTCTCTTCTCTTCTCTTCTCTTCTCTCTCTCTATCTCTCTCTCTCTCATTTTTTTTTTTCCTGTGACCAAGCCTTTAAACTGAATTCATATATGGCTGGTAAGGTGGCTGTCCAACTCATCTTTCATAATGCAAGTTTGGCTAGTTTGAGAAGCGTGATATGTGATAACCCATACCTGCAATGTGAGCAACACAATAGCACGAAACATTCAAGAGCAGCACCAGTATTTTTTATAATGAGAATTTCTTAGTTGTAGGGCTGCCTCTATGAGCTTGCCTTTGCAAAGTAGCTGTTGCCTGACTTTTGACTCCTGTTTAGATTTCCTGAGTGAAAGAGAAACAAAGCCAAACAAAATCTCTGAACACCTGCTGCATTAGGAATCGAAACTCCTCCTTGGAAATGAGTGTTTCATGCTGTGTTCCATTTCACAGCTTGGCATACTGACACCACTTGTGCAAGCAATGCTTTTATTATGAATGGTGTACTAGTGATTTGGTTTGTACAACTACCAAAATCTACAATCCATAATACAGGCCGCTTAAATTTATCTGCTATTTCCCCCTGCTGCCACTTCTGCTAATATTTCTCCATTGTAAAAGCTCTTTATTCAAGGATGTTTCTTAAATCAATGTTGCAGTTTGAAAGGGTTTCTGAAAAACAGTGAAATCTTTCTAATTAACTAGTGTATACCTTTGCTCTCATTAAGTGATACACTGATCCAGTTTCTTCTCGCGAACAGGAGGGCCCAGAGACACCTTAGACAGTATGGCTGAAGCATAGCCAAACAGAAGCCAATGGACTCCATCCTGCATTTGAAGAAGTTTCCACCTTACAGCCAACAATGTCATTTCTTGTCATGTGTCCTTGAGGATTAGGAGGGAGGCAGCAGCAAGATGGAGAGCACACCCCACATTGAGCACCCAGAGTGACGTGCAGGTCTGTGGATGCCTGACTCCTGATTTTTAATCTCACTTCACACAGTACAAGCTTCAATGTAAATGCAGCAGGAGGAGCGTGCTCCAAGTCTGCCAGAGCTGATAAGCTAAGCTGTCACTGTTGAACACTACACCCCCACATGCCACATGCAATTTAACACATTGGAGGCTTTAAGACCCTGATCAGGTGTTTGTTTCAGGGATGGACAACCAAACTCTCTCTTGCATTGCAAGTCTGACTGGAAATTTCTCATATTTATGCTCCATTTAAATCCTGTCTAATCCTTCTGCTGAACCTCAGTGAAGGACTCAGTGCGACCCACAGTCCTCAAGCAGAGACATGACAGCAGAGGCATTAACTGGCTTGTTGTGCAGAAAGGAAGTAGAGTCTGAAAATTAGGAGTATTCTGTATCAGTAGGAGGAAGCAGTGCTTTATACCATGATGAGCCACAGCTCTGTAAGCTGTTTCTCTGCAGAAATGAACAGATTGGACTGTGAGTCACTCTGAAAGTACCATGATCCTTTTATATTCTCAGTGCAACAGGTCTTCCACATATGAGTTGTGACGTTACTGAAGGTATGTGATACAGATAGAACTTCTTTTTCCTTCTGTCATTCACCCACTCTCTTGAAAATCAGTCAGCACAATAAACTACTGCAGCAGATAAACACAACTTGGGTTTCTATTTAGAGGCTAAATGGCACTCATATTCCAAAGCCGTTGGCAAAGTACAGGAAAGGAAACAAATCCAAGTTCCTTTCCTACATCCCTGCCAGTGAATGCCTGCTGTTACATCTTCCTTTCCCCCAACCATATCACTGGGTGATGACTGAATATGCTGAGCAGGGATCCTGGCAACCCCTTTAATGAATGCTAAAATTGCACTGGGGCAGGCTGATAAATATCATGCCATCTTGTTTTACATGAAAAGCTGTTAAAGGTGGGGAGGTTTTCAGCACACACTGGAGAAAACTCTGAGCTGCCCATGCCCATTCCCTTCTTCACAGATTTGATTTTTTTTTTTTTTTTTTTTTTTTTTTTTGATGCAGTGAATTAACTGATCAAAGTGACAGGGTGGTTATGAGGTAACTTATCCTACTTGAAGGCAGGTGAAAAGTCTGAGCTGGATTCAAAGGCCATTCTCAAAATAGCTGGAGTCAGCAGCATTGAAAGTGAGAGAAACAGTGGTACAATGAGGAGAGGAGAGGAGAGGAGAGGAGAGGAGAGGAGAGGAGAGGAGAGGAGAGGAGAGGAGAGGAGAGGAGAGGAGAGGAGAGGAGAGGAGAGGAGAGGAGAGGAGAGGAGAGGAGAGGAGAGGAGAGGAGAGGAGAGGAGAGGAGAGGAGAGGAGAGGAGAGGAGAGGAGAGGAGAGGAGAGGAGAGGAGAGGAGAGGAGAGGAGAGGAGAGGAGAGGAGAAGAAAAAAAGAAAATGACCTCTGCACAAATATCCACTCTTTCTGTTTGCAGGACTACAGAGAAGCTCACCTTCTTCCTGTGAAATTGAAAAGACATGTTGCAGTGGATATATTTCTGAGCTCTCTGGCTACTTTGGGCAAGAGGCAATTCCATTCAGCAGTTTACAGATGGTGGATGACACCTATACTGAAAAATGCATGCACTGTTCCTAAGCTGCCTCTGTGGGAGAATGCCATTCAGTTTTACAAATATCAAATAGACATTCACAACTTGTCTGAAGTTTTGAAAGCCTCAGCCAAGCCGTTCCTCCCCTCCCTAGTACAAACATGGCTTTTGTGCAATTGTTTGCCATTTTTGCCTATCCAAGAGGGCAAACAAAGAGGGAGCAAATGGTGCTTTGAGGTAAGCTGTCTGGACCTCAGAAATACAGGCTAAACTCTCTGTTGTAAATATCTGTATAGCAGAAAAGGAAGGAAAAAAATCCAACACTTTTCCAAACCCCCTGCAAGGGCTTTATGAAAAGGGAAGAGTGAGATTTATAATATCATGTTCTGCCAGAGACAGGAGCAAGCCTAGCTGTTACCCACAACTGTTCACCTGTGTAGCTCCCAGGTGCTATTGACGAACACGGCAGAACACGTATTTTATTTCCTGTATCGCAAATGCAGGCTCAAACCAGAATTTACTATAAGGCTCATGAGACAGACATATGATTCAGTGCAGGATGTATCCTTGCGGCGGAATGGTTTTCCTTCAATCTCCCTTCCTGGCCCATTTGCTGTCCTAAGTTTAGGATGGACCTTTGTGATAAACTGATCAGCCTTCCCAGAGAAGGTAGGCTATATGACTTCCCTGCTCTTGCATCCTGAGCTGGTGTATTTTAGGATGCCTGAAATAAGAGAATGCCATTGGTTAGGCATTCATCATAACTGTTTAGTGATCAACTATCATCACTGATGAAAATGTGCTCATAATCTAAAGTCTGAATTTCTCCAGCTTCACTTCTAGTTATAGGATCTCCTTTTAACCCTGTCCACTAGATGCAAGTGCCATGTACTGCTTGATTTCTTCCCAATAGTAGCTGTCTTCTTTCATTTCATTGGGTACACACTTAAGAGCATGGGGAGTTGTTCTTGTCCCACTGAGTTCCTCTTTACAGTTATGTTTTGAAAGCTGTCAGATAGGTCCTCATCCATTTAGTGGCTAACTCACTACGTTAATTCTAGTTTTGGTGGAGAACACTGTCCACTGTCACGTCAGAAAACCACAACAGATACCTACAGCATAGACACCCATCAGCCTTTAACTTCCCTGTACCATTTAAAATAAATGTTTATATGCTAAACAAGTGTTAAAATAAATGAAAATAAAGTAAACAGCTTCAAATTCTTGCCCAAAGATACATCCAGAATACTTTATTTTAAGATGTTATCTCTTCAGGCAGTGTTTTTCTGGTAGAGGAAATGGAAAGGAAAATGAAAGTGCAGTACTGCTGGATACATAGCATACTCTCCAAGATGATGTCATGGAGAAGAACTTGGCAAGGGGAAGGGGATGCTATTTAGAGCAATATTAAATAACATTGGCAGGAGAATCCTTAACTAGGGTAAGTTCATCTTTATGTTGAGCAAGGAACTTCAGAAGTTCAGCCAGAAAGAGCTGATAGCAGAAGTTCAAACTCATAAAGAGTTTCAAACAGATCCTTTCCACAGAATCAAAGTACCCCTGAATATGGTCTTTTGAGACTGGAAAGAGACATAAATCCCTGCCTAAAAAGGGGCGGGGGGTGGGAGCTTTGTGTAGGTGTCTGAGATACATGCCTCACATTTGCCTAGGTTGGATAAGGCTAAGTACACAAGTCCCTCAAAAGACCGCAAAGAGGTAGGCAGGTAAAAACCATGAGCTGTGAAAGGAATAACTATAGTTGAGCACTGTCTGGTCAGCTCAGGCAGAGTACCACAAGGACATGTGTCACTGAAGTGCTGGCAGGCAGGAAGGAACCTGTATGAGGTTCTATGTTTCAGCTCAAAAGTCATTGAACTTTTTCCCTACAGGCTTGCGGCAGCTTCTGAGTATCAGCTATCACCAAAGCTGAAGCAAAAGACAGGAGGTAAGTATGCAGCAGGCTTTAGTTGGGAAGGAGAATACCACAGAACAATCCCCACATTTCACACACACAGTACTAATTAGATAATCTTGTGAGATTATCCTTAAATTAATCCTTGAGTTGTAGGGCTATAGAAGATGGAGGTCTCAAGTGACTAGCATCAGGGAAGGATGGGTAAGTTAAGTCTTGGGAATGGAGGTATTAAATAATAAACAAGAAGGAAAAGCCTATTGTTCATTGGCAATGTTAACAGCAGCATGCATTTCTTTCTTGCTAAAAATAACTTCGATTGGTTATACAACTGTTATCAAGTGACTAGTAGCTGACTGGAGTACAATAATGTCTGTGCCTGCCACATATCCAGAGTAATTCCTGCTTTCTGGTAGTTCAATCTTAAAATCAGAATGTTACCACTCTTCAGCTGTTTCTGTGTCTCCATCTGCAGTTAAGGGGAAAACAAAAATAAAAATGAAATAACCAACCAACCAACAAACAAAAAACAATCAAAAACCCAAACCTGATTCTGGCACCTCTAATAAAAAATAAAATAAAATTAGAAATATTTTGCCTCCTCCTCTCCTCTTTGTTTACTTCCATGTGTTTTAATAAGTCTGGAAAATTTTTCAAATCTATTCATACCAGGAAAACATAGCTTTGGCTCCTTAGTAAGTGTGGTGTCAAATGTTATTACTGGGATATGTGATCAGCTCAGGCTGCAGAAGAGTGTGAACCTGTAAAATAAAATGTTATTCCTCAATATTTGGACAACAGTATAATTTAAATTAACCTGTTGGTAAACAACTATTCTTTCAAGCTGTACTTGGTCAGCTTCTTCTGACTATCAGTTGCTTGATTGCTGAGGCTCACAATTTTAAGTTACTGATTGCCAGCACTGTCTGATTTGCTCACTGGATTAAGCAAGTGCTGTGGCACAACATATGAGGCGAAGTTTTTGTCCTTTATCTTTGATTGTTGCCTAAAAGGATGCAATAGATTTTGTGGTTGTAAATCAGCCCTATAATAATCTTAGGAAATACAAAGTTTTGACACTGCCTTCCAAAGAAACCATAGCAAAACAATGCAATTTTGGTCACAGTTCACTCTCTTTTGATGCAAAAGGCCATACTAAATAACTTGAAATCTCCTAAATGAACCCACAGCTAAAGCACACATTTTTAAAAGAAGCATTAATGCAGCCTTCTAGACCAGAAAAGTTCCTGTCAATACAGCTGTCATGATGGTTTTGGGTCATCCCTCTGAGAAGTCCATGTCAAGGTAGAGGAGACAGGGAAGTTCTTGGCATCCTTTCCTTGAGCTGTAGGGCAGATGAGATGGCTCACTGGGCTGTGGCTCTCCTGTGAGCAGGCAGTCTAGAGGTGAACACTTCTCTAGTTCTAGTCTGGTAAACACAATTCCTGAACAGTATCTTTTATGTGATTACTTTGAGTAATTGTATTTTACTAAATTATTAATTTTCAACAGGATAAACTACCTCGCCTTAGCTTCCTCACAGTTTTATTCTGGGAAGTGCAATAATGGCTGGTAAAGCTACGTAGTGGCTGCATTTCAGTGGCTCACCAGATGAAAATACCTCTGAGCACTGATGTAAACATTTGAGTAAGGCTAGCCAGAAATCTGAGCTCATGCTTGATTAGCTAGATTCTAACAAACTTCTCATGTTTGGACAGCATCTTCTGTAGCCCAGGGAAGATGCAATTAAAAACAGATTCCTGCAATTCTCGCCCATTAAGTCAGATCCCAAACATTGTTTTGCATGCACTTAGTATGAAAATTATGAATACAGTGTGTGAAGGGCTTTAGCCATATTCCCCTCTGATCCCATGAAGAGGGGGATCCCTCTGATCTTATGCTGGCATTAGGCGATGGCAGCTCTGTTCATCTCTGTCACAGGCAGACTGCCTTTCATGCGTTTGGATAGAGAGCTGGGAAACTAGAACAAGTGGATGGACTTTGTGTAGTTTTCCTTTTTTTTTTTTTTTTTTTTTTTTTTTTTTTTTTTTTGACATCCAGCGGCCACTGGATGGCAGTAAGGTTGCCATCTCGTTCACGAATACATTCTAACAAGCCTCACACTTCGGTTTTAGAAGAAACAGAAAATTGACAAAACAAAGTGACAACAGAGTCATTTCAAAGGACCTGTAAAAGCACTACAAGTGCTTTCAGATGCCTGACAGCATGTAGGGCAGTGTTCATTGATTATCCAGTCATCTTTATGCCTTTGATTTCTGAAGTGCCATGCTGAAAGCAAGGGAGACAAAAACATAGTACAGCACTTTCAGGAACTTTAACACCAACATCTCACGGTATATCTCTCTGGCCTTAGGGAACTGTTATCTGTTTCTGAAGATTATTAGCAAGGCATCCAGATTTACTTCTAACACAATTGCTGCTAATTTTTTGTTATGTTGGCTGAAGGTTTGAGTTATAACTGAAGGACTAGAAGGTTGTATGGCTGCTTGATCCACTTGATGAAGCCATGTGGTGGTACCGTTGAAACTGGGCATGGCAAAGAATCTTGCCATCTTCAGTACCTGAAGTGGAGAGAAATATTTATATGTTGTCTCAAACTATGTAGGGCTGAGTCATGAGGATTTTTGTTGCATTTCTCCTGCAGCCCCTTCTTTAACTGCTACCTGCTTTCAACAAGTTACAAAACCCTTAATTTGAGCTCCATGTGGTATTTGATTTTGTAATCTAAGCAGCTTTCCAGGGAAATCATTCTTGAAGCTGCTGATGCCAGGCAGTTTGATCTGCTTTTGAGGGGCAAGTCAGAACTGACAAGCATTTCACCTGCTGGGTACCTGGACTGCCCAGAAGTCTCCAGTCATGAAAAGGGAGTGGACAGATTATGAATCCAGAAGGAAGCAGAAGGGAGGGTGGTGAGTCTCCTCTCTCATGCCTGCTATACTGGCTGGGAAGTGGTTTGGGTGAATGCATGCAATGCCTGGGTAGTGTCAGCATGCCTCTCACAACAGACAGCCAACAGGTTAAGGTGTGTTACTTAGCTCTGCAGCAATGCCCAGAAAAACATAAAGTCAGGACATTCAGAAAGTCTGAAGCAGTCATGAATATCACTGTGATTCAGTTAACTAGATCCTGAGTGCTTGATCCTTTTCAAGCCTCTTCAGAATTCTGGTTTAAAATTACTTTTCTCAGCTCTATTTCCTCAGACTTTCAGCAGATTCAGAAGACTTTTAGCAGGGGAACAGAGTCACTTTGCCAAAGCATTTGAAAAGTACAGGCTTTCAGAAAGGATTACCAGCCTGTATATGTAATCAATATTAGAAAAGACTGAGCACTTAAGGGATCGTTTTTGGCTGTCTGTTTAAATGCTTGTTCCTACAAAGCAGATACACATACAGGCATTGAAGTACCTAAAAGTTGTATATAAAACCCTACACTGTATTGGGAGGTTTAATAAACAGACATGGCCAAATGATCATTGGGAATGAATGCAGTTTTAGAACACTAGATAGTAGTGGAATGTGGTTCTCTTTTAAGTGACTATTCTTCTGAGAATATCATAACATCATTTTAAATATTTTTTAAGCTCTGTAATAGGTCTTCATTTTGCAAGCAGCTCTGTATTCTGCAATCAATCTAAGTTCAAGCTTGCTGGGTACCTAATATCTTTGAGAGAATTATGTTCAGGGTGACTTTCAAAGTATTTACAGAATGTCTGCCCCAACACCTAAGGAAGCTGTGTTTGTTGTGGTATATAGCTAAGCAGCAAGCTGCCACAGAGATTTGGGTACCCAAAGCAATCTTAACGCCATGCTGCTTTGAGCCAATACATCCTTCTACTTAACCTGCTCTCAGTTTTTGATTCTGTCTTTTTGCGATAAGTGGACACTTCTAAGTGCTTCCATTTATATATTTTTGACACCTGAAGAACAGCTGTGGCTCTTTGACAAATTAACGAAGATAAAAATTGTAGTTGGAAGGATCCTTTGGGCAAGAGAGGGAATAGTTAGATTTTACTGAGCTTTTGACTCTGACTGGACTGTTTGGCTCTTTTGACAGAGCTAGCTGTGTACAAAAGGGGACACACTTGATGAAACAAATGTTAGCTAATTACATCATAGTCCTCTTTAATATTTCATTTGAAAGACCTGCCATACTGTCAGAAATCTGCTGTATAAAAAAAAAAATTAGTTTATATTTCTAAAAATCTGAACGTTAAGCTGACCATTTCTGGATTATATAGACATGTTTTAAAGCACTCATGCCTGCAGAATTTTGAAAGCAAGTCTAAAACAAAACTACACATGGATTAAATTACCTTAAGGAATAAAGATGACATTTCTAATCAATAGCAACTCCACATTGTGTGTGTGGTGGTGATGAGGATGGGAGGGGGATGCATTCACACTGTTGCAATCTGCAGTAGATACTCATCAAGTTTTTTCTGCACATCATTGTAAAAATTGAAGCACATGATGCCTGCATGGCAAACGTTGGTGTTTCATTCTGAGCAGCTCAGGTAACGTCACACATCTCTTTGGTTCTTTCTTGTTTGTTCAGGGACTTCATTTTAAAGATATGCATACAGACATTGCTTAAGTTCTGATCTTGAAAACTGACACTTGTAAAAAATAGACTTCTGATGTTCAAGTGGAAGAATGCTCACTTTGCAAGTGAAATTCAGGATGATGACTAACTTTGCAAAACTCTCTTGAATATTGTGTGTTGGGGGAACACCTGTACCAATGAGCCAAGTCATCCAAACTGGACCAGTACTGGTCCAAGAAGAGACAGACAACGTCTCCCTCCAGACAGCAGTCCTCTAGGCATAGCATCTAGGATGCCAGAGCTGAAAGAATGCTCTGCAAATTTGCAGTAAAAAGGCCTGGAACATGTACTGGCACTGCAATACTCTTAAATGGAGGTGAGGTATATTACCTTGTCAGTGTCCACGGTCACGTTGCACAAGCAGAGATCGTACTGTATAGAAAACACAACTCAGGGTCCTGAGGAATGCAGCATGATGGAAAATGTGCAAAAATGTCACAAAGTGGCATGAATGATAATCCAATTTAACTTCAATCCTAAAAAATGAAGGTTTTCTCCTATCAATACATGGGCATTAAAAGCTTAGACTCAAGCTGGAAGTATTGACAGAGATGTGTGGACTGCATGCAGGATGATACTCAACTGGAATTGTACGATAAAAACTACAATCAGAAGTTCTTTCCTAATGAAGTCTGCTGTGGAAATATCAAAGCAGAAGGGCAATGTGGGATATTTTACAGGGGAAAGTAATTGGAAGCTTATCCAAATTCTGTAGAAGTATACATCCCTGGGTTTCACTGAGATGAAATGGGTCACAGCTACCTACACTTGCAAATACATGTGCATATTCAGGTTTTTATGGTCTTCTGAACCCCAAAGCTAGAAATATCTTCCCAGATCCCAGCAGCAGAGATACAAGCCTGGAGCTGGGAGAAACATGCTTTCAGGGCAGAAAAAGAGAACAGAGGAATAACACCTGGCTTATGCAGAAGAAACATACAGTGTATTCAGAGTAGAAAATAGAGTTGTAGATTAATGAGAAAAGGGCAAGAATTAAAAGCATATGAGTAAATCACAGAATCACAGAATTGTCTAGGTTGGAAGAGACCTCCAAGATGACCTAGTCCAACCTCTGACCTAACACTAACAGTCCTCCACTAAACCATAAGCTCTACATCCAAACATTTTTTAAAGACCTGCAGGGATGGTGACTCCACCACTTCCCTGGGCAGCCCGTTCCAATGTCTAACAACCCTTTCAGTAAAGAAGTTCTTCCTAACATCCAACCTAAACCTCCTCTGGCGCAACTTTAGCCCATTCCCCCTCATCCTGTCACCAGGCACGTGGAAGAACAGACCAACCCCCACCTCACTACAGCCTCCTTTAAGGTACCTGTAGAGAGCGATAAGGTCGCCCCTGAGCCTCCTTTTCTCCAAGCAGAACACCCTCAGCTCCCTTAGCCTCTCCTCTTAAGACTTGTTCTCCAGGCCCCTCACCAGCTTCATCGCCCTTCTCTGCACCCGCTCAAGCACCTCGATGTCCTTCTTGTAGCGAGAGGCCCAAAACTGAACACAGCACTCAAGGTGTGGCCTCACCAGAGCCGAGTACAGGGGGATGATCACTTCCCTAGCCCTGCTGGCCACACTGTTTCTTATGCAAGCCAGGATGCCGTTGGCCTTCTTGGCCACCTGAGCACACTGCTGGCTCATATTCAGCCAACTATCAACCATCACTCCCAGGTCCTTCTCTGCCTGGCAGCTCTCCAACCACTCATCTCCCAGCCTGTAGCTCTGCTTGGGGTTATTGCGCCCCAGGTGCAGGACCCGGCACTTGGCCTTGTTGAACTTCATGCAGTTGACCTCAGCCCATCGGTCCAGCCCATCCAGATCCTCCTGCAGAGCCTTCCTACCCTCGAGCAGATCGACATGCATCCAACTTGGTGTCATCTACAAACTTACTGAGGGTGCACTCAATCCCCTCATCCAGATCATTGATAAAGTTATTAAAGAGAACTGGCCCCAGCACCGAGCCCTGGGGGACGCCACTAGTGACTGGCCTCCAGCTGGATTTGACTCCATTCACCACAACTCTTTGGGCCCGGCTATCCAGCCAGCTTTTAACCCAACAAAGCGTGCACCAGTCCAAGCCAAGAGCAGCCAGTTTCTTGAGGAGAGTGTTGTTGGGAACGGTGTCAAAGGCCTTACTGAAGTCAAGGTAGACCACATCCACAACCTTTCCTTCATCCACCCAGTGCCACTTTGTCATAGAAGGAGATCATATAAATGACCTCAAAAAATAATATAAATGACATCAGTGAGATCCTAACAAAAGCAAGTAAGATCAACATTAACATCCCATCCCTCAGTATTATAAGTAGAGCTGATGACTTTATCAGTAGTCTTCAATCCTTTTTGTTCTTCCGTTTTCAAATAAGTATACCTCGACTACTAATGAGAGCCTCCTGGTCTTCTTGCTGGCTGTGAACTGTGCAGTTTTTCCACTGGTATGCCAGAACAGGCCCCTTGTGATATCTTTAATGGCTGCAGGCATTGGTTTTGAAAACCAAAGACAGAAGCAAAAAAACAGGTTTCTTCCCAGAAAAGCGCACCCCCCTACCCTCCATGGAAAGACAATGTAGAGATGAGAAGACAGCAAAGACAGCATGGACTAATGACATTGTAATTTCTGTGGGTTGACAAGCATTGAGAAACTCTTGCATCCATGCTAGGGCTCCAGAAAGACCTCTCTGTGGTGCTTGTAACACACCCAGGTCACGCCAGACTGGGGGTGATTCCAATACATACCTCTGCTTAAATAAGAGCACCTGAGAAAGTGTTGGGTGCAAAGCAGTCTTACCTTTTACCAGGAAAAGGAAAACAGAAGGACTGGTGCCTCTGCTCCTCCTTGACCTTAGACTCACCTTACCTTCTGTCTCCATGCCCCCGACCAAAAGTGTTGCAGTACCCACTTTGGGTTGCAGCCAACAACTAAGTACAGATTGCATGGCTTCTGAGCTGAGGCTGCTCCAGGCTGTTGGGATGCATCCCAGCTGCCTGGAGGAGAGCTTTTGCTGGCTGTAGCTGACCCAGCACTTTCTGCACTGACCAGGTGGCTATGGCACAGGCAATGCTCTCTTGTTCATCTGGGCACAGCACAGCCCCAGCTTCCTGCAGCCTGCAGCAGCACCACGTCATGACTCTGTGACTGGGCACAGCCAACATATTTTCAGTAAGGGTACATTGTGCCTGACAAATCTGGCCACAGAGGGTTACAGCACTGGAGAATAGGGAAAGGTCAACTGGCATCATCTACCTGGACTTGTGCAAAACATTTGTCACTGTCCCCCACAACATCTTTGTCTCTAAATTGAATGGACATGGATTTCACAGATGCCACTCGGTGGATAAGGAATTGGCTGGATGGTCACACTCAAAGAGCTATGCTCAATGGCTCAATGTCCAGGTGAAGATCAGTAACGAGTGGTGTTCCTCAGGGGCCGGTATTGGGACCACTGCTGGTTAATGTCTTTTTCAGTCATATGGACAGTGGGATTGAGTGCATTGCCACTGATGACCACCCTCTGGGCTCAGCCATTCAGATGGAGCCCACCACACATGCAGCCCATCCGCCCAATGTATTCATTCAGTAAGCCATCTAGCTGGGGACATAACATGCCTTCTCTCTGGCAAGGGCTCGCTACTGGGCTCACATTCAACTTGGTGTCCATCAGAACACCCAGGACTTCCTTGGCAAAGCTGTTTTCCAGCAGGGAAGCCCCAGCAACCCCTGGAGCCTGGGGCTGTTCCTCCCCAGGTGCAGAGATCTGTCTTTCCCCCTGTTGACCTGCTCGGGGTTGCTTTGTGTGCAGGGCACAGCCTGGCTTCCTGCAGCCAGCAGCAGCGCCAGGCCCTGACTCTGCACACCGGGTATCTGGGTGCTGCCATGGCCAGGCCGTGCCCAGCAGGGCACGATGGCAGGAAGGCAGAGCCCCAAGCCCTGAGGGCACAGGGGGGGATGAGCAGGAGGCCAGGTATGGGGTGATGGGGATGAGTACGGGCTGGCCCCAAGCACCGCCTGGCACCAAACCTCCCGCTGGGAGCAGCTGCAGAGCTGCAGGCCTGCGGCTGGGCAGCACGCGCTGTCAGGGGGAGCACAGCAGTGGGGCCGGGCACCTGGGGAGGGGAGGGGAGGGGAGTGCCGAGACGAACACCCCAGCCCTCCTGGCCAAGGGCGGCATCGCCGTGCCCCAACCCCACCAGACCTCACAGCGGGAACGCGAGGAGGCGGTGGGCACAGCAGCAGGAAGAGGCCGAAATGGCAGGAGGGCTGGGGATGGCGACACCAAATAAATTGTTAGCTACACTGAGACTTGATATATATATGATTTATTTCCTACATTGTATAGATGTATTTCCTGAAGGCCTTCCGTGTGCCCCATCTGCTGGCCTGGCCCTGTTGTGGCCAGCACCTGGGGCGCTGCCCTAGTGTTGCCGGCGGGGTGGCCTCTTCTTGGCTGCTGGAGAAGAGGCCTGGGACGTGGGGGCCCTCCTCTTCGGGGCTCGCCGGGGCCCCCTTTCGGGATGGTCCCTGCCCTGGTCTGCTGTGGAGGCTCCAGGCACAGCCTCCGGTGTCTCCTCCTGGGGCGCTTCTTGGTTCCTGGGGACAGGAACCGGGCTGGAGGGCGGCTGGCCACAACTCCCTTGAAGGGCAGCAGCTGAGGTGCCTGGCAGGTCCTCCGCATTGCTTCCATTGGGGCTGCTGGAGGGCTCTGGGCTGCGGTCAGGAGGCTCTGCTGGGGAGGCTGCAGGGCCTGGGGCTGCTGCGGGGTTGCCTTCCTGTTCCCCAGCACCACGGGAGCTCCTCAGGCCCAGCAGGCGGTGGGCCTCCCTGCTGCACTGCTGCACAGTGATGGCAATGAGATGCTGCACAAAGCTGGGTGCGTGGCTTCGCAGGGAGGTGCGCATGAGCAGGGTCAGGGCCCCCTGGTCGAGGCCAAGGAAGCGCAGGCTGGAGATGACCAAGTTCACTGCTGCAGAGGCTTCCCTGCTATCAGCCCCCAAGAGTTGTCCCAGCTCCTGGCGCACCCAGGGCAGCAGGGGCTGAAGCACCTCTGGGTGCAGGCGGAAGAGGGAAGCCCAGATGTAGGGGTGGAAGCCACCCACAGGAGGTCCAGGCACTGGTCCTGCACCCTCTGGTCGGGACGCTGCTGGGCGACGGAGTCTGCGGGAGGCTCGGCGGCCATGAGCTCTCTCTGCCTCCTGGGCGATGACTGGTGCCGCTGCAGGTGGTGGGACGACGAGCTCCTCGAAGCTGTCATCGGCCCGCACCGAGTGCACGATGGAGCTGACCCTCCTCTTGCAGAGGGGGCACTCAGGCTTGCTCTCCACCCACTGCTGGATGCATCGGAAGCAAAACTGGTGGAGACATGGCATCACGTAGCCCGCGTTGTCCCAGGTGTCAATGCAAATGGGGCAGCGACCGTCCAGCACCGTGGCCATGCTTTCCAGCTGCTGCAGTGGGCTGCGTGGAGAAGGGGATGAGGGGCTGCTCCTCCTCACTGCTGCTGCACCAGCAGCTGTCACGCTGCAAAAGGCAGAGAAGAGGCCACGGTCATCGGCTGGTGTGGGGGCAGCCGGAAGAGCTGTGCAGGTCCCCAGAGGAGGAAACCCTTCCAGCTGCCCAGGGCCCAGGGGGAGGTGTCCCCACCGCGCTCACCTCTGCTGCTGCGAGCGCTCCTCCTGGGTCTCCCGACGGCCCGAACGAGGCAGGGCCGTGGAAGAAGCTCTGATGGCTCTGGGAAGGGCACTGAGAGCTGCTGCAGCAACTCCCAGGGCACGACACCAGCACCAAGGCCAACCTCGCTCCTCACTCCAGACCTCACGGAACCGCTCAGCCGGAGTGCGGGCACTAGCCGGCGCGGTGGGACTCTGCGCCCGCATATGAGCAGCGAGGGCCACGCAGTCACAATGCATTGCCCACAGACGTCACAGTCCATCGCTTGGAGACGCCACCAGCCACCCGTAGGAGATATGCCAAGGGCCCATCCTCACCTCGGCAGCTCTCTGGCCCCAGATTCTGAGGCCTCCCGCAATGCTTGTGTCCACTCCATGCCCCCCAACTTTTGTCTTGTCCGTGGCACTGGTGTTTCCCAGCAGTGCGGGGTCCCTGGCTGTGCCTTCCCAGGGCCCCGTCCAGGTCACCTTGGCTACGTCATGTGTCTTCAAGCACATACAGCGGGAGGGTCCGTTCGATCACAGCTCGGGCCTGCCTCTGAGGCTGCACCACACAGTCCCTCCAGTCCTGCCCACGCTCCAGCACCACAGAAATATTGTCTGATGACCACAAGCACAGGCAGGTTGCCAACTGTAGAAAAGGCACATCCGTCAACCAGCTCAGAGTCTTTCACCTAAGGCCAGTCCAGGAGATCTGAAGTGACCTCCAAAGCTTAGGCCTCCTGTGTGATACCATCCAGACCAGGAGGAAATACACTTTGTGCTGCTTGCAAATATGGCACCGGCGCTGTTTAACATCTGTGTTGGTGACACGGACAGTGGGATCAAGTGCACCCTCAGCTAGTTTGCCAATGCCACCGAGCTGTGTGGGAAGGGATGACACGCTGTAGGGAAGGCATGCCATCCGGAGGGAGCTGGACAGGCAGGAGGGGTGGGCCTGTGTGAACATCATGGGGTTCCACAAGGCTAAGTGCGAGGTCCTGCATCCGAGCTGGGGCAATGCCAAGGATAAAGAGAGCTTGGGCAGAGAATGGATTGGGAGCAGCCCAGAGGAGAAGGACCTGGGCGTGGTGGTTGACGAGAAGCTCACCATGAGGCAGCACTGTGTGCTTGCAGCCCAGAAAGCCAACCGTATCCTGGCTGCACCAAAAGCAGCGTGGCCAGCAGGGCTGGGGAGGTGATTGTCCCCCTCTGCTCTGCTCTCCTGAGACCCCACCTGGAGCGCTGCGTTCAGCTCTGGGGCCCCCCAGGAAAAGAAGGACATGGACGCATTCAAATGAGTCCAGAGGAGGCCACAGAGATGGTGAAGGATCCGGAGTATCCTTTCTACAAAGGCAGGCTGAGGGAGTTGGGGATGTTTAGTATGGAGAAGAGCAGGCTCCGGGCAGACCTCATAACAGAGGGTAGGTTTAGATGAGATATAAGGAAGACATTCTTTCCTCTGCGGGCAGTGAGGCACTGGTACGAGTTGCCCAGAGAGGCTGTGGATGCCCCGTCTCTGGAGGTGTTCAAGGCCAGGTTGGATGGGGCTTTGGGCAACCTGCTCTGATGGGAGGTGTCCCTGATCATGGCAAGACAAAGAAGGGGGGAATTAGATCACAAGATCTCAAGATCATCGAGTCCAACCTTTGACCTAACACTAACAAGTCCTCCACTAAACCATATCCCTAAGCTCTACATCTCAACGTCTTTTAAAGACCTGCAGGGATGGTGACTCCACCACTTCCCTGGGCAGCCCGTTCCAATGTCTAACAACCCTTTCGGTAAAGAAGTTCTTCCTAACATCCAACCTAAACCTCCCCTGGCGCAACTTTAGCCCATTCCCCCTCATCCTGTCACCAGGCACGCGGGAGAACAGGCCAACCCCCACCTCACTACAGCCTCCTTTAAGGTACCTGTAGAGAGCGATAAGGTCGCCCCTGAGCCTCCTTTTCTCCAGGCTGAACAAGCCCAGCTCCCTCAGCCGCTCCTCGTAGGACTTGTTCTCCAGGCCCCTCACCAGCTTTGTCGCCCTTCTCTGGACTCGCTCGAGCACCTCCATGTCCTTCTTGTAGCGAGAGGCCCAAAACTGAACACAGCACTCGAGGAGCGGCCTCACCAGAGCCGAGTACAGGGGGACGATCACTTCCCTAGCCCTGCTGGCCACACTGTTTCTTATGCAAGCCAGGATGCTGTTGGCCTTCTTGGCCACCTGAGCACACTGCTGGCTCATACTCAGCCGACTATCAACCATCGCTCCCAGGTCCTTCTCTGCCCGGCAGCTCTCCAACCACTCCTCTCCCAGCCTGTAGCTCTGCTTGGGGTTATTGCGCCCCAGGTGGATGATCTTTAATATCTCTTCCAACCCAAGATTCTCTGATTCTATGAAGGTGATCTAAATGATTAAAGAATAAATTAGTTATTGGATTGTGTGGCCCTTTTCCATAGGAGTTTTAGGGGCAGATCGGTATTCAGGGGTTAATTGATGTTGCCTTTCTAAAAGAATACAGTGTGCTGCAGTGAGTCTAAAAGGTGAGAGTGGCCTCTGGCTGATTCTATCATAGAATATCTGAGGCGGAAGGGACCCACAAGGATTATTGAGTGCAACTCCTAGTCCCCAAAGGACTACCCCAAAGAAAGATAAAATAAAAGCAGACTGTGTGTCTGAGAGCATTGTCCTAACACTTCCTGAACACCGTCAGGCTTGGTGCTGTGACCACTGTCCTGGGTTAACAGCTTGCTGTCAATCAAAACCCGCAGATTCCTCTCTTTGGGGCTGCTCTCCAGCATCTCGTCCCCCAGTCTGTACGTACAGCCAGGGTTGCCCCTTCCCAGGTGCAGAATCTGGCTGCTTCCAGCCCCAAGCTTTGGGTCTCCATTTGGTGAAAGGGGTTGCACCCAGATGCCACCATGGAGACACCACAGGACACAGTCACTTTTCCTGGCAGCTTTTTGTGTTCAGTTCCTGTGGCCCCTTGGACTGGGATGGATGTAGTGCTTGGGTCCCAGCTCAGCTGTGGGCGCTGCTTGGGGTGAGCGCTGAGGGCAGGGTGCATGCGCTTGCGCTTGCCATGAGTTAGCCTGAGGGCGCGGAGCCAGCACGCGTGCGTCTGGCTGAGCCCACAGGATGCGCAGAGAGGCCCGTGCTGCTGCTCTTGCACAGATCCAAGTCTTGCTGCGTCTCCTCTCTCATCTCCAGACCCCGTGGCGTAGCAGCACCTTCGTCAGGGTTTCCCTGCATCCCGACCCCTAGCCCTCTAGCCCAGGGGTATCACACCGCCAGGCTCGTAGCGGAGGACAGCTTTGTACTGAGTCTGCAGGGTGACTGAGGCGAGGCTGGCCAGCCTTCTGCTGCCTCAGCTTTTTCTTGGCCTGCCTGGAGCTGCACTTTCACTTTTCTTGGTGCTTTTGCTGGCAGATCAGGTGGCTGTGGCTCTTCTGTTTTGCTTATCCTGGTAGGGTACAGCCGTAGCAGACAGCATAGAGGTGCATACAGGTGGCTGTAAACACTCATTATTCTGTATGGAGAAGATATTTAGGATGCTACCACAAAGCTGGTACAAAGAGCAAAGGGCAAGGCAGAGCTCAGGAAAACAGAAGCCCAAGAACTGAGGGCAGACAGTACAGTGAAGAGAAGGCCAGGCCAGCGATAGGGTACAGGCTGGCCCTGAAAACAAGGGCTGGAAACATCTCACTACAGAGCAGTTACAGAACTGCAGGCCTGCACTGGGCAAAATCAACTTCTGTGTGGGCAGACAAACAAACAAAAAAACAAACAACAAAACAACAGACAAATAGCATCTGGCAGAAGTAAGTAGAAACTACATCCAATGTGGCTATAAGGAGGAGCTGCTTTTCAAGGAAAAAGGTTATCTCATCTCAATTTGTTGAAAATCAAGCAGAATTATATACGGCACTCTCACCAAAAGCAGAAAACAATCTACTCCACTGTCTACTGTTAGAATGACTACAAAAAGACGGAATGCTTTCCTCATTTGCTTCTCTGGAAGCAGTGGTGCTGATTCCTTCAGCTGCAAATTCCAGCGTTCAGAAATAACTACCCGCTGTATATGTGGGATCCAGCCCTTTCTCCTTGCTAAGATGTTAAGTGTGACTGTGGCCGAGAGTCCCGTGTGACACCCAGCCTCAGGTGCTGAGCTTCAGGGCATTGTGCGTGCTTCTCGCAGGACCTCAGCCTGAAGAGTTTGGCTTTATTGTCTCTCCGACGTTTACAGTGGCAGCCCAGGAGAGAGTAGAAGCAACGAGAGGGAGGAGCAGCAGTGCAGGACAAGCTCCCTCCCTTTATTTCCTTCCTTGTTAGCAGCTTGTGAGCAGGGAACCCCTTATCCAGGCCCTGCTCTGATGACCAAGCCCCATGTGAGGAAGGAGCCCAGCCAGGAACCAGACTCTGCCTAAGAGGTGGAAGAAGACACCTGCACCTTGTAGCACCAGTGCCCTGCCTGGGTTTTGAAAGAGAAAGCAGGGTTGTGCTTTATCCTTAGTCCCTCGTGGCCTGGCCTGCCAGGATCCCTGTGCTGAAGCTGGTCATCACTGCCCACAGCTTGACTTGGTGGCATCAGGCCTGCTCACCAGATTGCCTCTCCCCACACACATGATACAAAAATCCCTCATACATACCTGTCCACCATTGCCTCCCAGGACCACGATCTGAAACCGGGATTTTCAGGATGGCTTCTAGCTCCAGGCTGTGTATGTGGTAGCAAGACAATACTCACTTCTGCCACCTGATATTCACAGAATCATAGGACCATAGAGCTGCTTTGGGTTGGAGGGGATCTTAAAGATCCCCTGTTTCCAACCCCCTGCCATGGGCAGGGACACCTCCCACCAGACCAGGTTGCCCAAAGCCCCATCCAGCCTGGCCTTGAACACCTCCAGGGATGGGGCACCCACAGCTTCTCTGGGCAGCCTGTGCCAGGGCCTCACCGTCCTCTGAATAAAGAATTTCTAGCATCTAATCCAAATCTCCCTTCTTTTAGTTTAAAACCATTCCTCTTAGAGTCATAGAAGGGACCCACCAGGATCATCAAGTCCATCTGCCTTTGTCCAGTCACTGCCTGCCTGAGCATAAAGTTGCTCTCAATCTTTTTTAAAAGCCCCCTTTAAGAACTGAAAAGCTGCAATAAGGTCACCCCTGAGCATTCTCTTCTCCAGGCTCAACATCCCCAGCTCCCTCAGCCTTTCTTTACAATAGAGGTGCTCCAGCTCTTTGATCATCCTCATGGCTCTTCTTTGGAGACGCTCTAACAGACCTGTGTCCTTCTTGTGCTGTGGGCTCCAGACCTGGATGCAGCACTCCCAGTGAGGCCTCACAAAGGCAGAGCAGAGGGGGGCAATCCCCTCCCTCCCCTGCTGGCCATGCTGCTTTTGATGTAGCCCAGGAGGCAGCCGGTCTTCTGGGCTGCAAGCACGCACTGCTGGCTCAGGTCGAGCTGCTCATCCAACAGAACCCCCAAATCCCTCTCCACAGGGCTGCTGTCAGGGAGTTCCTCTCATGTCTGCTATTGCTCCGACACAGGTGCAGCACCTGGTGCTCGGACTTGTTGAACCCAGGCACCCACTGGCACCAAACCTCCCGCTGGGAGCAGCTGCAGAGCTGCAGGCCTGCGGCTGGGCAGCACGCGCTGTCAGGGGGAGCACAGCAGTGGGGCCGGGCACCTGGGGAGGGGAGGGGAGGGGAGTGCCGAGACGAACACCCCAGCCCTCCTGGCCAAGGGCGGCATCGCCGTGCCCCAACCCCACCAGACCTCACAGCGGGAACGCGAGGAGGCGGTGGGCACAGCAGCAGGAAGAGGCCGAAATGGCAGGAGGGCTGGGGATGGCGACACCAAATAAATTGTTAGCTACACTGAGACTTGATATATATATGATTTATTTCCTACATTGTATAGATGTATTTCCTGAAGGCCTTCCGTGTGCCCCATCTGCTGGCCTGGCCCTGTTGTGGCCAGCACCTGGGGCGCTGCCCTAGTGTTGCCGGCGGGGTGGCCTCTTCTTGGCTGCTGGAGAAGAGGCCTGGGACGTGGGGGCCCTCCTCTTCGGGGCTCGCCGGGGCCCCCTTTCGGGATGGTCCCTGCCCTGGTCTGCTGTGGAGGCTCCAGGCACAGCCTCCGGTGTCTCCTCCTGGGGTGCTTCTTGGTTCCTGGGGACAGGAACCGGGCTGGATGAGGGCTGGCCACGACTCCCTTGAAGGGCAGCACTGGAGCTGCCCGCGAGCTCGTCTGCGCTGGCTCCAGCAGCGTTGTTGGAGGGCTCTGCACCAGGACCAGGAGTCCCCTCTCGGGAGGCAGAAGGCCTGGGGGCAGCTGCGGGGCTGCCTGCCTGTCCCATGGCAGCACGGGAGCCCTCCAGGCCCAGCAGGCGGTGGGCCACCCAGCTGCACCGCTGCACGGTGATGCTGATGAGCCGGTGCACAAAGGTGGCTGCGTGCTCCGGCATGGAAAGCTGCAGCAGCTGCACCAGGCGATCTTCATCCAGCCCCAGGAGGCCCATGGCGGAGGTGAGGAGGTCTTCCACCATTTGCGCCTCTGCGTGGTCAGCCCCATGGATGCGCCTCAGCTCCTGGCGAAGCCAGGGCAGCACGGGACGGATGAGAGTTGGGTGGTCTCGCAAAAGGGAGGCCCAGACTTCAGGCTGGAGGCCTCCCACAAGAGCCGGCCCTGCAGCTGATGGCGGAGATGCTGCAGGGTGGTGACGGGGGTCGGTGGTGGCTGCGTGGCCACGAGCTCTCCCAGCCGGCTGGGCCACGAGGGATGCCTCTGCCGGTGCTGGGATGACGACCTCCTTAAATTTGTTGTCTGCCCGCACCGAGTGCACGATGGAGCTGACCCTCCTCTTGCAGAGGGGGCACTCAGGCTTGCTCTCCACCCACTGCTGGATGCATCGGAAGCAAAACTGGTGGAGACATGGCATCACGTAGCCCGCATTGTCCCAGGTGTCAAGGCAAATGGGGCAGCGGCTCTCCAGCGCTGTGGCCATGCTCTCCAGCTGCTGCAGTGGGCTGCGTGGAGCAGGCGATGAGGGGCTGCTCCTCCTCACTGCTGCTGCACCAGCAGCTGTCACGCTGCAAAAGGCAGAGAAGAGGCCACGGTCATCGGCTGGTGTGGGGGCAGCTGGAAGAGCTGTGCAGGTCCCCAGAGGAGGAAACCCTTCCAGCTGCCCAGGGCCCAGGGGCAGGTGTCCCCACCGCGCTCACCTCTGCTGCTGCGAGCGCTCCTCCTGGGTCTCCCGACGGCCCGAACGAGGCAGGGCCGTGGAAGAAGCTCTGATGGCTCTGGGAAGGGCACTGAGAGCTGCTGCAGCAACTCCCAGGGCACGACACCAGCACCAAGGCCAACCTCGCTCCTCACTCCAGACCTCACGGAACCGCTCAGCCGGAGTGCGGGCACTAGCCGGCGCGGTGGGACTCTGCGCCCGCATATGAGCAGCGAGGGCCACGCAGTCACAATGCATTGCCCACAGACGTCACAGTCCATCGCTTGGAGACGCCACCAGCCACCCGTAGGAGATATGCCAAGGGCCCATCCTCACCTCGGCAGCTCTCTGGCCCCAGATTCTGAGGCCTCCCGCAATGCTTGTGTCCACTCCATGCCCCCCAACTTTTGTCTTGTCCGTGGCACTGGTGTTTCCCAGCAGTGAGGGGTCCCTGGCTGTGCCTTCCCAGGGCCCCGTCCAGGTCACCTTGGCTATGTCATGTGTCTTCAAGCACATACAGCGGGAGGGTCCGTTCGATCACAGCTCGGGCCTGCCTCTGAGGCTGCACCACACAGTCCCTCCAGTCCTGCCCATGCCCCAGCACTGCTGGCCTGCCCTCTGGGCTCCCGTGCTTCCTCTCACGCTGGGTGGAAGTCAGCCCTCTGCTTGCTCCCAGGGACTTTCTCCCGTCTGTCTTTACTCGCTGGGGAGAGCAGGGCTGATGGTGCCTTCTGCTCAGCACCCATCAGGCCTCACCCAGGCACTGCATCCTTTGTAGGGTCCTGGGCAGGAGAAAGCAACCAGGGCTGGATCAGCATGGCTCAGAAGAGGTTTTGGGGCACCTAACAGCACGCTCTGGTGCCTTTGGGGAAGGCATCAAGGAAACCGGGCCTGGCTCCTCTCAGCAGTGCCTGGTGAGAGAGGGAGGGGCAGTGGCATCAGATGGAACTGGTCAGGTTCAGGCTGGATAGAAGGGAAACAAAAGCACAAGGATCATTAAGCACTGGAGGGAGTGGCTGTCCGGAAAGGCTGTGGGACCCCTGGGCACAAAGGATTTCAAGACCTGAGTGAGCATGACCCCGAGCCTCCAGGTCTAACTTCAGTGCTGACCATGTGCTGAGCCAGTGGGGCTGGAGTACAGACCTCCTCAAGCCCCTTGCAGCAGGCGTGTTTCTGGGCTTTGGTGATTGCTATGAAACATGGAAGGTAACAGCTGTGTGTGGAAGCTTCTGGAAGTGCTGGCTGAGGAGGCCCCATAAGCACAGCAGGTAGTGGTGGCACCCACACTACAACTTCATTGAGATCACAGCACAGCTGTGTGCAGCTTCTCATGATGCCCAATCAGGGAAATAAAAGCACCGACGACCAGAAAAGCAGAAAAGAGTGTGACTGAAGGAAGGGGAAACTGAGGCCTGTTGTTGACTAGAAGCTACATGCTGGAGCAACCGATAACCCAGCCAAGGATATGGAAAAACTGCCAGTGAAGCAGAAATGCTGTCTGATGACCACAAGCACAGGCAGGTTGCCAAGTGTAGAAAAGGCACATCTGTCAACCAGCTCAGAGTCTTCCACCTAAGGCCAATCCAGGAGATCTGACGAGACCTCCAAAGCTTAGGTCTCTTGGCCTTACGTGATTCCATCCAGACCAGGAGGAAATACACTTTGTGCTGCTTGCAAATACGGCACCGGCCAAATATACTGAGGGTAGATTTAGATTAGCTATACAGAAGACATTCTTTACTCTGTGGTTGGTAAGGCACCAGAACAAGTTACCCAGAGAAGCTGTGTATGCCCTATCCCTGGAAGTGTTCAAGGCTAGTTTGGATAGGGCTTTGAGTATCCTGTTCTAGTGGGAGGTGTCCCTGCCCATGGCAGGGGAAGAAGAAGAATTAGGTCCTTTTTAAGGTCCCTTCCAACCAAAACCAATCTATGGTTCTAATATTCTATGAAGGTGATGATACTTCGTAAGATCATCCCCTTCCTAGGGATGTGATGAAGTTATTCATTACTGTAGGGTTTCCAGATGTGAATGTACAGGCTGGTAGATAACCCCATCTAGGCACCTTTTGCCTTTGGACTAGATGATCTTTCAAGGTATCTTCCACCTTTGGGCTGTTGAATGATCCTATGATCCTGTGATCTTTTTATTCTGGGAGAGTAGGGGAAGGCAGATAGCCTCAGAACACAGTGTCTGTAACTCTGGGAAACAAACAAGCAAACAACAACAACAACAACAAAACCACAACCAACCAACCAAACAACAACAACAAAATCAAAGCTGAACCCATGAGAAGCGAGAAAGTCAGCTAGCCTAAGGAGGTGCTGGGCTTGAGCAACCTTGCTGCAGCATTCTTTCCTCTCTAAAAGTGCAATCATTGCTTCTCAGGCAAATATAGTCATCACCCAGCATTGGAGTTCCTCTCTGCTGGGGTTGTGTGCAAGGGGGGCTGGAGAAGTAGAGATCATTGTTTCTGGGCCACCTTTAGCACTGCAAACCCCGAGAAGAAACCATCAAGGTTGTCTGCAGGGAGATAACAACAGAAAACATCCCGGTAGCATCCTTGTTTCAGCTATAGCCATGCAATCATCCATGAAGCAGATACATAATGTCACTAATCCGACTGTGATAAAGAGAAGGCAGTGAAGTCTCTGGACCAGTCTTGTACTCTGAGGATACTTAATGAGTAATATGGGCATGTTCGAGTAAGAAGCTTTGAAATTCCAAACCAAATTGTGTTTTTGCACACCCCTGTGTGACATAAAAAAGAAAAAAAAAAGAAAAAAAAAAAAAAAAGGCTTTTAATGTTTAAAAAGATTTTTCTTAAACAGTATTTCCAGTAAAAGATGGCTAAGTGCTGCTGGGGTTAATGGCCCAAGGTAAAAATGCTATCAGTTTTCTCAATTTGCCATTAATCTGAAGGAAATGCACTGTGCTCTAATTGCTTAATTAATTAAATGAAACTTGTATTTGAATATCACTGTAGAGAGATTGTAAGATTCCATTTCAGATGGCTACCAGAAGTAGGTATTTTAGCAAAGCCTCTTGACAATTACACTAATCTGGTTAATTAACATGTAATTTTATTTTGAACATGGTCAAGAGATTATTTTTAATTTTTGTACCAGCATGAACATGATGGTAGGCCTTAATGGTTCTTGTGGTTCTTATCCATGTTAATCCAGGAAAACTGATAGTTTACCAGTTGCAGGAGCTGATGTGCATTAAGAAAATTGAAGAACAGACAAATGAGCAATAACGTCCACACACACATATGCACTTACTGTCTTATGACAAAAAAAAAAAGTTGAGTGACTAGTACAACTGAGCTGGAATTGCCTCTATCTTGCTCTCTTTTCTGGACTGTCTTGCTCTCACTCCTCTGGAAAAGAAGTTATGTTGTTCAATAGGATCATTCAGCCTTGCAGTAGAGAGCTGTTGATGTGCATAGAATCATAAAATATCCTCCGTTGGATGGGACCTACATGGATCACCTCCTGGCTTCATACGTGACTACCTAAAAATTAAATGATATATCTGAGAGCATTGTCTAAATGCTTCTTGAACTCCAGTAGGCTTGGGACCATGACCACTTCCCTGGGCAGCCTGTTTCAGCGCCTGACCATGCTATCAGTTAGGAAAAGCCTTTCCCTAACCCCCAGCCTGACCCTCCCCTGTCCCAGCTCCATGCCGTCCCCTCGGGTCCTGTCGCTGTCCCCAGAGAGCAGAGCTCAGCGCCTGCCCCTCCGCTTCCCTCGTGAGAGAGCTGCAGGCCGCCATGAGGCCTCCCCTCAGCCTGCTCTGCTCGGGGCTGAGCAAACCAAGGGACCTTGTTTCTCACACACCTTCCCCTCCAGACCCTTCACTATCTTTGTTGCTCTTCTTTGGGGACTCTGGAACAGTTTTATGGCGTATATGTTCTTACATTGTGGTGCCCAAAGTTGCACACAGTACTCGAGCTGAGGCCACACCAGAGCAGAGCAGGACAATCCCGTTCCCTCGACCAGTGAACAGTGCTGTGCCTGATGCATCCCATGGTACAGTTGGCCCTTTTGGCTACCAGGGTACACTGTTGGCTCATATACATTTCCCCATTGACCAAAATTCTCAGATCCCTTTCCGTGAGGCTGTTTCCCAGGTTATCATCCCCCAGTCTGTAAATATAGCCAGGATTATCCTGTCTCTGGTACAGAATCCAGCATTTCCTCTTGTAAAATTTCTTACTATTGGTGATTGCTCAGTCCTCTAATCTATGAAGATCTCTCTGCAAGACCTCTTTACTCTCAAGGAATTCAGGAGCTCCTACGAATTTATTATCATCAGCAAACTTCCTTGGTGTGCATTTGACTCCTGTGTCATGATAATTTACAAAGGCATTAAAGAGGACTGGCCCTAAAATTGAGCCCTGAAATTGAGCCCTAAAAATCTGCATAATTTCTGTATCACAGCTACATGACTTCCTCATAACAGCTGTACCACATCTGCAATGACTGGCAGTGAACATGAAATACAAGGACTCCAAAAGCTCAAAGAACTTGCACTTGACAGACCTTACTGTGGAGAACTGCTTCACTGTTTCAAGCACCATAACACAGAAAGTTTATAGTGTCTGTAAAAAGGCTGTCCTTTTACCTTGTCCTCAACGTGATTATGGATATCTTGCCAACTCCTGCAGATTCCTTAGCTATCCTCGTGTCACTGTTCCAGTGGACATAGGATAGGAATGAAGAAAAGACTGAAGATTGAATTGGCTGAGGAAATAAACCCCATACCCATCTTCCCTCCAGTGTCTCAGAGCCTGGTGCTATACCAGGATGGTCTCCCTTAAGCAGAGTTAAGAAAGTACAAAAGGCAGAGCAGACCTGTATTTACCTCTATTAACACAATAAAAGAGTCAGCCAAAGGCTTTCTGAGTGATCTTGGATGTAAGAAAATACAAGGGAAGGGATTTCACTGGAAGCAGTATCTTGCTGACAGCCAAGCACTGGGGTCCTGGAGCAGATCTTTGCATGGTGCTGGTGGTCATTCTCGTTGTAAACTTCACAACTGAAATATGGATGATGGGATTTTTTTTTTTTTTTTTTTTTGGCAGACTCTCCAGTAGTAACTGCCAGACCTTGCAGGGAAACTACTGCCATATTGAAAGTAGAATGAACCTTGCATGTAAAGAAAGCACAGTTATTGACATCCAGATCTTGTTTGCTTGAAGACTAAACTAACAGGAACACAGCATATTTAAGTGGTCTTTGGTATTGAAGATCCCTTGGAGTACTGCCATAGTGAAATGGGGTTTGACATAAATGAAAACACTGATAGCCTGCCAAGTAAGCTCTGAATAAAATTGACCACTTTGGATTTAGAATGGCTAAATTAGACAGATGTCATCTTACAGCTGGAAAAGGTAAAATTAAATCTAATGGGACCCTCTTTAAGCTCCCTTTTTGGTTTTAGAATTTTATCTTTTTAAGAGTTACCAGATCTTTCCTTTTTCTAGTAAGAAATAAAGATGATAGAAATATTAAATATGAGCTTCTATGGTATAGATAAGTGTGAAATAAAATTTAAACAGCTGATTGTTGGAGGACTACTTAAGTGTCATATGGTTAGTACTTTGTTTGCTGTATGCAGAAGTCATGGGGCCACATTTTGTGTTGATATACACAGTTGAGTGATAAAAACTGTATAATGAGACTTGAGTTTTAGCTGGAATTGATAAGAAAGCCCCACAAATACAGAATATTTAAGAAGATGAAGGCATGAAATGAGTATCAAGGCACTTTGAAATAGATGATGTCAAACTCAAGTGTTGGTGACAGATTTACAGATGTCTTTACATGGTCCTTATTTGTGTCTGGAAGATTTGCTCTAGCAGATGAAAGGAACAAGCAGCAAATGCAGGTGGGATCTTAAACTATGCTCTTCTGCACCTAATAAATCCTTTTGTCTTACACATAGTTCTCATAGCCTTGACAATATCCATTTCCAGGATGGTGTTTTCTGAACATGGATGTGCCACTGAAGCACTTTTCTGAAGACTAGGCTGTAGACTCCTTGAACAGTAAAGTCAGGGTACTGAGTCCACCAGCAGCCTCTACTTGCCACATTAGCCTGCCACTGTCTTCCTCTGCAATCTTCCCATCTTTTACAAGGAAGTTGACTACCTGTAGCCACCACTGTTAATGTGAGGCACTAGGGAGAAACTGTGAAAAATCAGCTATTTCCAAACTTGTTATTGGGAATCCCCTCTCTTGCTCTTGTTCCAGTGCCTTATCACTTGCAGAGTAAAGAACTTCTTCCGTATATGTAATCTAACTCTACCCTAAAAGTGGGTAGATATAAAATTTGACTTGATTTAATATATTTGATAAGATTTAAGTCATTAAACCTTGTCACAATCTTCTCTGCCTTTGCATTCGTCGGTGCTTTTATTTCCCTGATTGGGCATCATGAGAAGCTGCACACAGCTGTGCTGTGATCTCAATGAAGTTGTAGTGTGGGTGCCACCACTACCTGCTGTGCTTATGGGGCCTCCTCAGCCAGCACTTCCAGAAGCTTCCACACACAGCTGTTACCTTCCATGTTTCATAGCAATCACCAAAGCCCAGAAACACGCCTGCTGCAAGGGGCTTGAGGAGGTCTGTACTCCAGCCCCACTGGCTCAGCACATGGTCAGCACTGAAGTTAGACCTGGAGGCTCGGGGTCATGCTCACTCAGGTCTTGAAATCCTTTGTGCCCAGGGGTCCCACAGCCTTTCCGGACAGCCACTCCCTCCAGTGCTTAATGATCCTTGTGCTTTTGTTTCCCTTCTATCCAGCCTGAACCTGACCAGTTCCATCTGATGCCACTGCCCCTCCCTCTCTCACCAGGCACTGCTGAGAGGAGCCAGGCCCGGTTTCCTTGATGCCTTCCCCAAAGGCACCAGAGCGTGCTGTTAGGTGCCCCAAAACCTCTTCTGAGCCATGCTGATCCAGCCCTGGTTGCTTTCTCCTGCCCAGGACCCTACAAAGGATGCAGTGCCTGGGTGAGGCCTGATGGGTGCTGAGCAGAAGGCACCATCAGCCCTGCTCTCCCCAGCGAGTAAAGACAGACGGGAGAAAGTCCCTGGGAGCAAGCAGAGGGCTGACTTCCACCCAGCGTGAGAGGAAGCACGGGAGCCCAGAGGGCAGGCCAGCAGTGCTGGGGCATGGGCAGGACTGGAGGGACTGTGTGGTGCAGCCTCAGAGGCAGGCCCGAGCTGTGATCGAACGGACCCTCCCGCTGTATGTGCTTGAAGACACATGACATAGCCAAGGTGACCTGGACGGGGCCCTGGGAAGGCACAGCCAGGGACCCCTCACTGCTGGGAAACACCAGTGCCACGGACAAGACAAAAGTTGGGGGGCATGGAGTGGACACAAGCATTGCGGGAGGCCTCAGAATCCGGGGCCAGAGAGCTGCCGAGGTGAGGATGGGCCCTTGGCATATCTCCTACGGGTGGCTGGTGGCGTCTCCAAGCGATGGACTGTGACGTCTGTGGGCAATGCATTGTGACTGCGTGGCCCTCGCTGCTCATATGCGGGCGCAGAGTCCCACCGCGCCGGCTAGTGCCCGCACTCCGGCTGAGCGGTTCCGTGAGGTCTGGAGTGAGGAGCGAGGTTGGCCTTGGTGCTGGTGTCGTGCCCTGGGAGTTGCTGCAGCAGCTCTCAGTGCCCTTCCCAGAGCCATCAGAGCTTCTTCCACGGCCCTGCCTCGTTCGGGCCGTCGGGAGACCCAGGAGGAGCGCTCGCAGCAGCAGAGGTGAGCGCGGTGGGGACACCTGCCCCTGGGCCCTGGGCAGCTGGAAGGGTTTCCTCCTCTGGGGACCTGCACAGCTCTTCCAGCTGCCCCCACACCAGCCGATGACCGTGGCCTCTTCTCTGCCTTTTGCAGCGTGACAGCTGCTGGTGCAGCAGCAGTGAGGAGGAGCAGCCCCTCATCGCCTGCTCCACGCAGCCCACTGCAGCAGCTGGAGAGCATGGCCACAGCGCTGGAGAGCCGCTGCCCCATTTGCCTTGACACCTGGGACAATGCGGGCTACGTGATGCCATGTCTCCACCAGTTTTGCTTCCGATGCATCCAGCAGTGGGTGGAGAGCAAGCCTGAGTGCCCCCTCTGCAAGAGGAGGGTCAGCTCCATCGTGCACTCGGTGCGGGCAGACAACAAATTTAAGGAGGTCGTCATCCCAGCACCGGCAGAGGCATCCCTCGTGGCCCAGCCGGCTGGGAGAGCTCGTGGCCACGCAGCCACCACCGACCCCCGTCACCACCCTGCAGCATCTCCGCCATCAGCTGCAGGGCCGGCTCTTGTGGGAGGCCTCCAGCCTGAAGTCTGGGCCTCCCTTTTGCGAGACCACCCAACTCTCATCCGTCCCGTGCTGCCCTGGCTTCGCCAGGAGCTGAGGCGCATCCATGGGGCTGACCACGCAGAGGCGCAAATGGTGGAAGACCTCCTCACCTCCGCCATGGGCCTCCTGGGGCTGGATGAAGATCGCCTGGTGCAGCTGCTGCAGCTTTCCATGCCGGAGCACGCAGCCACCTTTGTGCACCGGCTCATCAGCATCACCGTGCAGCGGTGCAGCTGGGTGGCCCACCGCCTGCTGGGCCTGGAGGGCTCCCGTGCTGCCATGGGACAGGCAGGCAGCCCCGCAGCTGCCCCCAGGCCTTCTGCCTCCCGAGAGGGGACTCCTGGTCCTGGTGCAGAGCCCTCCAACAACGCTGCTGGAGCCAGCGCAGACGAGCTCGCGGGCAGCTCCAGTGCTGCCCTTCAAGGGAGTCGTGGCCAGCCCTCATCCAGCCCGGTTCCTGTCCCCAGGAACCAAGAAGCACCCCAGGAGGAGACACCGGAGGCTGTGCCTGGAGCCTCCACAGCAGACCAGGGCAGGGACCATCCCGAAAGGGGGCCCCGGCGAGCCCCGAAGAGGAGGGCCCCCACGTCCCAGGCCTCTTCTCCAGCAGCCAAGAAGAGGCCACCCCGCCGGCAACACTAGGGCAGCGCCCCAGGTGCTGGCCACAACAGGGCCAGGCCAGCAGATGGGGCACACGGAAGGCCTTCAGGAAATACATCTATACAATGTAGGAAATAAATCATATATATATAAAGTCTCAGTGTAGCTAACAATTTATTTGGTGTCGCCATCCCCAGCCCTCCTGCCATTTCGGCCTCTTCCTGCTGCTGTGCCCACCGCCTCCTCGCGTTCCCGCTGTGAGGTCTGGTGGGGTTGGGGCACGGCGATGCCGCCCTTGGCCAGGAGGGCTGGGGTGTTCGTCTCGGCACTCCCTTCCCCTCCCCTCCCCTCCCCTCCCCAGGTGCCCGGCCCCACTGCTGTGCTCCCCCTGACAGCGCGTGCTGCCCAGCCGCAGGCCTGCAGCTCTGCAGCTGCTCCCAGCGGGAGGTTTGGTGCCAGTGGGTGCCTGGGTTCAACAAGTCCGAGCACCAGGTGCTGCACCTGTGTCGGAGCAATAGCAGACATGAGAGGAACTCCCTGACAGCAGCCCTGTGGAGAGGGATTTGGGGGTTCTGTTGGATGAGCAGCTCGACCTGAGCCAGCAGTGCGTGCTTGCAGCCCAGAAGACCGGCTGCCTCCTGGGCTACATCAAAAGCAGCATGGCCAGCAGGGGAGGGAGGGGATTGCCCCCCTCTGCTCTGCCTTTGTGAGGCCTCACTGGGAGTGCTGCATCCAGGTCTGGAGCCCACAGCACAAGAAGGACACAGGTCTGTTAGAGCGTCTCCAAAGAAGAGCCATGAGGATGATCAAAGAGCTGGAGCACCTCTATTGTAAAGAAAGGCTGAGGGAGCTGGGGATGTTGAGCCTGGAGAAGAGAATGCTCAGGGGTGACCTTATTGCAGCTTTTCAGTTCTTAAAGGGGGCTTTTAAAAAAGATTGAGAGCAACTTTATGCTCAGGCAGGCAGTGACTGGACAAAGGCAGATGGACTTGATGATCCTGGTGGGTCCCTTCTATGACTCTAAGAGGAATGGTTTTAAACTAAAAGAAGGGAGATTTGGATTAGATGCTAGAAATTCTTTATTCAGAGGACGATGAGGCCCTGGCACAGGCTGCCCAGAGAAGCTGTGGGTGCCCCATCCCTGGAGGTGTTCAAGGCCAGGCTGGATGGGGCTTTGGGCAACCTGGTCTGGTGGGAGGTGTCCCTGCCCATGGCAGGGGGTTGGAAACAGGGGATCTTTAAGATCCCCTCCAACCCAAAGCAGCTCTATGGTCCTATGATTCTGTGAATATCAGGTGGCAGAAGTGAGTATTGTCTTGCTACCACATACACAGCCTGGAGCTAGAAGCCATCCTGAAAATCCCGTTTTCAGATCGTGGTCCTGGGAGGCAATGGTGGACAGGTATGTATGAGGGATTTTTGTATCATGTGTGTGGGGAGAGGCAATCTGGTGAGCAGGCCTGATGCCACCAAGTCAAGCTGTGGGCAGTGATGACCAGCTTCAGCACAGGGATCCTGGCAGGCCAGGCCACGAGGGACTAAGGATAAAGCACAACCCTGCTTTCTCTTTCAAAACCCAGGCAGGGCACTGGTGCTACAAGGTGCAGGTGTCTTCTTCCACCTCTTAGGCAGAGTCTGGTTCCTGGCTGGGCTCCTTCCTCACATGGGGCTTGGTCATCAGAGCAGGGCCTGGATAAGGGGTTCCCTGCTCACAAGCTGCTAACAAGGAAGGAAATAAAGGGAGGGAGCTTGTCCTGCACTGCTGCTCCTCCCTCTCGTTGCTTCTACTCTCTCCTGGGCTGCCACTGTAAACGTCGGAGAGACAATAAAGCCAAACTCTTCAGGCTGAGGTCCTGCGAGAAGCACGCACAATGCCCTGAAGCTCAGCACCTGAGGCTGGGTGTCACACGGGACTCTCGGCCACAGTCACACTTAACATCTTAGCAAGGAGAAAGGGCTGGATCCCACATATACAGCGGGTAGTTATTTCTGAACGCTGGAATTTGCAGCTGAAGGAATCAGCACCACTGCTTCCAGAGAAGCAAATGAGGAAAGCATTCCGTCTTTTTGTAGTCATTCTAACAGTAGACAGTGGAGTAGATTGTTTTCTGCTTTTGGTGAGAGTGCCGTATATAATTCTGCTTGATTTTCAACAAATTGAGATGAGATAACCTTTTTCCTTGAAAAGCAGCTCCTCCTTATAGCCACATTGGATGTAGTTTCTACTTACTTCTGCCAGATGCTATTTGTCTGTTGTTTTGTTGTTTGTTTTTTTGTTTGTTTGTCTGCCCACACAGAAGTTGATTTTGCCCAGTGCAGGCCTGCAGTTCTGTAACTGCTCTGTAGTGAGATGTTTCCAGCCCTTGTTTTCAGGGCCAGCCTGTACCCTATCGCTGGCCTGGCCTTCTCTTCACTGTACTGTCTGCCCTCAGTTCTTGGGCTTCTGTTTTCCTGAGCTCTGCCTTGCCCTTTGCTCTTTGTACCAGCTTTGTGGTAGCATCCTAAATATCTTCTCCATACAGAATAATGAGTGTTTACAGCCACCTGTATGCACCTCTATGCTGTCTGCTACGGCTGTACCCTACCAGGATAAGCAAAACAGAAGAGCCACAGCCACCTGATCTGCCAGCAAAAGCACCAAGAAAAGTGAAAGTGCAGCTCCAGGCAGGCCAAGAAAAAGCTGAGGCAGCAGAAGGCTGGCCAGCCTCGCCTCAGTCACCCTGCAGACTCAGTACAAAGCTGTCCTCCGCTACGAGCCTGGCGGTGTGATACCCCTGGGCTAGAGGGCTAGGGGTCGGGATGCAGGGAAACCCTGACGAAGGTGCTGCTACGCCACGGGGTCTGGAGATGAGAGAGGAGACGCAGCAAGACTTGGATCTGTGCAAGAGCAGCAGCACGGGCCTCTCTGCGCATCCTGTGGGCTCAGCCAGACGCACGCGTGCTGGCTCCGCGCCCTCAGGCTAACTCATGGCAAGCGCAAGCGCATGCACCCTGCCCTCAGCGCTCACCCCGAGCAGCGCCCACAGCTGAGCTGGGACCCAAGCACTACATCCATCCCAGTCCAAGGGGCCACAGGAACTGAACACAAAAAGCTGCCAGGAAAAGTGACTGTGTCCTGTGGTGTCTCCATGGTGGCATCTGGGTGCAACCCCTTTCACCAAATGGAGACCCAAAGCTTGGGGCTGGAAGCAGCCAGATTCTGCACCTGGGAAGGGGCAACCCTGGCTGTACGTACAGACTGGGGGACGAGATGCTGGAGAGCAGCCCCAAAGAGAAGAATCTGCGGGTTTTGATTGACAGCAAGCTGTTAACCCAGGACAGTGGTCACAGCACCAAGCCTGACGGTGTTCAGGAAGTGTTAGGACAATGCTCTCAGACACACAGTCTGCTTTTATTTTATCTTTCTTTGGGGTAGTCCTTTGGGGACTAGGAGTTGCACTCAATAATCCTTGTGGGTCCCTTCCGCCTCAGATATTCTATGATAGAATCAGCCAGAGGCCACTCTCACCTTTTAGACTCACTGCAGCACACTGTATTCTTTTAGAAAGGCAACATCAATTAACCCCTGAATACCGATCTGCCCCTAAAACTCCTATGGAAAAGGGCCACACAATCCAATAACTAATTTATTCTTTAATCATTTAGATCACCTTCATAGAATCAGAGAATCTTGGGTTGGAAGGGATATTAAAGATCATCCACCTGGGGCGCAATAACCCCAAGCAGAGCTACAGGCTGGGAGAGGAGTGGTTGGAGAGCTGCCGGGCAGAGAAGGACCTGGGAGCGATGGTTGATAGTCGGCTGAGTATGAGCCAGCAGTGTGCTCAGGTGGCCAAGAAGGCCAACAGCATCCTGGCTTGCATAAGAAACAGTGTGGCCAGCAGGGCTAGGGAAGTGATCGTCCCCCTGTACTCGGCTCTGGTGAGGCCGCTCCTCGAGTGCTGTGTTCAGTTTTGGGCCTCTCGCTACAAGAAGGACATGGAGGTGCTCGAGCGAGTCCAGAGAAGGGCGACAAAGCTGGTGAGGGGCCTGGAGAACAAGTCCTACGAGGAGCGGCTGAGGGAGCTGGGCTTGTTCAGCCTGGAGAAAAGGAGGCTCAGGGGCGACCTTATCGCTCTCTACAGGTACCTTAAAGGAGGCTGTAGTGAGGTGGGGGTTGGCCTGTTCTCCCGCGTGCCTGGTGACAGGATGAGGGGGAATGGGCTAAAGTTGCGCCAGGGGAGGTTTAGGTTGGATGTTAGGAAGAACTTCTTTACCGAAAGGGTTGTTAGACATTGGAACGGGCTGCCCAGGGAAGTGGTGGAGTCACCATCCCTGCAGGTCTTTAAAAGACGTTGAGATGTAGAGCTTAGGGATATGGTTTAGTGGAGGACTTGTTAGTGTTAGGTCAAAGGTTGGACTCGATGATCTTGAGATCTTGTGATCTAATTCCCCCCTTCTTTGTCTTGCCATGATCAGGGACACCTCCCATCAGAGCAGGTTGCCCAAAGCCCCATCCAACCTGGCCTTGAACACCTCCAGAGACGGGGCATCCACAGCCTCTCTGGGCAACTCGTACCAGTGCCTCACTGCCCGCAGAGGAAAGAATGTCTTCCTTATATCTCATCTAAACCTACCCTCTGTTATGAGGTCTGCCCGGAGCCTGCTCTTCTCCATACTAAACATCCCCAACTCCCTCAGCCTGCCTTTGTAGAAAGGATACTCCGGATCCTTCACCATCTCTGTGGCCTCCTCTGGACTCATTTGAATGCGTCCATGTCCTTCTTTTCCTGGGGGGCCCCAGAGCTGAACGCAGCGCTCCAGGTGGGGTCTCAGGAGAGCAGAGCAGAGGGGGACAATCACCTCCCCAGCCCTGCTGGCCACGCTGCTTTTGGTGCAGCCAGGATACGGTTGGCTTTCTGGGCTGCAAGCACACAGTGCTGCCTCATGGTGAGCTTCTCGTCAACCACCACGCCCAGGTCCTTCTCCTCTGGGCTGCTCCCAATCCATTCTCTGCCCAAGCTCTCTTTATCCTTGGCATTGCCCCAGCTCGGATGCAGGACCTCGCACTTAGCCTTGTGGAACCCCATGATGTTCACACAGGCCCACCCCTCCTGCCTGTCCAGCTCCCTCCGGATGGCATGCCTTCCCTACAGCGTGTCATCCCTTCCCACACAGCTCGGTGGCATTGGCAAACTAGCTGAGGGTGCACTTGATCCCACTGTCCGTGTCACCAACACAGATGTTAAACAGCGCCGGTGCCATATTTGCAAGCAGCACAAAGTGTATTTCCTCCTGGTCTGGATGGTATCACACAGGAGGCCTAAGCTTTGGAGGTCACTTCAGATCTCCTGGACTGGCCTTAGGTGAAAGACTCTGAGCTGGTTGACGGATGTGCCTTTTCTACAGTTGGCAACCTGCCTGTGCTTGTGGTCATCAGACAATATTTCTGTGGTGCTGGAGCGTGGGCAGGACTGGAGGGACTGTGTGGTGCAGCCTCAGAGGCAGGCCCGAGCTGTGATCGAACGGACCCTCCCGCTGTATGTGCTTGAAGACACATGACGTAGCCAAGGTGACCTGGACGGGGCCCTGGGAAGGCACAGCCAGGGACCCCTCACTGCTGGGAAACACCAGTGCCACGGACAAGACAAAAGTTGGGGGGCATGGAGTGGACACAAGCATTGCGGGAGGCCTCAGAATCCGGGGCCAGAGAGCTGCCGAGGTGAGGATGGGCCCTTGGCATATCTCCTACGGGTGGCTGGTGGCGTCTCCAAGCGATGGACTGTGACGTCTGTGGGCAATGCATTGTGACTGCGTGGCCCTCGCTGCTCATATGCGGGCGCAGAGTCCCACCGCGCCGGCTAGTGCCCGCACTCCGGCTGAGCGGTTCCGTGAGGTCTGGAGTGAGGAGCGAGGTTGGCCTTGGTGCTGGTGTCGTGCCCTGGGAGTTGCTGCAGCAGCTCTCAGTGCCCTTCCCAGAGCCATCAGAGCTTCTTCCACGGCCCTGCCTCGTTCGGGCCGTCGGGAGACCCAGGAGGAGCGCTCGCAGCAGCAGAGGTGAGCGCGGTGGGGACACCTCCCCCTGGGCCCTGGGCAGCTGGAAGGGTTTCCTCCTCTGGGGACCTGCACAGCTCTTCCGGCTGCCCCCACACCAGCCGATGACCGTGGCCTCTTCTCTGCCTTTTGCAGCGTGACAGCTGCTGGTGCAGCAGCAGTGAGGAGGAGCAGCCCCTCATCCCCTTCTCCACGCAGCCCACTGCAGCAGCTGGAAAGCATGGCCACGGTGCTGGACGGTCGCTGCCCCATTTGCATTGACACCTGGGACAACGCGGGTTACGTGATGCCATGTCTCCACCAGTTTTGCTTCCGATGCATCCAGCAGTGGGTGGAGAGCAAGCCTGAGTGCCCCCTCTGCAAGAGGAGGGTCAGCTCCATCGTGCACTCGGTGCGGGCCGATGACAGCTTCGAGGAGCTCATTGTCCCACCACCTGCAGCGGCACCAGTCATCGCCCAGGAGGCAGAGAGAGCTCATGGCCGCCGAGCCTCCCGCAGACTCCGTCGCCCAGCAGCGTCCCAACCAGAGGGTGCAGGACCAGTGCCTGGACCTCCTGTGGGTGGCTTCCACCCCTACATCTGGGCTTCCCTCTTCCGCCTGCACCCAGAGGTGCTTCAGCCCCTGCTGCCCTGGGTGCGCCAGGAGCTGGGACAACTCTTGGGGGCTGATAGCAGGGAAGCCTCTGCAGCAGTGAACTTGGTCATCTCCAGCCTGCGCTTCCTTGGCCTCGACCAGGGGGCCCTGACCCTGCTCATGCGCACCTCCCTGCGAAGCCACGCACCCAGCTTTGTGCAGCATCTCATTGCCATCACTGTGCAGCAGTGCAGCAGGGAGGCCCACCACCTGCTGGGCCTGAGGAGCTCCCGTGGTGCTGGGGAACAGGAAGGCAACCCCGCAGCAGCCCCAGGCCCTGCAGCCTCCCCAGCAGAGCCTCCTGACCGCAGCCCAGAGCCCTCCAGCAGCCCCAATGGAAGCAATGCGGAGGACCTGCCAGGCACCTCAGCTGCTGCCCTTCAAGGGAGTTGTGGCCAGCCGCCCTCCAGCCCGGTTCCTGTCCCCAGGAACCAAGAAGCGCCCCAGGAGGAGACACCGGAGGCTGTGCCTGGAGCCTCCACAGCAGACCAGGGCAGGGACCATCCCGAAAGGGGGCCCCGGCGAGCCCCGAAGAGGAGGGCCCCCACGTCCCAGGCCTCTTCTCCAGCAGCCAAGAAGAGGCCACCCCGCCGGCAACACTAGGGCAGCGCCCCAGGTGCTGGCCACAACAGGGCCAGGCCAGCAGATGGGGCACACGGAAGGCCTTCAGGAAATACATCTATACAATGTAGGAAATAAATCATATATATATAAAGTCTCAGTGTAGCTAACAATTTATTTGGTGTCGCCATCCCCAGCCCTCCTGCCATTTCGGCCTCTTCCTGCTGCTGTGCCCACCGCCTCCTCGCGTTCCCGCTGTGAGGTCTGGTGGGGTTGGGGCACGGCGATGCCGCCCTTGGCCAGGAGGGCTGGGGTGTTCGTCTTGGCACTCCCCTCCCCTCCCCTCCCCTCCCCTCCCCTCCCCTCCCCTCCCCTCCCCTCCCCTCCCCTCCCCTCCCCTCCCCTCCCCTCCCCTCCCCTCCCCTCCCCTCCCCTCCCCTCCCCTCCCCTCCCTTCCCCTCCCCTCCCTTCCCCTCCCCTCCCCTCCCCTCCCCTCCCCTCCCCTCCCCTCCCCTCCCCTCCCCTCCCCTCCCCTCCCCTCCCCTCCCCTCCCCTCCCCAGGTGCCCGGCCCCACTGCTGTGCTCCCCCTGACAGCGCGTGCTGCCCAGCCGCAGGCCTGCAGCTCTGCAGCTGCTCCCAGCGGGAGGTTTGGTGCCAGGCGGTGCTTGGGGCCAGCCCGTACTCATCCCCATCACCCCATACCTGGCCTCCTGCTCATCCCCCCCTGTGCCCTCAGGGCTTGGGGCTCTGCCTTCCTGCCATCGTGCCCTGCTGGGCACGGCCTGGCCATGGCAGCACCCAGATACCCGGTGTGCAGAGTCAGGGCCTGGCGCTGCTGCTGGCTGCAGGAAGCCAGGCTGTGCCCTGCACACAAAGCAACCCCGAGCAGGTCAACAGGGGGAAAGACAGATCTCTGCACCTGGGGAGGAACAGCCCCAGGCTCCAGGGGTTGCTGGGGCTTCCCTGCTGGAAAACAGCTTTGCCAAGGAAGTCCTGGGTGTTCTGATGGACACCAAGTTGAATGTGAGCCCAGTAGCGAGCCCTTGCCAGAGAGAAGGCATGTTATGTCCCCAGCTAGATGGCTTACTGAATGAATACATCTGGTGGATGGGCCGCATGGTTATGTGGTGGGCTCTGCCTGAATGGCTGAGCCCAGAGGGTGATCAGTGGCGAAAGTCTCATTGGAGGCCAGAAACCAGCAGTATTTCCCCATGTGGCAATGCTTGGTGCAGTCCTGTTGAAAATCTTCAGTAAAGATCTGGATGTTGGCAGAATGTACCCTCAGGAAGTTTGCAGAAGACCAAGTGTCCCCTCTGCAATAGGAGATGGATTTCCATCTTACACAACCTGATCTTCTCCTACACTGAGTGGCTTACCATTCTTCCAGTCTCTGCCTTTGCCTTTTGGGGCCTGGGCCATGTGGTTGGAGCTAGCATTAATGAAGACTGAGGCAAAAAAATCATGAAGTACCTCAGCCTTCTCCATATCCTTGGTGACCAGGTATCCTGTTGACACCTGGAGAGGACCTATGTCTTCCCATATCTTCCTTTTATCACTGATGTACCTGTAGAACCCTCTCTTATTGACCTTGACATACCTGGTAATATTTAATTCTAAACAGGCTTTGGCTTTCCTAACCTGATGCCTGGCTGCTCAGACAATGTTTCTGTATCCCTCCCAGGCTACCTGTTCTTGTTTCCACTCTCTGCAGGTCTACTTTTTCAGTTTAAGCTTGGTCAGGAGCTCCATGTTCATCCAGGTCTCCTAGTGTTTTTCTTGATGTGACTGAGTTTGACTTTCTCTAGTGAATTTCTATTTCTAGTACTTCTTACTGGTTAGGTTAACATCAAGCACTGTTCATTGCTTGGCTAAACATATTTGTCTGCATGTCCACAGGAGGGGGCAGTTGAATAAATTTTTAATCAGTTTGCTGCATAGATGCTTTTTCATACTTTATTTTGTGTGCAGTGTTTCTGTGTGTTGAAGATGGGGGAAAATTAAGACATGAAGCAAGTGCATGGAGGCAGACTGAATAGCCCTCCAATTCATGAAGTAGTCTGTTGAGCTCTTCTAATATGAGGATTTTGCATTGTTTCAAGTCAATCTTCGCTTCAAATCAACTAATGCAATGCACACATAAAAAGTAATCTACTGAAGTAAATAACAAACTGGGTCATATAATTCATATAGTACCTTGGGCTGAAAATTCTGTACTCTGCTTTAGAGGTCAATAGATCTATGGCACTTTACCAGGAAGACTTTTTTTTTTTTTTTTTTCATGATTAGTGTGCTCACATATTTACCTAACATGAGAAAGCTCCTTACTTTTTACTATTTCCTAAAATAACTTCTTCTCCTATTGTTAAGTGTTAGCTGGTATGACTTCTACTGTCTTCCAGACACTCTACAACAGGCAGACAGAAACTGTAGCTTGAAAACAGGTCTTGTAGCAAGAGGGCTTGCGTAAGGGAATTAAGAAAGGACTAAGGAAAGAGAGGACAGGTCTTCACTTCTCTCACAAGTAGTGAAGGTCCATTATTAAGTTTTATTGTATTAGTGTTATTCCTGCTGGTGACATAAGCATAATCAATTAAGTTAATTACTTTGCTGCTGCAAATCTCATGAACTGAATGTAGGGGAACAGATTTACAGTTTTTTTTTTTTTTTTATATATATATATTTTCTTGATGAATTTTCTTTCATATTTTCTTGATGACAGCATGTATTATATTTCAAAACCCTCCCAGCACTGCTCTAACTGCTCTCTCTGACAGCTACAATCAAGTTCCTGTTTGTCTGACTGCTAGCACTTCTACAAGTGAAATGCTGAGTGAGTGCAGTGGGAGCAAAATTGAAGTACAATCTCCCCTAGGATATCATTCTAAGAGATTACTGCAGAAATATAGAATGATTCTTGGTCTGAATAAGCAGTGACTTATCAGGGCCAATATCAACAGTTGAGGAAACTGAGGCAGGGAACAAGATGCCCTTTTCATGTGATGTGGCAACTATGGGGGAGCAACAAGAACCTGACTTGCCTGAGCCCAAAGAAGTTAGCTGAACCTAAGCCTCATTGTTAAAACTTATGCCAAAAGCTCTTCTGTTAATGTCTTTGATTTTTCACAAAGACATTTTATCCAACCTCAAAGCTCTCAAATGTCTGAAAACTATTCAAGGTCAGCTACAAGAACACTTTCCACTTAATATCCTTGCTTCTCAGAGATTGCATCTGCAGAACTAACTATGGCTGCTTGCTATTTGTGTGACAAAGCTATGACCATATTCTTTGATTCTTTTCAAGAAAGAGACAGCTGCTTGGCTGCACTGACAGCAATACATTGTTAAATTCCTGAGACTCCAATTAAAAACTGGATTGGTTTCCAAACCACTATTAGTGGCACACCAGGGGATAAGGATTTTAATTTATTTTCATGAATATAAAGCTTGTCTCTTTATTTGTGCCATAATGATGAGGAGAGAGTATACCACAAACAAGCCTTTCTATTTAACAGTGAGAAATAGTGTCCCCCAAACAAAGTGGAGACTGTGATTAGTGTTTTTCCCCTTGTAATATGTCTGGATTACAGGAGTTGGCACTGGTGAGACACACATACCATTAGGAGATGTGATCCAATAAAACAGCTGGCAAACTTTCTGAGCCGACTCTGCCTTGTGTCCAGCTCACTAATTTTCTGTGAGACAGGACTTGATGTTCCTGAGCTTGTGGCATCTCTCTCCACATCAGACAGCCAATCATATAAAATTTCTTCTCCCTATTTTGTTTCAGTATTACCTGAGGAGTGGACTTGGTAGTACTTTTCATCATGTGACTGCTCCTTACTGGGTTCTGCTCAGGAAATGAGATGATGCACTGAGCTGTAGCAACACAGAAGCATTTTCTGCCCTGGCTCTGCCTAAGCCTGCTCTGCCAAAGCCTTCAGCATTGGCTCAAATTCTTTCCTCTTGATAGTGATTACAGAGGACTCCCACTGAGCTCAGAGTAATTAAACCAAATTTTCAGTGCTCTGGCGGCATGCATCCTATCCCTTCCCTTCCTGTGTTTTGTGTGGGTAGAGATGAGTCCAGTCTTCAATGAGAAATTGGAGGACTGCTGTTTCTATAGGTACCAGCAAAATATTACTCTATAACTGTGCCTGATACATCAGTGATTGCTAAAAGCAGAGTCATATTGTGGGTGTCAAAACTAGTGAGATATTTGCAGGTGTCAGTGCACATCTGGGCTCAAAGAGGTAAAAAAGTGATTTCAATGTTCAATTCTAAGGAGAGAGCTTGAATAAAGAGAGCATTAGGCCTCTTTGCAGGTTCAGAATAGTGCTCCAGCCAATCAGGGGCACATTCCAACCATGAAAAAGAACTTTAAGAACTTGTAGGCATATTCAAGGAAGAAAAGTCCAAGGACCAACTGTTAGGAAGACAACATCTTTTGTTTGGGAAGTCTGAGCCTGTGATATCCAGAGACTGAGGCCCAGTGGAAGAAGGACTTGTGCCTGCTTGTGGTATTATTCATCTAGTCTTTTCCCACATGCTGTAGTCACATGGCACGCTAGCTTATGTGCATCTTTGGTCCTGCTAGTGTAGCTGCCATTTTTTCCTTCTCTCTGAGCAGGTGCTGCTGAGCAGTCCTCATGCACCTAAGGTCAATGTCTCAGGCACACTTACACTCCTTAGTTTAGGCACCTTTTTGTCAAAGGACAGGATAATCGATTTAGTTTTCATCTACCTTCAGAGCAAAGGCAATGTTGTACAGAAAAGCTGAGTTTGAAACACGTTTCCTTCTGTGGAGGTTGCAGCATCTCTGCAGTTCGGAGACTGTCACTGTCTGAAATGTAAAGAAGAAAGACAGTTTAAAGTCAACCCTGGCAATAAAGCACTTCAGCATCTTTTGGCTCTCTCCTTCCTCCTCCTCCCCCCACATTTTATTGTCTTCTACCTCAAACCCAGAAGTGGTGGCATTGAAAACACCAAGGAAGATCCTGGAGAGAAATTAAATAGAAATGAAATGCCTGATAATGGATGGAGGAAAGCGGAATCCAGTATTTCAGTAATGAAAACTGAGCAGTCTAATACAAGGAGTCTTAATTTTGCTCCTCACCAAAGGTTGTGTGATGATTCTTCAGAAGAAAGCAGCAATCAGTACTTAACAATATAGACAATACTTCCCTTCCACTTGATTCCTGAAGAGCTGCAAAGGGTTCAGATTCAAATGTCTCTTTTCCTAGGAGACAACCCACTGCAAGAACTTAAAAGGTTCAGAAAACAAGAGTAATTCTTTACCTCTGCCACAATGATTGGAGCTGTTTGAAGAAAACAAGAAAGAAAATTTGAAAGGAAATTCAACATCCCCAATGCTCCCAAGAATTTTGTAGGCAATGCCAGAAAAAATGGACTCAGTTGCAAGGCGAAAATGATTTGTTCAAATGCCTCTTTAAAGGAGAAGGTCAATGTCATTGAAGCTTTACTGGTTATTTGCTTGACAGGATTGTGTTACAACCAAACAAAAAATAAAGAGAAGTATCTAGAGGAAAACCAGAGATGGCAGGCTGGGAAGACAGATTTTTGACTCATTTCAGTTGCAGGAGTATACTTGCAAGCTTTGTCTGCTGAATTTTTTCCCACCTGAAATGTTGCACCAGGAATACCGACAAATTGATAACAACAGCAGCCTTTCTAGCTTCTCTATATAAAATGGCATAAGGTAAACACAGGAAGCAGGGAACAGCTGTTGCAATCATTTGATGCACAACTTCATTTTCAACTAGTTTTGCACGTCCAAACCGAGAAGGTAGAGATGAATCTGTTATGGAATTTATTCACACCGCACATTGGGATATTTCATATGAAATACATTTGTGTTCATGAATACATCCTTTAGACCACTGTATTCCTGCAGGATCCCTGTGAAGTGCCAGCCTTCACATCAATGCACATGAAGCCAGATTCCAGTTGCACTTGAATGATATGCTTTTAAAAATAAGCCATAAAACCGCTGACAATCCACTGGGCCAGATAAAAGATCATTCTTGTCCATATCTGTTCTTAGAAGCAAAGATGGGCTGAGATGAATTGCTTCAGGGACTTCCTGAATGATCTCCACCTGTTTCCCTTTGTTTCTCTCAAAGAAGTAATTAAGAGAAAAATGCCGGGTATCATATAATAAGTGTAAGGATTTGGATTATTATGTATTAGGTTGGAATTGGGATGCTGGGGTCACTTTTCACAAGTACCTAGAATACAACATTTCAGTGGTATAAGAAATCCCAACAGGTGTAAAATTAAAGATGACTACTTTTAAACTCAGCAACAAGATCTTGCCTTAACTGTCAGCAGTTATGCAAAGACAAATGCTTTTATGTTTGAGATGGAAGATTGAGAGAAGAGAACAAAGAGACTGTGGACAGTTACCATACATATTTCCATCTGCAAGTGACTGGGAAGAATTAAAAATAAAATAGATTTATTGCAGCCTGCCTGTACTGCTTGACAGGGCTCTTGTTATGTTTATTGGATGACTGAACAGACAAGGCCATGTCATGGCCTTCATCAGTTTCTCAGTTTTGCCAAGTGATGAGACCAATTCCTTTATTTTTAATATCCTCTTTATCTGTATATCTGTACACATATGATGTGTGTGAGTATAAATTGCTACTTACTGTGCTAAGGTGAATTTGCTAATACAACAATGTACTACATCCAAGCCATAATATATAAGCTATTTTGGAAACTTCATCTTCACATAATACCAGGATTTACAGATATCCCTGCAGAGTCAGATAAAACAGCCTTCAGTGTTTGTTTCTAGTTTTGCAAATCACAGTCAGAAGCTATAAAATTTCCATAATATCTCCCTTCTTGTACTGCAAGTAGCTGGAGACTACCTGGGCAGTGCCTGGAAGGAAAGATTTACAGAGATTGTAACACTCATTGCAAAACCACAGATCTTGGTTTCTTTATCCTCTTTTTGTCTTCATTCTTCTCTGAGTTTAAAATAACTACCTTGACTAACAATATTTGCAGTAGTAATTCTCAAAGAACTACATGTGTAATCTACCCAGCTACAAATGTATCTTTGAAAAAAAATAACAGGCTGAAAAATGAAGTGGTGAAACTAGAATTGTAGGATTCTTCAGGTTTTCAGCATCTTGTTCAGAAAGTACAAAAAGCTTGTTACAAAATGTGCTATGTTCTTAAGGAAAACCTTGGAAATGATGCTGTTATTTGTTTTTGTCTAAGTAAAACATTCAGAAAACTATACAGTTTTGATCTGTTTTAATGCAATGGAATCATCATTTGGTGACACCTTTTATTCATGAAGAATTTAGGCCATGTGCAATGTAGTTGAGAAAGTTCGATTATTTAGGACCAGGAGAAAAAGAATACGAGAAAATGAATAAGACTGATTTCTTTCTTCACAATTGCTGCTGGTTGTGTTCAGGCAACCCTGATGATATTTGTACTTCCCCAGTCAATGTTAAACACAGAGTCTTCCTTGAAATGTCATAGATAGCACTATCAGGCTGTTTTGTTTAAAGAGAACAAAGGATATCACATTGCATTTTGAAGTGGGAAACAGGAAAAACTGCTGTTTGCGTAATCTTGTGTCTCAGGATGCCACTCTGTTATTATTATGCCAATCCAGCATTGGATTATACTTTACTTGGAAACAAAACTATGTGGGAACCTGCAGCTGCTTATCTTACATCTGAATCCATGGAAAGAGAGCAGGCATCCAAAATTCTTGCACTGTAGTTGCTGATGTCCACCATACCTTCCAACCATACAAGTGGCTGCAATTACTCTGCACTCCAGAATTCATTGTTTACAGGAATTTTCTTGAGCTATTTTTGGAGATTTGTGACAGACATCTCTAGGTTAGTTCCCTTAAAATTGCAATGCATCCACCTGAACTATCTTAAACCAGCTTCTCTTCACTCTACATGCTAATTAATGGTTTCTCCTTCAATGGAGAATATAACGTGACCAAACTTGTCAAAGATGTTAGATAATGGAGCCAGTCTGTGTCTACTTTGCATAGTGTCTTGGAACAGTCACTCTTTCTGTTAACATTGTTTGGTGGCATGTTTTAATGCCTGTATCGGTGACCATTAGGTGATATTTAATTCAGGACATGCACTGTATTGGAACAGCCAGAAAGCACTAGTTGTCAACAGGTCCCCTCAATAACAGCACACACCCTGAAGGGCTTGCTTGACAGTGGATTGTGTAGTATGGAAGCAGGGCTATTACTGAAAGAGGAGAGAGAATGTTTGACCAGCGGCAGCAATACTTTTATTAACAAAAGCAAATCACAAGTGTTAGTGGGAGTGTGTACTCCTTGATAAATATAAACACCTCAAAAGTAAAATGTTAATTCCTTCATTACTGAAAACATTACCATCAATAGACAGTCCCAATATTGTCTATTTCCATGGAGACCAATGCAGTCTCTTAAAGCACTAGCATGTGGGCAGAGGAATATGCTATTTAGTTAACTAATAGTTGAAAAGATGAACATGAATCCTTCCTACATATTCTGGGAACTTGTACATCCTTAAAAAAGTGCAGCTAAGACAAGATTACACTAACAAATTCTAAACTCCTGTAGCTAATTCCTCCTTGTGGAGTTGCTTAACTTCAGGGGCACAAATGCCCACAGATGGGTGTTTCAGTATGTATGAATGTCCTGGTGGTCTTCACTGGATTATTTTGCTCTGCAACAAAGACTAGGACATCTGACACTGCTATGAAAGTGAACAACCTGACATTGCCAACTTTGTGCAAGTTTGTTCCTTTAATACCAGTGCCAGCAAGGGTAGAGGACAGTGCTGCGTTCACACGATACAGACATATATAAATATCTCAAATTCATTAGCTAGATGGATTTGGACTGAGGAGATAACTGATTTTTACATCAAGAGAAGCAATCCCTTCATTCAACTGAATCATTACTTTGTGGTTACACCTTCAGTGTTCAAGGGGAGAACTGCTTGTATGATGATACACTAAGCAAAGTAGTGAAGGCTAGATTTGTCCTATGCTGAATATATCACTGTTATTAAAAATAGGTGCAAAATGCTGTTGTAATGTTATAGCATCTGCTTTTCCTTGTGCTGGAGGACAGACCTGCAAGTAAGTCTTTCTCTGAAGCCTTTTTCATGTAAGGGTAGTTGTATTAACCGTAGCAATCATGAAAAAAAGTCTTTCTTTGAAGATGCTACTACTGTGGTCTAGCTTATCCATTTGTCATTGAATTTTTCATTTCTGGAGTTGTGGAAATAACTCAGCCTATTAGCATAGTCCTGAAATACTTGTTTTAGGGCAGGGCTCTCATCAAAAGTGATACTAAGTTCTGTCTTGAGGGGACAGTACTGAACTACAGGTTCATAACTGAGCAAATTCATGACTTTGAAGGTAAAGAGGCACTGAGTGCACTCGGACTTGAGAAATTCTATAGTCCTTGTCCTTTTTTTTTTTTTTTTTTTTTTTTTTTTTTTTTTTTTTTTTTCTGCAGGGCGTAGCTGGTACTGCGTGGAAACGTCTGAAGCTAGTGTACAGTATCTATGCCAAGGACGTACTCTGCCATAAACTCTGCATTTTTATACATGAACCTGTGCAGACAGTCCAGTGATGGGTCCGAGCCCCTTTGCAAACAGTGCTAGAATTCCAGCTAGAGTCTCTTAGAGCTGACAACTACACTGGTCATCATATATTTGAAATTAACTCCATTAATTAAAAAAGAAAAAAAAATAAGACATCTTTGTCAGGCTCTCAGAAAAGTGAGACTTGACTTAAGGTGGTATTACCATGAAACTGCATCAGGAAAAGTTCAAATTGGATGTTAGGAAAAGTTTCTTCACCAAGAGGGTGGTGAGGCACTGGAACAGGTTTCCCAGGGAAGTGGTCACAGTTCAAGAATCATTTGGACAGCACTTTTAGTTTAATTTTTAGGAAAAGGTGTGTGGAGCCAGGAGCTGGACTTGATCTCTGTGAGTTCCTTCCAACTTAAGATATTTTACAATTCTATGACTCTATGGTCAGACTTGACCTTTTCAGATGGACTATCAGTTCTAGGACAGAGCAGCCCTGCAACATTTGAGTTGCATGATTCCCACTTAGATGGAAATAAAATCTTTTAGATGAGATTTTATATGATTTGTAGTGTTCATTACGATTTTTGTCTGTTTGGAGAAACCCACAGATGAATTATTTTTCTGAACCATTGGCAAAACCTCCTTGAGATTAAATAGCTTGCTGAATAAGAAAGAAAAGAAAAGCACTTGAGTGCATGGAGAAGCAAAACAGAATTAGGATGTGTTTAGAATATATTCTTTCTGCCTTAAATCAAGGACATCAGTAACTAAAAGTTTCCTGAAGCTATTCTGTGGGAAGTCTGTGACTTTGCTGCCTGTGGTAACTGCAGAGATGTGCTGCTAAAAGAAATTGATTAGATTTTACATGGTATTGAGCAGCTGCTGTACATTGTACATTTCAACAAAATACTCAGAAACATCAATGTTTGCTAGTGTCTTCCTGCATGTATATACACTGAGGTGAAAGCCTTCCAGCCCATATTTGTTCCAGAATCAAGGACTCAGTGTCACATATACTTGCTATCTTGATGCCAAAGGAAGCTCCATTGTAGAGTATTCTTACTAAATCACCATCTTAACTATTGGCATCTCAAATCTTAAGAGTCATGGAGAGTAAAAGATATCACCAGACTTCTGCTTCTGAGACCAGGGATCTGGGTGCAAAACAATTTGTACTACGCCAGTTGTACCCAACACTATCCATAAAGGCTGTTAGTCTGTACAGACTACCCAAATGCCTTTCCGACTGTGTGCTGGCTACAGGACTTCCTGGTCTAACTGCCCTGACAAAATGTTGCACAAGTAAGTGTCCAGGCCTTGGAAGAAACATTTCGCACCTTGAGAACCCTTTAATTTGACATGGGCACTGAAGGGAAAGAGAGATGCAAGGAGAGGTGCGCCTTATTCAAAGCGCTATAGCAAACCTACTGTGGATCTAGAAACAAAAGTTGCCATGGACTTGCAGTCCATATGTCATGTTTTGCACTGAGAAGAGTGGCCAAACTTTACATTTTAGTGTTACCTAACTTGAGTTAAATACATATCTTTTAGTCAGTGGAGGCAACCTTAAGATATTCTTAGGTAGGCAATAAATGCCTTGATATTATTAATGAGCAAGGTGGTAAGGACAATAGGTAATAAACATGGAATTACCATGGAAGCCAGTCAGTTGCTGAATACATATTTTGTGAAAATAAGCTACTTTTATCAATTGGCATTACCAAAAACGACCTCTGAAATACTCACATGAAATACTTCCAGGAAGCTGCTTTAATGGGCAATGACAGAAGAATCAGACTAAGTCACTATTACTCTTGTTTTTGTTGTTGTTGTTGTTCTTCTTCTTCTTTCAGCGTTCTTTGCATATCAGCTTTGTGAAACCTGTTTTTTGTTTTTTTTTTTTTTTTTTTCCTGTTTCCCCTGAAATAGGCTGCTGGGTGGAGTAGTATTCTCTTAGAAACTGTGGAGCAGCAACAAACAAACAAAAAAAAAATCAATGGGAACCAATAATGCTTGTAGAATTATGTTCTTATTCCAATGTTCTTACTATGTGTTAGGTACTTAACATTTTCCTAAAACTGAATCTGATAATGTGAATTCTGCAATTATTGATACTGCCTATTTTGTACCATAGCAGAAGCTGAATTAATTTAGGCTGATTTACTTTTTATGGAGCCACACACCTTCTGTCATTATTAGCAAGATTATTGTTGCATAATCTTCAATTGCACAATCCAGCTCAGGAAAGGAAGATATTCTCAATACTTTCTTCTTTAAATCTTTGAAATTAGACTTTCAGTATCATCAGACTAATCATGTCTCTTCATGTTCACCCTGTCCATTAAAGTCTGACGATATCCTGATTTTACTGGGAAGTTGTGAATTATTTATGTAATGGAGTTGTCTGTGATGGGAATAGAAGATTTGAAGGGAAGCAGATCTGAAATCTGACAGAAAAGACATCTGGTTGCTTGGCATGGGGGTTTATTTTCATGGCCTGAAGGCAAAGTGTAGGCAAGCAAAAGATGATCTGCTTGAGAGGTAGAAATGTCTCATGTTTTCACTAAAATAGTGATGCAGAGTCTTCCTGGTTGCCATGGCTGAATTTGAGTTAACCCATTTCCATCTATGATCTATGATCTGAGACTGCCAGTATGCAATGTAACATCACTAAACACTCAACCCCTGTGTATGTAAGTGCATATATGTGTACATGCATATGGGTGAACTGAACAAAAAAGGAAGAAGCCTTGCAGTACAGCATGCCTGCCTCCAAGTTAGGAAGCTGTACCTCAGAAAATGCTGTCCAGGAGTATCCTCTAATCATACCATTATCACAAAATCAGAGCCATCCCTTCCCATTGACCTTCATGACATTCAGCACTGCGCTGCAGCCTCGTCTCCAAGGGGTGGTCAGGGAGGTGCTGCAACTTGAGAGGAGGCAGAAGGGGCTGTCTCTCCTCTGCCAAACATCAGCTTTGCAATCCTAAAGTGGAAAGTTGCTCCTGGTTCCAGTCACACCAAAGCATAGACAAAGACTTAGAAAGTCTCAGTCCAATTAGCATTTCCTTTCTGTGTACTGAAACTGAGTAACTTGAACTCTGTGATGGCCATGGTCTTTTGTGCTGTTTAGCAATGGTTCAATAATCTGGGCTTGAAAGCTTCCTTTGGAAAGCATAATTTTAGGTAAATAGTGCCATGTTCAATGAGGAATGTATTTTAGCAGTATCAGCTTGAATATTTGTTGTAACTGATACCCACAGCAATAGTAAAAGCTATTTTGCAATTTCATTGAAAAATGTGGGAATATTTCAACAATCTGTCACAAGAAAATATTGACCACCTGTGAACTAGTAAAATAAAAGCACTTATGCTTCTGTTAAAAACAATGTATCTAAGTATATGTGACAGCTTTGGGATACTTGGTGCAGAGAACTGTCTTTTTAAAATGTTGATATATTGAATCACAGCACAAATAAATTATTTACATGAACTGAACACCAAGTGCTTAAGTGAATCCTGACTATTCCAATGAGTCTAAGGCATTAGCTACTAGAAGGGACTTGCTGGCATGTTGCTGGCAATGTTATGGTTGTTCAGTGTCTGTATCTGAGCTCTGTTTGTGTCTTACATTCAGTGAGTAAAGTGCCTTTTCTGTATGCTAGTGTGAACAGTTGGTATCCTAAGGCTTAGACTTTATATGGAAAGCGGTTACAACTAATTCTTTTATTTCAATTAGCCAAAATTGTACTACATAAGGTCTGTTTCTATTTCAAAGCTAACTTCTGAATGGGTTGGTAGAACTTCAGTGCTTAAATCTCCTATGGACGCTGGGGACAGAAATCCACAGATGGTGAAAAGCAGTGGTTCTTGTTGGAAAACCCTGGAAAAGAACGGTTATGTGCTCATGTAATGTGGAATCCCGTTTTTTTTTTTGTTTGTTTTTTTTTTGTTTTGTTTTGTTTTTTTTTTTTTTTGTTTTTTGTTTGGTTTTGTTTGTTTTTTTTTTTTTTTTTGGTTTTTGTTTGTTTGTGTGTGTGTTTTTTTTTTTGTTTTTTTTTTTTTTTGTTTTTTTTTTTCTGAAGAACTGTGGTATTGGCAGACCAGACATAGTGTTCTCTTTGGTGTTACTACCTGTTCTGTGGCCTCCAATGTCAGACTTGGAGCATGAATACTGTGACACAATGCAATCACTAAGAGATGATACAGTTGAATCCCAGACAGGAATATTCCATCATAAGTGGTCAGGCACCTTGTCCAAGTATAGTTAGCTTGTTCAATGAAAAGTAAGGGGAATTTGTTTCAGAAAAGTGAGAAATGCCAAAGCAGATTTAAGAGTAGTTAAGACTTAAAGCAGTAAAGCAACTTACTCCCACAAGCTTTTAGTAGGAACTGGACATTACATTGTCAGAGCTGAGGGTTTCTGAAAGAGCTGTATCTAGTGTGAACTTTTTTTCTAGGAGTAGCTTCCTTGCTGGTAGCAGTATTTCTAAGGATTTTGGAAATGATAATGTGTTAATAGTCTTTATAAGCAAGCATAACTGAGGCTCCCTTAGTTTCTACAACACCTTTGAAGACACTTCAAAGAACTGAGCAGATATGTTTCAGTAATAACCTTATGTTAGGGCTCCAGCTGTGTGGGCACAGCAGGAAGAAGCACTAGGCCAAGTGCAGCAAATATAGCCGACTGCAGCAACATGGCCTATATAGGGAAATACAGAACATTTCCTACAAACCTGCTCTTAGCATAACATAAATAAATCTGTAAGCAGTGACTAATGGTGAAGTTCCTAATGGATTTGGCTGTAACTGGATTGATCGTGTAGGGTGCTAATTTTTCAAGAAGTTCTGTCTTAAAAATGTGTTTCATTGAATTTCAGAGATTGTCCCTTTTATGCTAGGAAAACTAAAGTTCTGACCATAGAATTTCTTCATTGTGGTTCTTTCACTGTTTAAATTTAGCTACTTCTGTGATGTGCTGACAATGGAAATTTTTGGCCTCACAAATCACTGGCAGAACAGTAGCAAACCAGTTATCATATCACACTGCTAACACTAAACCAACACTAGTTTTCTAAAGTAATGAGGGCAGTATTAAGCTGCAAGGGTGTCCTGCAAGAGTATAACAATGGGTTTCCCAAAAAGAGACCAAATTTTTATCTTAATGAAAATATTCTATGAGCCCTTTACTAAACTTGTCCAACTAATTTACAATTTTGTCCAATAAATATTATATGCTAAAACATGAAAAAGGAAAATGATCATGTTCACAGCTTCCACTCTGGCATCTGACAATTGATAGTTATGTTATCTCTTAATTCTTCAGTGAAGGAGAAAACACTTGTTTAAAGCTCCCATTTGAATTGGAGGCATTATCCTTTTTCCTCCTCATCCAGGAAAAATCTGGCTAGGGATCCTTGGCACACAGAAAAATTTTTGCATCATCTTGGTTTATGCACATCTGTCAACAAACTGGCTTACTTCCAGTCAGCTTCTTCCACTCAGAGGCCAAGGACAGTGCCTGAGGGTGGTGGAGGTGTGCTGCCTGTTCCTAGAACTCCTGGAAGTGCTGCTTCCCAATTACTTCAAAACTTCTCATTAGTTTCGATAATTTTATTCTGCATGATGTTAACTAAATCCTGTGTGCATTTTCCAGGGTTTTCTAAGCTGATCTTGAGTTAAGCTGAGCATAAGTGCTAAATACATTCTGAAGAAGGGTCTCCAATTTGGGACAAAATACTCAAATATCCCCTCAAATCAGCAGTGACGTATGAACTAACTTGTAAATATATAATATATGAAGGCTGATTGGTGCTTTTTACATCAGTTCAGTGGGAGTGTTTAGCATCCTTCTCTGTGAACAAAAAAACAAAGCCATGTGTGATTTGTGTATATACATGTATTACTGCCCCCAAATGTTTAAGATTTTAACTGGAAGAAAAGTAAAATTATGGCACTGCCTGGTCTTTGTGTTGTTTCTTACTCTTCTCACTCTATGCAAACTACTTAAATGACGCTACGAGTACTCAGTCATTGACTCAGAAAAGCTCTTTTTCCAATATTGATTAATAATGGAAACATTTTTCCTGAAAACCTCAGTTGTTACATTCAGTGAAAAGACACTTTAAGAACAAATTGTTCTGAAACTTCCTCACTTAAAGGGCATTCTCACTGCAGTAATTGACATGATGGTTAAGTAACTGGTTGGCTATTCTCTGCTTTGCTACTTAGGTTAGATATGGCAGTTGCATTGAGCCACAGAAATGGAAGCTATTAATATTACAGTTAGCTCAGGCCAGCCATCAACTAGAGCTTAACAGAGAAATACACTGCTCTGTGTCATTATGTGCAGCGCTGAGTAGTTGAGTTATACAGAGTTTGGAATACTGTCCATGAACAGGCCAGGGGTATTGTGCATGGTATTTGGCAAACTTTACCAACAAACTCTCCCAAATAAAAACAGTACTTTAATTTGTCAACCATGTTTTAACAGACAAAGCTGAAGGCAAGATCAATGGATAGGGAAAGACTTCAAAATGCCTTTGTGAGACTCGTGAGCTACTGATGCTCTATTAATAGAGAAAATTGCTTGCCAAGAGCATGAAGGAGAGTGAATAGTGCCAGTTCGGTATTTCACCCCTGCAAAGTTAATGCCCAAAGGCAGTAAGGTATTCTGTAAACTACCAACCTGTGTCTTCTGCCACCATTGGCTCATTTATCTATCTTCCCTTGTCAGAAATCTGTGTAGTCTGCACCTGACTGTCCTATGATATATTGTCTCTTGCCTTCAGTTACATAAGAGCAGGCAGAAGGTCAGACTGATGTTATCAGGACATTAGGTTTGGAAACAAAAGCAGATAGATTGCAGTGGTTCTCCTGCAGCTTGTTATGGCTTGTTACTTTTCTGGAGAGGGTGGTAGCTGGCTGTTGGTAAGGGCAGGAGCATGGGCCTAAATCTCTGTACCATATAAGCATCAATAAATCAGATTGTGGTAGGAGGTGGAATGGATTTTTGTATGAGTAAAGATAGATTTTTATGTTAACATCAACTACAGCTAATGTGAATGTTACTGAAAGTAGTATTCAGTCCATGCCACATTTTCATAAGATGTGATTTGACGTCCTGTGCCCCAGAATGGCTTAATTTTAAATTATGTGCATGTGTATCTGTAAAGAAAATACTTCTCAGATTAGATCTCAGATCTGACTTCAAGATCTAATTTAAAGACCTAAAGTGAAGAAGATAACATCTATTTAGTTTCAGCCTGAGCATAGATGGAAAACTCCCTCACCCACCTGGCTGAACAGTTGGATCCTTCTTTCTTTTTCACTTTATAATATTTTGAATCTAGCTACTCCTCTAAGCTTCAAATCCTGAGTCTTCAAAAATTCTTCACTGTCTCCTCAGTTTCTCTAGCAATCTCTGTATCTCCTACACCTTCTGTGTTCATCTCCAAACTAACATTTTTAATCACCCTCCAAGTAAAACATCCAATTGCTCTTAATGCCCTTAGCTCCTAGAGCAGGCAGTTTTACACAGTAGGGTAAAGTGCTCTATATACTAGCAGCTGAGCAGGTGCCAGAGTTAAATGACTGAGTAAGACATTTTCCTGCTAAATGGGACAGAAATTGGTCTGGGTCCTGAACAGTCAGAAGTGAAGCTCATTAGAAAAGGGAACCACCAGGAAGAAATGTCAATCAATACTTGTCTATCTGGTCCCAGCATCTGCTGCAACTCCTGATACCCTAAGCCTTTCCTTACAGGTAGTAGTTTTGTCTTGTCTGTTCAGTCGGTGACCTCTGAGCATGCCTCTGTTTTTGACTATTTTAAATGCACCTGAATGGATTTCTACAACCTTTTTGGGTTGTTTCTATGCTTTCCGTCCCTCAAATCTGTTTATAGTTGGAAACAGAGGTGAGCTCAGCTTTTTGACAGGTTTTCTTTACTATCCAGTCCCCAGCTGATAAAAAACTATCCCAGTATGCAAATTATTTGTCTATATCATATTAAGTATTATTTCTGTGAAGCTCAGAGTTGTGAATACCTCTCAGATCAGGATTTGAACTGCTCACAATAAGAATCTGGGCCTTGCATAATTCAGTCTTGCAACATGTGGGGTTGTATCCCCAGAGACTGACTTCGACCCTTACCCTTTAATACATGGATACAGTATGCTTTGCAAACTGTAAGGTACTGCAAACACAGAATTGTCCTTTTTACTCCTTGATGCTTATAAAGCATTTAACTTAAGTGACAGAATATACTCAACACACCTTGTTTCAGCTTTTGTCTATCAGACTTGTCAGACTTGTTAAGTGTTAGGATTTTTTATTTATTTATTTATTTATTTCTGTTAAATTCCAAATCTCTCTTCTGTACCTCTATGGTTATACATGTATATTACCTTACTTTCTTAGCTCATCCCCCAAGCCTCTCATTTGTCTGGTCAATTGGCTTTAGCTGTATCTGTGCTAGAATGCAGACAACCTGAGAACAGACTAAAGCAGCAATAGGAGGGAGCTCTGTGGGTGTGCTAATGTGTCTGCACAGGGCTACACAGTTAGAATCATAGAATCAGTGAATTGTTTAGGTTGGAAAGGACCCCTAAGATCATCAAGTCCAGCTATCACCTAACACTACCAAGTCCAATATTAAACCATGTCCCTAAGCGCCACATCTGCATGTCTCTTAAATACCTCCAGGGATGGAGATTCCAGCACTTCTGTGTGCAGCCTGTTCTAATGCCCAATTCTGTGAAAAAATTCTTCCTGATACCCAGTCAAAAGCTACTCTGTTGCAACCTGGTACAATGTAGTGTCAGCAGAGCCCATAGGCTGAGCTTGTCACATTTTCTTTTGCTTTTACGTAGTATCTAATAAATCAGATCCTTCAGGAAAGGCCATTTGAGACTAAAATGCTTGGGAAGGATTGTCTTCTGTCTTATTTCCCACAGATTCTGCTATTTAGAAGGTGATTCTTCAGAAATACCAACTCAGTCACCCCAATTTCTGATTCTCTGATCTTGTAATGTGTCAGAACTGTAATCCACCCTGGTTCAAATGGATGCTTTCACTGTCAGCTCAACAGCCCTTACTCTGCCAAAGCTCTTTGTTGCACACTACTGGAAGAAGTGCCATTGCACCCTACACAACATCAATCACTAGCTCCTCCACACACACCTTCCTCACAAGGAACAAGACGTGGTCCAGCCATTCAGGATGTTAAGGGTCATTTCGAACTATTACACAGTACTGTGGAAGTGCATGACATACAGAATAAACTAAAAAAGGCAAATTTTGCCTGAATAAAAAGAAACTTAATCTTTCAAAGCAGAAAACTTGCAGCTACTATGAGACCAAAGTGAAATAAACAGTCTAGGTACAATTCTCCCTGCCCCTTGGCTGTCCAGGCAAACCTTGGTTTTCATTCATCCATGCATATTGCTCTCACAGCCAGAAATAAGTTGGTCACTGCAAAGCTTTCTGTTACCTCCTGAATCCTGATGGTAGATTCCCCAAGTGTACAGCTCAAGGCTGCCTCCCCTGCTGAACTTCCTGCTTGTCTTACCCTATGATTAGCGAGGTGGGGGTTGGTCTGTTCTCCCACGTGCCTGGTGACAGGATGAGGGGGAATGGGCTAAAGTTGTGCCAAGGGAGTTTTAGGTTAGATGTTAGGAAGAACTTCTTTACAGAAAGGGTTGTTAGACACTGGAACGGGCTGCCCAGGGAAGTGGTGGAGTCACCATCCCTGGAGGTCTTTAAAAGACGTTTAGATGTAGAGCTTAGTGATATGGTTTAGTGGAGGACTGTTAGTGTTAGGTCAGAGGTTGGACTTGATGATCTTGAGGTCTCTTCCAACCTAGAAATTCTGTGATTCTGTGATTTCTGGCATCTCCTCTGAGGCCAGTGCAATGTCCCTTCCTTCCTGTAGGCCCATCCAAATCTACCACACTCAAAGACATTCACATAAATATATCAGTAAAACAGATCAAAGCAGACTTAATATTGGGTATTGGTTATACTAGGTAGTGTAATCTGTGGTATTGTTGGTACAATAAAACTGTAAACTTGAGTCCTGCACCAGAGCATGTCATCAAAATGTCAGAACTTACTGAGCATGACCAGCAGATTTCAGAAAGATCGTATGTCCTTTTCTTTGCAATGACATGGAGAAGTGAAAACTCAGATTTCGTGTTGCTAAAATCATGCTTATAGATACTTCTGGATATATGCTTCCCAAACACACAGGAACAAAATATTAAAGGCAGAGTATATTACAAAGGAGAAGTATCTCAGAGATCACCACCTCTGACACACACACAGGGGAGCCAAGCTCATCATTTATGTGAAAATAGAGTAACTTAGAGCCATAAATGAAGTACAATTTAACTAGATCACTGTCAGAGCTTGCTTGTCTACCCTAGTCAAGCTGAATTGCAGCTTCCATTTGTTTCTCAGTGTCTATCATTTTCTGATTTTCTTCCTCTTCTTCACATCACCATGGCACGTTTCAGATTGAAAATAACTGGATAAACACTAAGGACTCTGGGCCTGACTCTGAAAACAGCAGAGAAATAAATGTACTGTAAAAGCCACTGTTCAAGGGCTCTGAGAAGGTGTTAAGCAGCTCCAAAATCTGGTGTTCTAGGCTATTTTGGGCAACGAGGTAATGCCAGCTGGCATACAAGCTAGGTCATTTCACTCTGAGATGAAGAAAACTTAGCACAACAATGATGACTGCGTGGGCGGTTGCAAAGAAATAAACAAGTTGCAAAATGCCATGGTAGAATAGAAACTTGCCCCAGTGTTCTGTGTTTTAGAAGCCGCTACACAGTAACTTCTCACTCCAGAAATCAATCTCAAAAGTATTGGAGTACAGCAGTGTAGAAAACCCTGATGTGCAAGGTGCACTGTGGCAGAAAATAAATAAAATTTCAGGTTTGCTCAGGGACAATATACCTGCACCCAACAATGAAGAGCTTAGATTAGTTGTCCTCACACTCATGTCCTTTAAATAAAGACTATGTTTTCAAAAAGTCCAGTGTTATGTAGGTCTAAATTTTCCATCTCATGTGGTGAGCTCTCTGAGTTACATTAAAAGAAATAAGCTGTTAACAGATTATAGCTCTTCCTTATGTGGAGTTTCAGACTTCAGTGGACCAGACTCATTTGCCAACATTATGAAGTTCACCTTCTGCGTGGAGTTTGAACTGTAGAATGCTTGATGAAAAGTCTGTTTTTTGATTCTACACAGCCCCCGCTTTCTGGGACAGATACCAAAGCCTCCCTGTAATCAGAAAGGCTGTCAAGACCTGAAGAGATGGGGCCTGGCTCATTCTTTCCACAAATTACATTTCAGGGAGGAAATTATTCCTTTAGAGTTGGCAGTTTTGGATAACTAGAAGAGTATGGGAAGATTGGACTAGGAACAAACATTAGTCTCCCAAACATCATCTAAATATTGATTCTCTGCATTGTGCATCCTGCTGGAAAATAGTGGGTCACCACTTATGGCAGGTGAGTGTTTGCTTGCATTAAAATGGCTAGAGGTCTGACTAAACATGCTTGCAAATCAAAACAGCATATCTTAGCTTTTTGCCTCTTAAGAGGGAAACTCAACTCTTCAGGCACCGCTTTCCAAGGAGATACCTGTTTCCAGAGTGAAAGCTGAGCTACAGCATTGGAATCAGACCTGTTGTTTGATCGTGTCTGAGATGCCATGTGCATTTGGTGTAGCTAGGATTTTGAATTTCAAGTCACCTAGAGCAATGCACCCTTTTATTCAAGACAGAGGCTCACAGGTTGCAGTGGCTGAGTTAGCTGTGATTAACCTGATAATTCTGGGTCCTGGAGCAAGCAGAGAATCCCATTACTTTTTGCAGGTATGTGGCCTCATCTAAAAGTGATTAACTGCCTTTGCTAAGACATCAGCTAGGGAGCTAATCTAGACCAACAGTAATTAATAATATTATTTCACTGTGACAGTATTAGTGGTAACTCAAAGATGCAAAGAGGGAGGGATGTTTTGGAGACATAGGTGCCTGCACAGCATCTCATAAGGCAGTAACAAGAGTCTAGGACAAATTTTGGACAATGGCTGTCTGCCAAGACTCACCCAATTAGTCACTCGCTGTTAGGTCTCTGCTGTGTCAGAGAGCTCTGGTACAGCAGCATGGGCCATCTTCCTGCTGCCGTATTAGACAGGGCATCATAAATAGAAGCTTATAAGCATTTGCACAGGTGAAAGCATGCTATAAATACACCTCTATAGCTGAGGGGTGGGAAACATGAAGTAAAGATACATGCAGTGAGCAAATTTTTATGGGGGTCCAAGGCATGAGTCAAAATTTTCAGGGCCTGGCTGATGGAAAACAGAAGAGCTTGCAATTTTTGGCTGGTGATTTAATTTTGTAAGGAGGGCTAGTAACAAAGCTCTCATGAGAGAGATGAGGTCAATGGGATTCTCTCTACTATCTCAAAGTCTTCAGGAATCATCATAACAAAGGTGAAAGCTGGCATTTGGGACAGGAAGATTTTGGTTTGGGCTAAACTCTGATTACTCAGACTTTCTGTCTCTGGTGAGAAAATGCTGCTAGTTTTCCTGCTGCGTAGGAACTGGTTTGGGGAAAACTGTTGCTAGAGTACAAAACTGTGCTGTGGTGCCCCAGTGGGCAAAAAATGGCGTGCACTATGAAAAAACTATACTATTTTAACACCAGACAGCAATGCAAGAAACGTATCTCCAACTGGGGTGCATCAAGAACGGCATCGCTAGTAGGTCAAGGGAGGTGATTGTCCCGCTCTACTCTGCGCTGGTGCGGCCTCACCTCGAGTACTGTGTGCAGTTCTGGGCACCACAGTATAAAAAGGACATGAAACTGTTGGAAAGTGTCCAGAGGAGGGCTACAAAGGTGGTGAAAGGCCTTGAGGGGAAGACGTACGAGGAACGGCTGAGGTCACTGGGCCTGTTCAGCCTGGAGAAGAGGAGGCTGAGGGGAGACCTCATCGCAGTCTACAACTTCCTCGTAAGGGGGTGTCAAGAGGCAGGAGACCTTTTCTCCATTAACACTAGTGACAGGACCCGCGGGAACGGGGTTAAGCTGAGGCAGGGGAAATTTAGGCTGGACGTCAGGAGGGGGTTCTTCACAGAGAGGGTGGTTGCACACTGGAACAGGCTCCCCAGGGAAGTGGTCACTGCACCGAGCCTGTCTGAATTTAAGAAGAGATTGGACTGTGAACTTAGGCACATGGTCTGAACTTTTGGGTAGACCTGTGCGGTGTCGAGAGTTGGACTTGATGATCCTTAAGGGTCCCTTCCAACTCAGGATATTCTATGATTCTATGATTCTATGATTCTATGATAACTAATAAACACGTTTTTTTGTTTGTAAGTTTGTTTGTTTTCCCAATAAACTTAACCAGCACCATTTTTTTTTCTTTTCTTTTTTTTTTTTTTTTTTCTTTTTTTTTTCTTCCCCCAATTCTGTCTATAATTATGTCTCTTGTTGTCTCTGCACTGTTCATTAAGGACTATACCTTATCATGTCTTTTCACTATACAGTCCCTAGCTTTCTCAGAAGTCTTTAGTATCTCTGGAAAGGTGAAATAGTCACTTATAAAGGCAAAGGAGAAAAGACTTGCCATCCCTTTAAACTATGTTCTATAGTCAAGGGCTTCTGCAAGACTGGTTGCTCATCTAGAGCACAATCTTTCTGCAAGGAAGCACAAAGTGAACAGAAATCACAGAATGGTGAGGTGCTTTCTAAAAGACATATGCTCTAACACATCTAGTAATTAAAGGAACATGGAAGGGATTTATGGATAACTCTGTCTGCCCTTTGTTACGATCTGTCATAAAACAAGCTAAACTGCAAGGGAGAACCTTGTTCTGAGCTCTGGCAAGTCACCTTAATGACAGCGGGACTTCCGGGAATATGGTGCCAGTCTCAGAGTAATGCTTATAAAAATGCTCCAGCTGAAAGCGAGCAGCATGGTTGCAGTTCAGTTCTTACAGAACTTTTCCCTCACAGTGTTTTTCATCATATCAAGTGACCTTTTCATATCATCAGAACATTATATCTGCTGAATATATGCTATGTTATATGCGCCCTGGCTGAATATGAGGAAACATTTCTTTACTTGCAAGGGTGACAGAGCACTGGAACAGGTTGCCTAGAGAGTGGAGTCTCCTTCTTTGGAGATATTCTTTGTCCTGTGCAACACTCTCTAGGTGACCATGGTTGGCAGGGGGTTTGGACCGGATGATCTCCAGAGGTACCTTCCAACCTCAGCCATTCTGTGATTCTGACATTCTGTTATAGCCTCACCTTCGCCTCTTGGCCTGCGGCAAGAGAGTGAAAATTACAGTTGATTTAAATCTACAGTGGACAATTTTGTTTTGGTTCCTTTGCCAGTTTTACACTTTGTGAATGGCCAGAGGAAAGCATTATAATACATTTTCTATGTGGCCTAGTAGAGATGTAGCCTTCTGGAACAGAGACCCTGTGCACTCCTTAATGAATCATATGGCCTTCAACCTCTTGTGCAGCCAATATACTTTCTTCTCAGGATTTTTGCTTCACAGGAAATGTGATTGGTCTGACACTTGATTTTCCTAGAAATAAAGAGCCTGCAAGTGACATAGTTGGAGAAAGCCTTGTGCCTTCACTCTGCAGGGGAAGCATCATACCTGGAAACCTCTGGACTTCCCTTCTGACTTCTGTGGACCTCATTTGTTATTTTTTGAAGCAAATTTTTATGGACATCAGTGATACGCTGTAGGTAATTGGAGTAATTGATGAGACCTGTAACTGGGTTCATTCCACATATGTGAGGTGCAGTCCTGAACTTCTAACAACAAGCACAAAATGTATTACCTCAAATCCTAATTACAGTTTTATCTAGACATTAGTAGATATCTTTCCTCTGTTTTTCTTCCCTTTGGAGAATTACTCTGCCCAATTTCTCTAAGCATTGAGTCATCCTCACTCTGGTACCTCTGTCACTGATTCATGGCATGGTGCATGGGGTGCAGTGACCACTGACCAGGTTTATCCAGAGAGGCAATCTCTATTCCTAGAGTATGGCCCAGGCCATACAATTCTTTCAAAGGACTGTTCATTGAATTGGGTCTTTCAGTACAAGCTGCTAAGCTTGGGGCAAAGCTGGAGAGCAGGAGTCAAGACCTGGCTTCCTGGCAAAAATCTTTGTCATTGTGTTGAACTACTACTACAGAGGTGTCAGTGCATAGCAAGTCATGATGACCAAGGCTACACCTCCACCTTATAGCCACCCAAAGCCTCTTAATGACACACTTCTGTTGCTGAGCCATAAAAGCAAGAGGAGTAGTTTGGTGGTAGGGGAATATGTCTGGACCCTGTAAGTGTTCAAATGTGGAGTTTAACTGAGTTAAATATTCAGGATGATCAACCAGTGGTGGCTGTATAACACTTACCACTCCCATTTCACTTTTTTCCAGAGCTCCTGTGCCCACAGAGCCCTGTTGTTGGCCTCGTTATACAGCTGTCAACAGAGTTCCTACTTGAGTGTAACCTGGTTTGGACCATGTGGTTTGCAGTTGTAACAATCTATTGTGCAGAAGAAGAAATAACATTGGAGAAGCAAACCAGCAACTAGCTGAACAAAACTTAATCAATAGAAATTAATATCAAGTCTGAGTCTTAATACTGTGATTTTATTAAAAAGTCAAGGTGTATGAAACTAGTCTGATGTCTCAGACTGAATTATGCCTGCCTGAATATAGTGTCCTAGGCTTAACTACTTTTTCTCTGAAAACCTGTATTGCTATACAGCTTAGAAATATCACAGCTTCACATACTGCCAGCATGGTCTCTGGTAGAAATCCTGCCATGTCTTGAGATGCAAAATTTATATTATGCTGCTCTCACTCAGAGCGTGCTCTGTTCCTCTCAATTTTACCTCATGTGCAGCTGAAACCAGGAGACTTGGCTTTCTGCAGAGCCCAGGGAGAGGTGGGGAAGGGAATTCTATGATGCGAGAGGAAAGGCTTGTAGATAATGCTGAATTTTAAATTCCCTGTTCAGTAAAAAAAGAAAGCAGTTCTCAGGGATTATTATTCTTCACTAGATGTTAATGCTTGGAGATGTGCATTGCTGTATGTCTGCTTTGTGTTTACTTTGTTATTCTTAAAATGCATTTCATGTTTGTATTAGTGATGATGTGTGCGTGAAAGAGATAGTAAGGAAGGGCTAACTGGGAGACTTATCAACCATTAGCTAGTCTAAGGTAAAATGCAAATCAGAGTAAATAGTTTCCACAGACTAAATGCAAGCATTCAAGACTTGTTACAGCATCATGGAACCTTTTCCCGCCCTTTAAAATACAGAGCAAAGTCCTACTGAAATGTAGGTGTGATTTCAGGAAGGATTTTTCTAGCAGCTTCAGGCTGTAACTTTGTCTATTATTATTCAGAAAAGCATTGAGAACAATGCGCCTACTGCTCTTGTTCCTCATCTCTGGGCAATAATAGGGATTTTAGTTTTATAGTTCAGTGTTTACTTTTATGAGACAAAGTCACTCCAGAATCTTCAGCAAAAGATAATGTTTAGAAATTTATAATGGTGCACAGAGTTCCATTCTGAGCTTCAGACCCACTGTGCTAAGCCATTCCAGTGCCAAGAAGCTTAGACACATTGAAGTTGCAATCTCAAGGTCAAATTTCTGACATTGGCTGTGACAAAAACAAAATGTTGGGTATCCAGCATGTTGGCTTGTGACCAGTCTTATTCTGTTTCACAACCTCACTCACACACACACACACACAAAAGATGAATCTATGCTAAATTAAAGATTATACTGGCATAAGGCTGTGCATGGGTTAGTAGTCTTGGCTTCATGTGAAAGGAAAGAAATAAAAAAAATCAGAGAACTGTGGAACATTTTGTGTTGGAAGAGATCACCTAGTTCCTCCCCTACTACAATGGGAAAGAACACCTAGGTCAGGTTGCCTGAGGTCCTACCTAAACTCACCTTGAACACTTACCAGGGAGGGAGCATCCACAACCTCTCCAGGTAGCCTATTCCAGTATCTAACGACCCTCAGAGTAAATAATTTCTTTCTTATATTTAACCTAAATCTACTCTCTTTCAGTTTAAAGCAGTTACCCCTTGCCCAGTCACTACACATCTTGGTAAAGAATTTCTCCTCACTTTTCTTGTAGGCCCCCTTTATGTACTGGAAGGCCGTGATAACATTTCCCCAGTGTCTTCTCCTCCCTAGGCTAAACAACCCCAACTCTCTCAACCTCCCTCCACAGAAGAGGTGTTCCAGCCCTCTCATTCTTTTTATGGCCCACCTCTAGTCCCACTCTAACGTATCCATATCTCTCTTGCTCTGGTGCCACCAAAGTTGGACTCAATACTTCAGGTGAGGTCTCACAAGAACAGAGTAGAGGGGGACAACCACTCACCTTGACCTTCTGGCCACGCTTTTTTTTGATGCAGCTCAGGATGTGATTGGCTTTCAGGGCTGCAAGCATACATTGCTGCTCATTTTGGGCTTTTCATCCAACAGTCTTTCTCCACAGGGCTGTTCTCAATCCATTCATCACCCAGTCTGTACTGATTTAGGGATTACCTCAGCCCAGGTGTAACCTTGCAATAGTCCTTGATGTACTTTATATGGTTTGCAGGGGCCCACCTCTCAAGCCTGCCAAGGTACCTCTGGATGGCATCCCTATCATCTGGTGTCAGATGTACCAGCCAGCTTGGTGTCATCTACAGACTTGCTGAGGGTTAACTCAATCCCATTGTCTATGCCACCAGTGAGGGAATTGAACAGTACCTGTCCAAATATAGACTTCTGAAGGATACCACACATCACTTGTGTCCACCTAGACATCAAGCTGTTGACTGCTATTAAGTGGATGAGGCCAGTTCTTTATCCACCAAATAATCCATCCATCAAATCCATGTTTCTCCAATTTAGAGACAATAGTGTTGTGTGGGACTGTTATCAAAGGCTCTTTATGAATCCAGGTAGATGATGTGCATTGCTCTTTCCATGTTCACCAATGCTGTCACTGTTGTAGAAAGACACCAAGTTTAGTCAGGCATGGTTTTTGTGTGTGTGTGTGTGGAGGTGTGATGGCTGTCTCCACTTACCTGTCTTCCACACGCCTGAACATGTTTTCCAGGAGGAGCTGCTCCATGAGCACAGCAGGCATAGAGGTGAGGCTAACCAGTCTCACGTCTTCCTTTCTACCCTTTTTAAAAATGAGTGTGATGTTCCCATTTTTCAGTCACTGAGGACTTCACCTGAGTACCATAACTTTTTTAATATGTTGGACAACTTCATCTACCAGTTCCCTCAGGACCATGGGATGCATCTCATTGGGTCTCATGGATCTATTCAGGTTCCTCAGACAGTCTCAAAACTGATATTCTATCAGTTCTATCTATGGTGGGGGGGACATCAAGCCCCCAGTCCCTGCCTTGTGATTCTGTGACTTGTGAAGTGTGGAAAGGGCAACTGCCAGTGAAGACTTAGGCAGAAAAGTTGTTGAGTCCCCTTTCTCACTCATCTGGGGTGATACAGTTTCTTTTATCTTCCTTTACTGCCTTATGTATCTGTATTCTTATTATTCTTATGTATCTGTATTCTTATTATTTTTTATGTTTTGGCTAAACTAGCCAAGTTTAGCTCTAGCTGTGCCTTCAATTCCTAATCTGATCCCTACAATCCTAGGCTTTATCCATACAATCTTCCCAAAATATATGTCCCTGCCTTCACTGACTATACATTTTTTTGTGTGTGTGTGCTTTAGTTTGGTTAAAATGTACTGACACAGCCACACTTGTCTCCTGCCTCCCTTGCCTGATTTCTTACATGTTGTAATTGAGAGGTCTTGTGTCCTAAGAAAAATATCTTTAAATATGTCAGCTCTCTTTTGGCTGGGGGCATTGAAATTTCTGTTCTGTGAATGAAAGCAAAGCAAACTAGACTCAGCCAGTTGCAAGATTATCATGAGTGATATTTTCTTAGTAGTCCAGTTTGCAAGTAACTATTTTCCAGAGGACTAATTGAGAATTTTCTCAGCATAAACTGAGACACAGGCAAGGTTCTTCTTGCATGTATACTGCACATTTTTAGGTGATACAACAGTTATGTTGAAAAGAGAATGTCATTGAAAAATAGCTTAAAAGTTCAGCTGAAATGTCACAAAGAATTGCTTTATACCCAAAATAGTTTACAATCCATGTTCATCCTTGGCAGCAAAACAGCATATTTATGTTAATGATTGCTTGTAAGTCACTCTGTCAGACCTCCTTTATTTTAAAGTCTGTCCTGCTTTCCCCACAGTTTCTGTTGTATTTTTTTCTCAAGGAGTAGGACAAGCTGCAGGGGAAGTTGTGGGTCAGTTCTCCAGTGTGGCTGGTAACATCATAAACTCCACAGACCCGCTTTGCTGAGAAATGCTGTGGGAGCTCATGGCATTCCTGATCAGATCGGCCTCATTTCTTCAAAGACAAAGATCTGGAAAAATTTCTGCCCACTGGAGCATCTGAAGTTCTATTGCTCATCTTCCAGACTTGCTTGAAATGAGTATGATAGACATGTCTGAAAAATCCTGTACTCCAAAAATATTTTAGCATGGCATATGAATGGATCATGAGGATCTTTATATGACTAAAAGTTCATGCAGAAAATTCAGTTCACATAATACAATAGTCACAGGTGACAAATGTGTTATGGGATAAGATGAAGAAGGCAGTGCTACTGTCAGCTTATGCTTCAAACTCAGTCCTCCCCACTCCAGGTTGTTATTAAAAGGTAAAACGATGTTAGCAGTTCCAACCCAGAACAAAATTTGCAACAGCAAAATAAAAGGCATAACTACTATTGTATCACTAGTAACATACTACTCTATGACTACTGACAAGCAGAAAAGAACAACAAAGTCTTAATAGAATACTGGATGACAAATTACATGTTTGAATAAAGAGGTGATCAAGAGTAGTTAACATGGGGAGTAAATCAGGAGGATCTCATGTTTGGCCAAATCAGTAAACTTCTACAAGGAAATGTCTGTCTTGGTAGACAAACAGAAGTCCAGACTCCTGCACCAGGGAGGAACAATCCCTTGCATCAATACTCAATGGGGTTGCAACCTGTCCTGGGCAAGCTGTTCTGGGTGACCCTGTTTGAGCAGGGGGTTGGACCAGATGGCTTCCAGAGGTCCTTTCCAAACCCAGACATTCTGTGACTTGGTTGCAACATATCTGCCTTTTATGTTAGCATATTATAAAGTTCACAGGAACAGTTTATTGCTGCTCTGATAGGCTTTTGGGTAATGTGTCTTGCTTGCATTTTGCTGACAGCTGGTACAGAAACCTCTGAGTTAACTGTCACTGTAAAGGGTACGTATATACATGTATTTGTGTTTTACAACAGGATCTTCAAACAAAATATAAAGCAGGGATATGACTCCTACTAGCTGTTCATTAGCAAAAGTGCTGCTGATAAAAATCCTTCTTAATATCTACCATAGGCAAATAAACATAATTCCATTTTGCCTTGAAGATGTGGTGTTATTACTGTAGGGCTTTATTTTAAGACAATCACAGCATAGCCACATCTTTTTTTGCTACTTTATGTCCAAGAGTAGGTATATGCCTGCAACAATGAAACAATAACTTATGCCTGAAGCAAGATTTTTAAGGTATAATTTTTAAGTCCTTTTTCACCACTCAAGGGAAGGATAAAGTAAAAAGATGGAATCACAATGCAAAGGAAAATTGGGTCTTTACAGCCAAAGTCAGGGGAGTAAATGGATATATTTTTTTTCTCTCTCTTTTCCCCAGCAGTTCGTGTAATACAATAAAGAGATTATTTGTATAATTTTACACATGGTTCCAAGGGGCCAGAACACACTCTTCCTTTATGCCACAGCTAAGTGAAAGTTATATCTTGGAGGTCTGTTTGCAATGTGAGCAGCTGTACACAGGGAGTAAGGTGCCTGTGACTCTCACTCAGCCTCAGCCTATAGCAGCCATTAACCTGGAGCAACTTTGGAAGAGACCCCAGGCAGGCATCCTCTTTACTATGTAAAAATCATGCAAAGGCTTGGGTTTAAGGAAATTCATTCAGAGAAGAGCAGCTTGGAGGAGAAGGTATGAGCATGCATATCTGTAACAAGTGCAAAACATTTGCTTTCCATCTGTATTCAGCTAGCAGCTGCAGATTCCTTGTGGCACAAAAAATGCTCTATTTATATCCACCAACAATGCTAGCAAATTCTGGAGTTTGCTGGAGCATTCTGGCAATATGAAAACAAAGTTGTTTGTTCAACGGCTGAAGGAAGATGTGAAAATGGGAGCTTTCACTGACTCATCACAATCAGAGGGATTATTACAAAACCAAATTGTTCTTCCAAACCACTATTTCTGCACAAACAACTCATTTGCAATTGGGAAGATGACTGTCTTAGCAGAAATAGACCCTTCCGTTATTAAAAATTTGCATTCTGACTTTATTGCAGATTTCATTTTAACAAAACAGGTATGAATAAATTCTTTACCTCTATATTTAATAATAAAAAAAAAACCCTACTGCTATATTAGCTTTTTCTTATATCGTTTCTAAGACAACATATATTTTATATTAGTACAAACAAGCTGTAATTAAGAAACTGTTCTGCTGCCTTCATACCTTTTGTTTTCACCTTCAGTGAAACTTTTTGGTTTGGAGTGGGTAACATTCTGGATCATCAGATGCATCCTGTGGTATCTTACATCAAATTTGCATACTCTTAACACTTTCAGGGAAAGCCTACTACAAATGGCAGTTTCTTGCTATACAGGTGCATATAGGACAGATATTGTGCATCAGGCCAGCAGATGGGGTTTATAGGTGCTCTCTGATCCCAGTGACTTCCATTCCTTTTCCATCCATTTGTCTCAACTCCCCCCCTTCACCTGTCCCACTTAGTCCTCCTTTGTGAGTAGATGTAACCCCTGATGTATCTCATGAAAGTTTGGGGAAGAATGGTCATTTTGGAACTAGCAATTCTTTGATGGCAAGGATTTCAGTAATTTGTTTCCTCCTAGGAAAGTATTCAAAGAACTGAATGCTTTCAGTGGTGGCTTCCTTACCCAGTGGGTTCAGCGTGGGACCTTGCTGCAGATCCCCCCTCTCTGAGCTGCTATATACTTTATTCCTCCTAAAGGAAGGCCCACCCCTGCCCACCCTGCAGAGGAGCACTGTGACAAGCGGTATGTTCTGAAGGATAATTTCACTCCTTGCTCATGGTTCTTTTTTGTCTTACAAATGAGAGATGCCAAACATTTTGAAAACATGGTTATTAATGAAGTTGTTAGGGTGTTTTTGCAACTCTTTCTGAAATAAAGGAATCTTTCACTTAGAAACATCAGAAATGATGGAAATTCTTCAGCGGTAGTCTATGAACAAGGCTTCAGAAAGTTTATTTAAATGTCCTGAATTGAGTGGGGATGAAAGCTTGAAACATGGTGAAAAGACTCACTTTTAAGAAATAGTTCTCATGAATCACTTCCTGGGTTTATATTCAAATCAACCTGAAGCTCATTTCCTAACTAAAGCAGTGGCAATACAATTCAAAGGAGAATATACCATCACTTGTATTTGTATCACACAATAGAATATTTGCACTTAAAAACCATGACTAAGACTGGGTTCTTCCTTAACTAGTATGTCCTAGCTAACTTCTTCATGATGCTGACTGTCTGAATACATCATATGCTTCAAAATCTCGAAGGCTGGCTGCTCATTCTCATGGCTCAAGCTGTCTTTTCCTGACTAGTTTTTTTCTGTGATAACATTTTCCATTTCTGTTCCATGCCTATGTATTTTCTTCAAAGATTTTCCATGAAAAGTCCACACAAGCACTTTAAAATCAATACAAGTTACATCCATCCAGTCTACTAAATCTGTTTCTGTCATGTTGCAAGTTTCCTGCATGGAAACTGTACTGGCTTTTGCTTCAGGACATTTTGCACTAATTCATATAAATTCATCCTGAGCCGTGTGCAACACATGAACTTCAATAACCTGAAGGTGGATAGTTCATCTTTTGTTTTTAGAATGGGAAAAAAATGAGACAGTTGTCTGTAAGAATGGAAAAAAATCCAGCAATACTTTTGTGGTATATAATATCAAAATATTGATTTGAAAGCATTGAAAATATTGAATACTGAAATATTTAATTTATTTCATATCTTCTGAAAGTTTTAATAATTTTGTTCTCAGATTGTCTTACAAAAATGGAACGTTAAAAAATAAATACTAATTTAAGAAACTTGAGTTCTGGTCTTGGCAACTGCTATGTACAGAGCTACAGAAATGTGTGAAGAATCAAAGTCCAAACAGAAATTTATGCTCTGAGTAACCAAGCAAAGAAAATACAGTTGATGTCCTTTGTGCAAAAAACATTAAGTAGAAAACTTTACACAGACCTATTAAAGATGAGGATGTTATGGCAACGAAAAGATATTACATCTCCCTTGGAGTCTCTGTGATTTTTCTGAAAGATAAATGTACATGGAAAAACTCTGTATATATATAATTTTTGTCATGTAGGTCAAACATTAAAATAAAACAAGAATAAACAGGCTAAATTACTGGAAGTCCTAGACCTACTACAAAAAGAGGACTGGCTTTTAGGGCTAAGGTTAGGGTTAGAGTTAATAAATCACTAAGAGATGGGATTTGATAGGTGGGTCATTGCTTGACCAGTAGCTTATTGTGTTGTTCTATGCAAATGATAATGAACTGCTTGCAGTGGACAAAGTGGGAAAGGAAGAAATCACTTCATCATTTTTAAATACTCAGAGAACAATCTAAATCCTACCAAAAAAAAAAAATAATCCTTAGTGAACAACTCTTGACATATGCCATAGAGGTGTTTCCCACACAAAGTCCTTGCATTACTGAATTGATTGTTCTTTTTTATGCTTTATGTACAGGCCAACACATTACAAGCAAAGGTTTGCTGAGCATAGACAATGTTGGGAGAAATATTTTAAGATTGCCCAGGACAGGTTTTACAGCAAAAGAGACAAATATAATGCAAAAAAAAAAAAAAAAAAAAAAGTTACAAATTCAAACTTGAAAAGAGATCTTAGACTTCAAGAAGCATCTCTAGTTAAATGTAGACTCTTTTTTAGGTACTGCAAAAGTTAAAGCACAGCAGATTTTGAAGAGGAATTCCATAAATATTTTTTTTGTATATTAGCCAGTTTTCTGAAGAAGTATATTGAAAGCCACAGTCCCAATTAGTGTGATCTTCAATTGTAAAACCAGCTCTATCCATTATGAGGAGCTCAAATGTGGAGAAATATCAGATGTTTCCACTGACTAATATCACATTCAGTTGCCAGCTCACTCTTCACTGCAAACATTCCTAAAGAGGTTTTGTCTTAACTGAGGCTCTCTCTAGATCTATGCATGCAGGGATGTTTCTCTGGAAAAGTTAGAAGTGCAGAGGAAATGAGGCCAAAAGTCCTAAGGAAGCTAGGCTAAAGATATGGGAAGCATTAGATGTAGCAGTCTTACAAGGTTTTGAGAGAACTTACTATCTCATCAGATGTAAATGTGTGGTGGGAAGAAGAGCATGGATAGTAAAAGGAACCAGGTGATAGATGAGATACGCATTTAAGTTTTAACAGTGTGTTTCATTACTGGTTCTGGTTGTTGTTGGTGGGATGGCCACAGATGGTGGTACAGCACTGTAATTAAACAGTTAGTTTTTTGGGGATAGGGGGCAGATAAATTATGTCCCTGCATAATCACTTCAGAGCTTCAGACTTTGGGACACAAGCTTTTACCGTCACTGGTGACAGAAGTGAAACTTCCTTTCTTTCTAATGTCAATGTTATATTTTATAATCTTTTGGCACCCCCTTTATCAACTGTGTCATTTTGTGACATCAGTGAAATTCAGAATATACCAAAATAATGCCCATTTAGTGGACTCCCAGTTCTTAAAGCTATTTAATGTAAGGGGCTGAGGGTATAGGAAGTCTGACCTACGATATACTCTTTGCTCTGTTTTGAAAGAACAAGGTTCACGTAGGTCTTTTAAACTGGGTCAATCCATCTCATTCAGATAAACCTTTTCTTCATCTCTCTCCCCTATGAGGTGGAAAAAAAATGAACTAATCTTTCAGAAAATGAAGTTGTTCATGACCAGTGTTCCACTTTAAAATATGATCCTTCCATTTTCCTCAATAGGGCTGTTTGCTATGTTTGTTGTCCTATTTATGTACTATGAAAAGGTTAATAGACCTCTTTTTAAAGACCCTGCTTAATAGGAATACCCCACCTAAATCTCGCTAGGTTTCAGGTTAGAATTCAAAAACTGCTGCTGCTGCTGGTGGTGGTGGTAAGATCTCGTTCTGTACAGACAAACACTTTTGGCTCTAAAAGTCAATCATTTGTTGTTGGTTTGACTCTTCTTTGGTTGTCCTAAGAGACAAATTGCTGCACTTTTCTAGAGAGGAGCCAAATTGGTGTTTCTTGAATGGGACTCCAGAGCCGACACTCTTCTTCTGCATCCAGGTAGCTTCCCTGAGAAGATGTGCCTTAGAGACTTTCAAGAACGGATTACAGATTTCATCTGAAACTTCCTTTATGAACTCTACAAGAGTATTAAGCCTCAGTTATGCAGGGAAAAGGATGTTTCATTCATTGCATGTAGTTAAATTAAGTGAACAAAACGTCAATTTAAAAGCCATTATGTTTCGTACATAGGACCTGTAACTGGGTAATGAGAAAAATTCAGGATTTAAGTGTCTATTTCATTTTCCGGGGATAGAATGAAATGATTTTTTTTTTTTTTTTTTGTGATGTGCTCTGTAAAAATTCAGTTTTCAAACAATATTGCTTTCAAAAATGTCTCAAAGCCTGATTTGAATAAGAGCATCTTGTGGTCTCTTTTCTTCTTTTGTCTGGACCATAAGATCAGTGCCAGGAAATGCATTGTGTATTGCAATTCCTTTGCATTCTTCAGTCATTTTTTTACCATGCGTTAGTAAATTCATGAGATTGGTGTTAGAACGAAGAAATGATTGGGAAGGCCTTCACCTTCCAGACATTTTCAAGCTTTCATGGACCATATGTTGCTTGGGCAACAGCGTGATAGCTCTTGTGTCTCCCACCTTACCCAAAACTAACTAAAGTGTTTTGGTAGAAGGAAGCAAGACTTTTTTCTTTAAGATTTTTCTCTCCTGTTCTGGGAAAATCCAGGTAAGCAGCTTGGTCAAGGTCTCTTTTCATTTGCTACTGAATGTTTTCTCTTCTTGCTCTATATACACTGAAAAAAAAATGTTTATATTCTTCAAGCTCCCATACATTACTATAGCGATCAAGTATCTCCTCTGCTGTGTTTGCAGGATTGTCATGCACCTCAGCATTGGAGGTGTATACATTGTACCTACTCCTGTTGTTGCCATTGTATACTGGCATGATTAGAACAAATTCTGTATCTCTTAAAGAAGGTCTTCTGTACAAATTCACAAATAAAACACTGAACACAAAGATTGGTTTGACAATAGCTAGCTTCTCTTTGTCCAGGGCAGCGTGTTTGCATCCTACCTAGCAATAAGCAATGTCTTGTAGAAATAGAAGGAACCTACCAGAGCCTGCTTGCTTGCCAGCATATGTATGGACCTCTGCAGTGCTTGGTGTAGGCACAGGAATCTTTTCAGTAGTCAGAGAAATCTTCTTCATACCCCATCACCCAGGGACATAAAGGCAATCACGTCAGTTCACTTCCACCAGTAAATGTGCTGGCTTAACACCAACCTTTCATGTAAGGTGAGAAAATCAAAGCAGCCTAGATGGAATGGGAGGAGGCAGAAATAACATATCTTGAACAGAAGGAACCTTTGCCAAGCAATTCCTCTTCTGCTAAATTGTTTCTTGTTAGGAAGTGCTTATTTAAGTTATTAAAGGGCAAAACAAGCCACTGCACAGGAGATATGCTGAAGTATACTTGAACTCTTTCAACACAGAATGATGATGTATAATTAATGTGAGAGACTTTTATCTGAATGCTGCTTTCATTATGTGTAGTTTTCTTTCTTCTGCTTCAAATGAAAAATAAGAGATTTCCAGCTGAAGTAAATCATAATTATATTTAATATCTTACCAATTAAGTTTTCAAAATCAAGAAGGACATGACTTCTGCAAATGACGTCTGTTGCATCTCTTGTTATGTAGAGATAAACATCTATTTCTAAATGTCAACTTGACTTAGTACGGGTTCTCAAAAACCCTTATTTTTCCCTTTAAAACTTTTGTAAAACTCGGTGCAATGCTGGAACTGAAGAAAGCAGGTGGATTGTTCCATCAAACAGGCCTACTTTCACGTCTTAAAATTTGTCTTGTGGCTGGAGTTAGCTGCTGTGGAGAAATATCTTGAGCCTATATGATACTTGCAGGCTCATCGTTTTGAACTGCTATGATGCCTGCCGTGTCTGCTGTGATGACAAGCGTGCCATCATAAGTCTTTCAAAGAAATGAGCAAATTCTAGTCACCTTTCTTTAGTCAATCCATGTCAGCTGTCCCAACTGCAACATCACAGCCTCTTGCCTTTCCCTAGAGGACACAGAGTGAGAAACAGAGAAGGGTTTGACATTGAACAGGCCATATCCAACAATAGTAAAGCATTGTTATATTTGTCATTAATGCTTTTCTCATCACAAATATAATACACAACACCAACAGGCTGCTGTGAAGAAAATTAATTTCACCCTAACCAGACACAGTATGTGGGGGGAAGCAAACTACTCCATGCTACTGGTTCAGTGTGTGGCATAGGTACTCCTAAGCTACTGGAGACTGCCTGTAGCTGCTGCAGCAGAGCTGTGGGGCATCAGACCTGAACTGTGCTAAAGCTTTAAGTCCAGTGTGTTGTACAAACTGACCTGTGTCCAGAAAAGCCCCCACTACTTTGCAGGAGTGTTGCCAAGGGAGTTTTATGTTCTTGCTCAGTTTTCCTTCCTTTAGTTGCTGTAAATAAATATTTTCTTAAGAATCTAGAAATGCATGCTTCCCTACCAACTCAACCCACCCATTTTCTAAAAAGTTGTCATTTATTCTCACGTCATGCTCATTTAGGAAAACAGATAAACAAACAAGCAAACAAAGAAAACAAAATTCACCTGCTTATCCCTTGCCTTTGCATCTTTTCTCTCTTCATCAGTAGCATGGCTGGTCTTGCTGCAGGAATGTTGAGCTCTGAACCCTTCATTCAATGCTGTACACCACTGAAATTCTTCTGACTGCAAAGGAGGAAACAAAGAAGGCAGTGTTCCACCTCTGCTACAGGCTGGGCTGAGTTAGCCCACCCAGGATGTACCCAGGGACCAAGGGAAAGAATTAGTGGGACATTCTATGGTGGAGTGACTGCATCAGTTAACAAGGGAAGACCAACTGATGTCATCTACTTGGGCTTCACTAAGGCTTTTGACATGGTCCCACACAACATCCTTATCTCTAAATTAGAAAGATATAGATTTGAAAGTATGGTGGTTTTATTCAGATGGGCAGCCGAGCTCCACCACAACTGCTCTCTCACTCCCCCTTCTCAAGGAGGAAGGGGGAGAAAATATTATGCAAATGGCTCAAGGGTTGAGATAAGGACAGGGAGATCAACCAACAAGTATCGTGCTAGGCAAAACAGACTCAGAGTTGGGAGACAGTAAGATTTATTGCCTATTACTAACAAGCCAGAGAAGTGAGAAACAAAGGAAAGAAACCAGAAACTCCTTCCCTCCATCCACCCTCTTCCACCTCATCCCTCTGAGTAGCACAGGGGAACAGGGAATGGGGGCTGCGGTCAGTCCCTAACACTTTGTCTCTGCCACTCCCTCATGGTCCCTCCCTGCCTCTGCTCCCCGTGGGGTCCCTCCCACGGGATGCTGGCCTTCCCAAACTGATCAAGTTTACAGAGCAGGTTTAGTTCCTCACCAGAGAGTGTTTTGCAGCAGCCGTCAATACAGAGAGTGTATCTGTTTCTCTGTTGAAAGAATAAAAATACCATCAGGTTGGTACTGTGGTTAGCATAAACTGTTACACCTGAAAAGCCCTGCTTCTCTGTTTGCTGCGGGAAAGGAAACACAACTAATATACCATGTCTGAGAAGTGGTCCTTAGCATTGTATTTCCTTTGTTAGCCTAACAAAGCTAAACAAAGTATTTCCTTTGTTTAGCCTAACAGCACTTACACCTTAGACAAAGAAAATAATGCTTCTTTTCTAAAGTAAGGAATAATCCTTAGGCTTCACGAATAGACAATTTTTGTGTCAGAGACATCTAACTTTTGTCCCCTGAATGGCTTACAGAGTGGGGGACATGAAAAAGCTTGAGGGTGAGGATGCTGGTTGCTCTGGAGGGAAACTCATTGGAGATATGCAGACCTAAGCAGTCAAAAATCTTATGTGCCAACACTTTCCAAGATGTCTGAGATGAAGTTACCATCAGAGTTGAATCCTTTATGCTTGTGAATGTACAAAGTGGGTTTGCTTCATCAGAAAGGCAAGTTTTGCAAGCTCAGGGGTGCTAGTTGACTAATGGTTTGCTATCTAGCCACCAGAGGGAGATAAATGGCCACATGCATTTCAGCTGGGTCACTTCATCTTCTAATATTACATTAATAAACTTCTATAGAGCTATCATAAACCTTTCATTAAGTAGTTAGCCTAACTCTTAAAACAAGCATAAGTTATCATTCTGTCACCATCACATGCTACCAATGAATGTCTTCATTTTAACTTTGCCTCTGCCAAATCTAATGCATGTAATCCCAGAGAGAGAAGAAACAAAACAGACAAACAAAACCCCACTTCTGGTGTTTTTGGAACAGCTGTATGCAGTCCGTTGAAGAATTTTTCAGCTATGTGTTATGGCTCTGTGTTGTGCACACGTCATTTATTTTATACCTGTTACTGTTCTGTGCTGTTTTACAATGAGGTCCAAAGAAATGATAAGTTTCTTCTGCAAATATTTTCTTTACATGGTGCTTTTAGAAATAGTTTTAGAAAGTAGAAGACTGCTGGATGTATTTCTTAGAAGGCAATGCAGGAAACAGCTGCTTTGAAAGAACTTCAGTACAGCTGTATGAACTAGCCTTGTGCCTCATTCAGACCACCGCAGCCTGTCCCATCTCCTCATCAAATCCTTGCTTTGCCATTTCTCTGCATGCCTGCTGCCAGATAGCAGCTGCTGGGGACCAGCATGATTCAGTTTGGTACTAGCAGCTCCGGGGAGGTGGATGTGTGTGTGCTGGGGACCCAGGGGTGTTGTGCATGGGACTGTACCGGGGCCACCAGGCTCTGGCAGCCCAAGGGCAGGAGGGGACAGGGCTGTGCCTGTGTGCTGTGTGTCCTGCAGCATCGTCTGGGCACGTCTCTCCTGCCACATCTCTCAGGTTGGGCAGAGATCCCAAGTCCCTGGACGAGGCTCCAGCATCCAGTGAGGAGGGACCTGGGTCAGGTCTGCTGGAGGTGGTAACCACTCCTACCATTCCAGAAGAGGACTGACCTTATTCAGTATCTTTTAGCACAGATTTTGAAACACACAAACAAAAAATGTATGGAATGTACATTGGGGCAGATAGAGAAGTAAATGCGGCCTTTGTGCTTCAGCACAAAAGCCACAACACATCCCGCAAGGAAGACACTCCTTGCGGGGTGTGTTGTTCAAGTTCTTGGGATGATCTCATCTGCAATACTGTGTACAATCCTGTCTACCTGTGTTGACAAGTCAGACTGACATTGGATGAAGGCAGGGAAAGCTGTTAGAGCAATTGTCAGAAAGGTCCCTTTTAGAAGAGAAGTTGAAATAGCTTGTCTTTTTTTGCTCTGTGCAGATGAAGACTTAGAGGCAATGCTGAATTGCTTATAAGTAGTGAGGAGTGGGAAGAGGGAGGAACAGAGTTATTTCAGACAAAGAATCTTCTAATTTGCTGAAAAATGAACAAAAGCAATTTAAAGTCCCTCCATACAAGGCCTTCACCTTTCTCCAGATAACTGCTGCTGTAGTGCGGCAATCTCTGTTATTGTCATTCCCTTGCAGAAGAGTTCAAAAGCAGAGTCCTGTTCTTGCCTCATCACTGTAGCTCCAAGGGTTGGTGTGACATTGTGTGAATACTAATTTTTCTTTGGTGAAAAACTGGATGCTTACCCTTTGTTCACTCCCCAAAAGTTTTTCTTTTCCAAATGCTTTTCTCCTATATACATAAGTTCCTATGTTTACTTTTGTGTTCTTGCCTAAAACAGTGCAATAATGGCACATGTGTGCTCCAGAGGGACCCTGGCCCTGCTTCTGTGCTGCTTTTAACCTTTGTTATAGTTGGTAAGTGATGTGGCTGCTTCTCTTTCATGAAAGTATCTGAAATATATATATATATATATATATATATATATATATTTTTTTTTTTTTTTTTTTTCCCCAGAGATATTTCAGCTTTCCATGCTGCCTGCTATTAATCACACATTATTGAAACTAGGCCTCAGCATTATTTTCTATAAGTGTGAAGAATTCCTGCCCTTGAATGCCATCAGATGAAAACAACACAGAGAGCCAAACAAGCTGATGAAGATGGCAGTGGATGCACGGTAGTTAAAGAGGCAAATAACAGATCTTAGGGACTTAGATTCTTTTCCAGATCTGCTGACAGGGGAGGATAAGAAAAGTTTCAGCCTGAAGGGTGCTAAATGGGATGTTTGCTCAGTTCTGGCAGACACTTATGATTGGTGTATTTTTGACTTAAACCTGAAGCAGCCATGCACAAGGCAACTCCTTGGAGTCAGGACATTGTGTAGTGGCTGCATCTGGAACTACTGCCAGCAAGTGAAAGTCCACAGGGGGAGGCAGAGTCATATCTTGTGAGGGTGCCAGGGCATCATTTGGTGATGACTGGAGTGGGTTACAGAGAGCTGCTCATAAAAGCAGGGCTTTGGTTTCTGCAGCAGGCCTGACACTTAGAAATGGAAATATGACAGTGGTCTGACATGCACGTTTGTGTGGAGTTTGTCTGATCCATGATGTCATGAGTGAATTTGCATGAATACACAGCACCTGAAAGTTTTGACCTTGTTCTGAGCATACAAGGGGCAGACTAGATCTACTTAACGATGCAGAAGTTTTGACAGCTGTACTTAAAACCCTTGAGATACAAGAGGTTCTGTCAGGAACTGTTTCCAGTTATCTGCTCACAAGTGATAACCAGTCAAATGGCTTGCTCTTCTGTACCACTAGAGCTGACACAAAGATTGTGGTTTCCTTGTCAGCCAGTGAGTGGAAGGTACATGTACTGAAGACCTGGGAGTTGTACTGAGTGTTTGCATAGGCTTAGCCGGCTGCATGAAGCTGCACAGGGATTTCACAAAAGCTGGAGGAAGATCTAAGGATTCCCGTTATGTTACCCAGAGTATCTGCTACATAGGTATGCTAGAGGGCATCGAGTGAACTCCAAGTAGCTTTGTACTAATGCTAGAAATAAAACTGTATTTTTGTCATTCTTTCTGGGCATAGTTTTAACTCTACTTGCAAGATCACATGCAGACACCTTGCTTTTTAGCTCCAGAGTAAAGTCCTTATTCAGCAAGGTGTCTAAGTGTGTGCTTAAACATAAACTGCATTGCTTTGTTGAATAGCTGTAACTTTAAGAACATTTAACCTTAAACGTATACATAAATGCTTAATTTGACATTCTTCCCCAGAAAACCATTTGCAAAGATGGTGTCTGTAACACAAGGTTAGCAATGTTCCGGATGGAATTATGAACACACAACAAAATTAAGGAGAAAAACAGTTATTTTATTTTATTTTTAAAATGCAAATTCATGTGAAAGGAATAAAATATGAAACATAAGAACATTTTCTTCTACAAATGGGACACTTCTTTCTTGGTTGTCCAGTATTTTGAAGAATAAGTAGTAGTTCAGTTTTTAAAATGACAGGGCTGAGACATGGGAAGCTTGAGCAGGCTGGGTATTAAAATCAGGGAGTCAGGCTGGGTAACCAGGGTGGATTTAGGTCACTGACCTGCGATCCACCAGAGCAGCCTGCTCACTATGGGAGAGATTAGGTGACAGAAAGGGAAGTTTTCAAAGCGTCACCTTTCAGAAAGCCCAAAATTATCAGCAAGCTGTGCTGCCTAGGAATATCAGAGTGCCAATCACAGCTTCCAGTGCAAATCAGACCTCTTTGTTAAGCGTTGTTCAAATTAGGGATGCATTGAAGTAATCAGTATTCTCAGGAAAAAAAAAAATAAATAAATCTTTGTTTCTTTTTTTCTTATTATTCATAGCTAAGGCTCATTCAGGAGCCTAATACTTAAGTGCACACTTGAAGGAAGAGGAACGAGACTACTTATATTCTGAGTTCAGATACCCATATAAATGATTATAGCGTGCCACTGGTCAGTGCTGTCCACACACACTGCAGGTTTTAGACATGCTTTTAGATATGGTAAAAACTGCAAGTGGATAGGGGTACAGGAAAAATACTGGGTAAGTGGGCTAAGAGATTTGTGGAAAATTGGCTGTACTGGCGGTCTCAAAGTTGTTTTTTTTTTTTGTTTTGTTTTGTTTTGTTTTTTTTCAGATGCACAAAGTTTAGCTTATGGCTGATTACTAGTGATGTTCCTCTGAAGTCAATATCTAAGCTGTGACAGTCTGATGATGACCTGGATGATGGCACAGAGCATGTTGTCAGCAAGCCTGCAGGTGCTCCCAGACTTGGGGAGTGGTGGATACACTGGAGGAGAGGGCTGCTCTTCAGAGGGACCTCAAATGTCAGAAGAAATGGAGTGATGGTAGCCTTCTGGAGTTCAGCATAATCAGAGGGCAGGTTCAGTCTGGGCTCCCTAGGTCAAGCTCAGGACAGACACCAAACCCATGGAGCAAATCCAGCGGAGGCCACTGAGATCACGAGGGCATGTGAGAAGGGCATGTGGCAGGCAAGAAGTGTACTTGTGCAGCTTGGGTACATGAAGGTGAAAGGGAGCTCCTCCGGCTGTCTTCAGCGCCTTGATGGGTGGGCACAGAGATGATGGAGCCAGACTGCTTGGAGGTGCACCAAAGGCAGAAGACACACATTGCAGTACAGAGCACTCACCAGTACAGGAGGTTGGAAGGTTCCTTTTTTCCATGGATGGGTGCTCAGTGCCTGGGAGAGAGGCCCAGCAAGGCTGTAGATTCTCCACAACTGGGTGTCTTCCCAGCTCGACTGGACAAGGCCCAAAGAAGCCATCTAAAGTGTCAGATTGGCCCCGTTGTGAGGTAAGAAGGCATCTGGGAAACTAGATGTGGGTTTTTATTTAAAAGTTCGAAACCTGGGTTATCTTATGAGCTTTTCCAATGCCGAATCTCGCTGCCTGTGCTTTTATTGCTGTGTGCCTACCATGTCCCCTTAGACTAAAAATCATCCAGGGACAGCAGTTCTCACCCTCCATGTGCTGTGAGAAGCCCCCTGCTCAATCGTGTGACCCAGTTACCCACAGCACTGACTTGGGGGGGCATTATCTCAGTGAGGAGCTCGCTAGGAAGCCCTAGGTACCCCTGGTTGTTGAAGACCACTCAACAGCAACAGCACAGACTTTGATTTACACGAGGAGCGCTCGACAGGAAGAACTGACCACGGAATAATACTAATAAATAAATAAAATAGACAAGGAGAATTGCTGAGCAGAGGGGTAAGACCCCCGCCTCCATCCCCCGAGCACTGGGGAGGGGAAGGTGGGATGGAGGGGCTCACGCTGCCTCCCCCTCCGACCCCACCGACCCTCCCTGCCGCCGGTGGGCACCCAGCCGGGCCGGTGCCGGGGAGGGGGGGCCGGCACGGTGCTGGCGGAGGGGGGCGGTCTGCGGGCGGGGCGGCGGCGGCGGGCAGCACCATGCGGCCGCGGCTCCCCGCCCTCCCGCTCCGGCTGTGCGCGGCGGCGGCGGCGGCGGCGGCTTCCGCGGGGCGGCCGGGGGGAGGCGAGCCGCCGCCGCTGCCCTCCGCATGGAGCCGCGGCCGCCCGGCGCCACCGCCGCCGCGCTGCGGGGGGCGTCCGCGGCACCGGGGGCGGCGGGCGGCAGCGGCGGCGGCGGCGGCGGCGGCGGCGGCGGCGGCGGCGGCGGGGCGCCCTGCGGGGGATGTGGTGAGTGACGGCGGCGGTTCCGCGGTGTGCGTGTGCAAGGGGGGCGTGAGTGTGTGTGCAAGGGGTGAGTCTGTGTGCAAGGGGTGAGTGTGAGCACGGGGTGAGTGCGCATCCCCCGCCGCCGGCCCCGCCGCAGCCGCTGTCCGCGGTGCTGAGAGCCGCCGTGCGCGGAGCTCCGAAAAGGGATGGAGGGGACCTGCCCCGGTCCTCCCTGCTAAAACCCATCCCGAGGGGGTTTTCGATCCGAGGGGATCGCAGGGGAGCGGGGAGCGAGGGGACGGCGGGAGGCAGCGCGGCACAAACGCCGCTCCGGCGGTGGCCGCCCAGCGCCGGGTGGGATTTTGTGTTTGCGTTTTCCAGCCCTGCTTGCAGCGGGCGGTGTAAAGTAAGCTCCTTGGCGCCCTGCAGTTTTGCAAATGGAAGCGTACCCTCTGTTTTTTGGTACGCGCTGGCCGAAATGAATCTGAGCTCAATGAAGCGTAGCTGCATTATTCTCACATTTTCCTAGTCTCGAGTCACACAGGGAATAAAGCTGATGGCTGGGGGAAAATGCATCCTTACTCCTAGGAGTAGATTCAGTTATTATAGTGGAAACTTCTATGAATGCATCAGAAGTAGTAACTATATGCTTCTGTTTGAACCCTTCCCTCTTCCAGCTAATGCTTACCTTCCCCTTCTACAGCAGCTAAACATGCTCTTCATTTCTTGTAGCAAACATTCTTCATTCTTATGAATAGTTAGCTGCACTGTTGCATGTCTGGAATTACATTCATTTTTCAAACTTAAAAAAGCCAAAAAAACAAAAAAACAACAAACAACAAAAAGTCTTTCCTCTGAGCTTCTGTGTCAGTTATCTACAGGTCTCAGCTCCTAGGTACGGACTTGGACTTAGTGGGAGCTGAGCTCTGCAACTCTGTAAATGTATGGCACTTGGAAGGTTATTATTATTATTATTATTGATATTATTACTGAAAGGAAGCCTCTTTAAAAGAAACAGTACTGTTTACCATAGACATCAGACTAAGGCCAAGAGGAATTGCTCTGTGTGATCACGAGGCTATTGTATAATCTGGAAGGTTAGCCATGGGCAAGGACCCTTGGTTAACTACACAGAAACTAGCAAAGTACTTTTCTGGAGGAGACGGTTCTGTCTACAAAGTGAAGGCTGGAACAGTGATTCAGGCCTGCATAAATAGAATTCCTTGCAAATCTTGGATTTAGGAGTGTAAAAGCTTGTAAAACCTGGACTCCCCTCAATTCATGATCAAACTCCTTCGTGGTTTAGTGGGATTTGTATTTCACTGGCTGGTGTGTCCCAGCTTGTAAGTCACATCTCAAGCTTATTTACTGTGGCTTCTGCTTTTCTGATTAATGCTACAACATTTATTTATTTATTTATTTATTTATTTATTTATTTATTTATATTTTAAGTGAAACTTGGCCATTTTGCTTGAGTCTGTTTTGAACAAAATATTGTTCCTGTGCTCACTGAGGTGTTAGTTGCTTCTCTTGACACTGAGAGAGACAAAAAAAAAATGATTCAGATAAATCTTGAGGCTGCCTCCCATTCATAACTTTTCCTTACCTGTTTTATCTGCTTGTGTAAGTGTTTCTGCTGACTTTAAGCAGACTTCAGGATGGAAATAAATTTTCTCCACTGTTTTGAAGGCATTCAATAAGGCTTAGGCTTGTATGTGTTCTGCTGGCATGATTAATCAGGGGTTTCCGTGCTGGACTTCTCATATGACTGATGAGAAGGTATATGGAACTCCTATGTAGAAAACCACAGCAGATCAATCAGAAGACAAATTGTCATCAGAGATCATCCTTTGGCATTCTGTTGGCTTTCCTCACATCTATGTAGGACACAAAGTGGGGCACTCAGCCTAAGAGTACATGTTGCTTATGTAGCAACAACTGAACCCATGGTCTTTCCTCCTTTAAGTTCTGCTGGGCTATAAGATCCTTCTCGTGCTACATCTGAAGAAGGTCCAGAATAGCACGAGCCAACATTGGTCAGAAGTGGACTCTGGTTTAAGAATGGTTGTATACATGTTCAGTCATGTTTGCTATGCAGCCCCCATGTACATACTACATACTGTCCCCTCTTGCAATGTGTTTTACTGTCTTTGAGCAGCAGTTAAAAATAGGCGGAAGGATCCAGTGTATTCTGAATGGCTCACCTTTGCAGTCATGCATGATAGTTTTATAGATGGCTGCCTTCTTGCACCGTAGAAGATGTGTACCATGTTGGTAAGCCAGTGTATGCATGTGTTGTGTGTGTTGACCACAGGCAGGCATTTTAACTGGTTTTATTTATGTATTTATTTATTTATTTATTTTATTTCTTGAGATTTTCACAAAACCTCATTGTGAAATTAATACTGAGCCTAGCAACAGCCTAATTATATCTATGTAGGCACAAACTGGGTTTGCAAAAATATGTTTGTGCTAACAAAAATTAAATATACTCATCAGGTTGCCTAAAATCCATTTCATTTAATGAGAAGTTAAATTTAATTTTTATATAATATATATCTGATTGTACAGAATATGTGAAAAGTATTTTTCATCTCTATTCATCAAGTCAAACTCCCTGTAGCTGCTTCGGGGATTGCTCCTAAGTGTAAGCAACTTAAAAATACATTTGGAGATCTGAGATAAAAATAGTTGACTTATGTTCGCCTGCACCAGGGAGTCTATTTTTATCTTTATTCACTAGCTTGCACACATGCAATTCAGTGGATGTTACAGGCCTCCTCTATAACAACAAGGTTAAATCCAGCCCCTAAGTGTGCTAAATCATTTTGGTTTAGCAGCCTTGTCTAAAGGGTCACGTTTCTTCCTGATGTACAGATGTTTCTAATCAAATGAAGAGGGGAGGAATAAGAAAGCTTATTCTGAACTTTAAACATGTTGTCAGCTCACTCGTTGAATAGCTACATGATTTCACTGTCACTTTCACAGATGGGCTGAAATTAAGAGGAAAGAGGGAACTTGAAACCTCCTTAAAATATTTGACTCTCCTTCATACTTTGTTTTTGTAGCTTTTCCCAGCACTACTGAAAATATACTCCATCAAAAGTTCGTTTGAAATGGTTTTATCTATAAACATCGGTTTGAGGCTAGCTAAGATTGATTAATGTGTCTCTTTAAAAGAAAGGATGTGCCACTATCTGGAACTACTTATTTAGAGCTTGTGTGCTCTGAATGCTCTGCTGAACTGAAGCATAGTCTGAATGTATTTCTTCTCTATTCCTATGTATACATGGTTATGGCTGTATAAATCCTGTGTTTACATCATGATTCAAGTGGGCAGATTTTTTTCTTGGGTAATACTTCTTGTTGGGATAAGTGCAGTTCTGAAGGGCTGGACATTGATCCTGATCAAACACCCTGCCAGGGAGGCCCCTTTGGGATTTATTCAGTGTTGCTGCCTCAACAGCTGTTAGAGCTGTGGGGGTTTTCTCTTTTTTCCTTTTGCTTGCAGGGATTTAGCTGCCTGTCAGTAGGTCTGTGTGCCAAGTCAGAGGATAGCACTCCTAACTGGCTTCTGTGGGCTGGATTTCGCAGCCTTCCTAACCTGTCCATCAGTCATTCTAACCAATTGCCATTTTTAAAATTAGAAACTCATCCTAAAAGGCAACTTTCTGAGGTGCTAAATGCCCTTTCAGGGTGCAGCATCTACCTTTCCTGACTGCCTAATACCACACCCCTGAAGCAAATGGGAGTTTTGATTTTGCCTCTGGTATCTGTACAGTCTATGCTGTAATGAGGACCTTGTCTTGCCAGGAGGGTGCAAGTTACCCTTGACCTCACACACACCTTAATTACTACTATTTCAATTTGCATGCTGAAAGTAACAATAATTTCAACCCAACCTGTTCCAACCTACCCCTTCTAACCCAAACCATTCTATGATTCTGTGGTTTTATATTGCATGACCTTTCCCACTGTGTGCAAACACACACTTCTATATTCAGTGTTTTGACTGGGACTGCTCATGTGAGGAAGGTGAGCAGAACTTGTCTCTGTTTTTCTCATGTGTCAGTCTCACTGCTCAGATGGTTCGACCTGTAGTGTCTCCTTTACATATGTGTATATGTGTGTATCTATTCACATAGATAACAGTTGCACTCTAATGCTTGGTAATAATTTGTTTTTATTGCATTCTGGTAGTAGTTCTAAATGTTTATTTGATTGTGAGCATTCATTTCGTCTACAAATAGATGTGTCTTCTCTGATTGTGTAACATTCTGGAATAGCATAGGTATATTGCTGCTCTCATGCCAAGATCATCTTCAGCAACGAGATGCATATCTAAACAGAATGCATCACCATCATTACCTTAATAAAAAGTGAGTCATGCACACCAGCACTTTCATTCTTAAAATAGTTCAGTAAACTGGCATATCAGTTTATTATGGATATTTGTCTTATTTATATCAGTTTATTGATGGATAGAGTATACTGTAGAAGAAAAAAATCATTGTTGTGTCGACAAAGAGCATCTTCCCTGAAGCTCCATGCTTAATTTAGCACTTCATGCCTGAGCTCACTAATGAACATTTTAATTAAGCTTTCACAATGTACATCTTAATTAAGTTTTAACTAAAACTAAAAATGTTCAATTATTATAAAGTCTGTTATGACTTAACAGAGTTTTAGATTCTTAATGAGATCACCAGGTAAGGAAACCAGTTTGTTCTGGAACACAGAGAGAAAATCTGACTGCTTCATAGCTAACTCCATATCTGATGGTCTTGTAGCTATTGGACAGAAAATGTAGCAGCTCATATCACAATTTGCACCAAAAAAAGCATCCAAGCTAAGGTCTTTGAATAGCACTTTATGAGTCAGAAAAGCTTTCACATGCTATCTTGAAAAATATGTGCATTCTCCGAGGAAACAAAGGGGAAAGTTGAAACTGTAGAAGCTGTCAGCTCCACATCATCTGTATCTGTGCAGGAGATCATCAGCAGGTGAGTCAGAAGAAATTTGGGAAGTATTGCCTTTGATACCTCCATGCTTCAAAGGGATTTTCTCACTTGCAGGGGTGAAGCAGCCACTTCAAGAATGTGTGAGGAACATCAGAAAATATCATACTTTGACAAAGACATGTCTTCTTTTCTGCAAACACTGGGCCTCTCAGGCACTTATCCAAGTTAAATTCCTGACCAAATAAAAAATTGAAATCTTGAGTGTAAAATAGCCCATATATTTTCTATAACATTCTGAAAATATTTCCCTAACATCAATTTTTTAACCATACTGGTTTTAAAAAGAACATTCAGAAAGCCCTAATCTGTACACAGTACTGCAACTTTTTTTCATCATGCTAGAAAGTCTTTTCACAGCAACAGTCAAAATTCATTTATAACCCACCTGCTTTCTGACAAGAACAGTTGTCAGTTTTTGACGGTTATCTGCATGTATGTGTTAGCACTTTCTTTGTGTGAAAGAGCATTTGGTAGCCAGCAGAGGGAGGGAATCTGATTCATAACAGGTGAATAAGGGACTTGATTAGTTTTTGTTACAGCTGTCTAAAACATTCAGTCTTTCTTGGTAGGGCAAGCCACATACACGGTGGATACATTCTTCTTTCTTCTCAGCTTTCATGTTTGTTAGTTAGCTATACAAGGCTAATAGAGAACAGTTAATTCTATTGTACTCCTCACTGGAAGGATAATTCTATTTCACTCCTCAAGGAAAGATATATATCTATGGGAAAATACCAGCTCCAACTGGCAAATACATTTTGATTTGTTCCACTGGTGACATCATCTGTCATCAAACATATTTTCACTGAATCAGATGGCAGTCAGAATTTTTCAGTGTTATTTTTATCACTATTTATTCACTTTGTTCAGTATTATTTTTTAATCCCCTGTCTATAGTGATTTTTTCCCCCATATTATTTTGAATTGCAGAGTTTTATGACTAGCTGCTATCTAGCATTTGTGCTTAAGAATCCAATATTGCATATTCTGGGAGAAAAAAAAAAAAAAAAAAAAAAATTGGTATAAAATAAAAACAGTGGCTCCTGCAGTGTATTTTACTGACACACATTGCCTTCTTAAATCTTAGAGGTGTATGGCTTCTTCTACTTTGTGTATGAAAGTGAAGCATTCATGGTTTCTCTTGTCTCCTTTTGGGTCTTTTCCAGAGTTACTTCCACTTTTCTCTGGTCTTGCCATGGTTTTTAACTGTGTGAAAGCAAGTAAGATATTGTGCTGTTTAATGTGCATTGTTTCATAATATGCTGATGAGTCTTATTTCTGCCATGGGTGGGAGAATAATAGTGGTGGTGTCACCTTATTGCTAGTTTTTAGCAGATGCTTTCCTGGAGATGGCAGAGATTAACACTGCAGTGCCTGGTGTTTGAAACTGCAGTGCTGAAACCAAGAGCTATGCTACAGCTGCTTCAGCTGGCGGCAAGGCATGGCCTTTGGGGGCCCTTCAGCAGGATCTGACCTGCATGCATCACTGGGTGAGTGCAGCAGTGTATGACCACTGGTCATTTGTCTAGTTATGACCACTGGTTGTTGCCAGAGGTCTCCTGTAGGTCAAGTGTCTTTAAACTTAGCCAGAAAGAACTGCTGCCATGTCTTTTTATTTCTTCTCAAAGGGTTTTGCTGAGCCCTACAAGTGGATAGGTCTTTTCAAGATCAGAGGTGGTCTTAACTATTTTTTTTTCCTATTAGATGCATTGATTGTGTTTTGTGAGGAGTATCAAGCAGCATAAACAAGTCGATCCTTAAGAGTTTTGTACAAAATCAGTAATGTAATAGGTTTTTATAAGTATGTAAAATTCAGATTTACATTAGACTTTGTTTCTGTACTGAATTCTGTGGCAAAACTTGCATTCACTTTCACTGGGAGCAAAAACAGCCCCTGAAGCTGTTGTTGTAGTCCAGCATAAATTGCATTGGAAAGCGGTTTGGTGCTTTGGTGGGATATCTCAGTTAATATTCTGAAACAATTTTTCTCCTTTGACATCTGGCAAATTGCATAGCGGAAAGCTTTAAGTATATGTGTCTACTGTCCTAGACAAGCTTCTGCATTCACTTTCAAAGCAGAATTTTTGTCCCTCTTCACACAAATTTGAGTATGCATCCTCCTAAGGGGTAGTAATGAGTAATAAAAGAATTAAGGTAAGATGGAATATTAAAGAAATGCAAATTTTTATTAGTAGATATATGATACCTCCTTATTAACACTGAGTTCAGTGATTACAGTTGAGATAATTAAGTGCATGGTGAAATTAGACTAGGTAAAACCTTTGTTTTTAAGATTTCTTTTACTATTTAAGTAGATATAAATCTTACTAGAAGAATAAAAATTTAAGTACAAAGGTTAATCCAAAACACACAGCATAGAAGAAATGGTAGCTTTTGTAGGTATCTTGTCCAAACTTTTTTGCTGGGAACTTAAAATCTGCTACATGGACATGGATGTATGGACATTTGGTTATTTTTAGTTTGTCTAGATTCCTGTTAAAAAGTTGTAGGAGAAAAAGGATGAGTGATTCTTGGATGTCTTTGAAAATCTACCTGTTTTGTGATAAAGTACTGAAAAACAGAAATAGTCTACAGGTCCACTTTATACACCATAAAGTTGTTACGAACATCTTGCCTTTCAGGTAGTTTATTGCTGTGAGTTTTATGATTCACATTGGTTTCTCGTGACTAGCTGTTACTGGACTTGTGACACGCTACTATCTTCATCAGCAAGATGCTCCTTGCTGTGCCAGGGAGGACCTTGTGGGAGACACAAAACAGCTTTTTATGGAAAAACACCAGAAAACAGGTAAATCCTAAGAGGGTATCTTAACGTGACTTTCTTCCTGATATGTAGGAAATTGATGAAATGGCTTGATAAATGCTGTGCAGTTAAGTATCTCTGTTCAGCTGGAGTGGATTTTTGTCCAATTGTGGTAAATGAGGGTTTTGTCTCTGGCTTGGGGCCAGATTTTCAATCTTTTAATTTACTTGGGATTTTCTTTTGGCAGAACAGGATGTTCTGCTATGTCTGAGAAAATGTCTTACTTTATTGACAAGTTATGAAGGTCAAGACAAACAGTCAGTTAGGTTTGCATGCTGCGATGTCTTCAGAAGATGAATAGTGAGGGAGCCAAGGGGAACAGAACTAGACCATTTAGAGGAACAAATTAAATTTAAACCTTCCTCAGATTTTATATGTAACTGACCATGCTTTTCATTTTCAATTCTGACCTACTTTCATGTATAATTCCTGTTCTAGGAGGCTAATTTTAAGTAGTCACTTTTGAAAATATTGTCCAGACATGGAATGATGAATAATCTCTTTGCAAGTGCAGGCAATACTTTTGCTCCTATTATGGATTTAAAAGCATGATTTTGAAAACTAACACTTCTGATTAGATTCACTGATTTTAAGATTATTTAAACATATATGGAAAGCTATATTCATGCTCTTTTGTTGTCTTACCTGCACATCCTCTCTTTAACTCAAGGTCTCAGGAAACCTCTTAGGTAAAAATCCTGGTGACATATTTAATCTCACCATTACTGGAAGTTCAGGAGAAGTTTCTTCCATACTTAATGGTTGGTGTTTCTCCAATTGGTAGAGAAAGTTACTTATAATAGACATATATATATATATACATAAAGATACTGATTGAAGGACAATACCTTGTTTTAATCTTCCTGTATAGTGCAGAGGTGTTTGCTATTTCTACATCTATCAAGAAACTCTGTTTGCCTTAGTAATACAGAATAACTGTTCGCTGTTATACTGTTGTATTGATTTCAGAAATCCCTTTGAAATTAATCTTTCTGATTTTTATACGTCTCTCTGGAGACTAAGAAGGCTCTCCTGACCATGCTTGAATGTGGGATCACCTTTTGATTCTCTTAATTAAAGCTTGCCATCTTTCCAGTTTCCCTGAACAAATTAATCTGCTGTAGTGGTTTAACGGCAGATGAACGTTAAAAAGATGATGCATCTTCACTACTTCTCACTTTTTTTTCTCAGTGCAGCTGTAGCAAAGATGATCATGTTCCCATATTTACAGACACATTTATTTCCCGATTTATTTATTTATTTATTTTTAAATGGCAAAATATGAAAGCTTGAAACAGCTTTTAATTTCCAAAATTAATTGCAAAGTTTGCTGTATTTTATATTTATGAATTCCTCTTAATATTTAGTGATCTGGCTAACAGGTCATTGTTGCAATCCATGTAACATACAGGGTACTGTGCAGACAACTGCACAGAAAACAGGTTAGCTGCACTGTGTAATTCAACATGGGCAAAACACAGGCAAATTACCAATTTTATTAACTATGATGCATTATCTGAAAAACTAACATACAATTATGGAAAGCAAAGAAACTTTTTTTTTTTTTTTTTTTTTTTTTTTTTTTTTTCATAGAGTAACACTTATTGATAAGTGGGCAGATTTTTGGGGAGATTACCGTCTCTTCACACAGGACATTTTATCTGTTGCTCAAGGTCATTGCATTTTTTTTTTTTCTTGTTTCTTGCAGGCTGTAGGCTGCTAATTGATTTTAGGTCTATTCTCTTGAAACATAATCTAGTTTCTTCCCTCGTATTTTGTGCCAGGCTCTTAGATTCTTAAAAATCTATAGTTTTTTTTTTGTTTTTTTTTTTTTTTTTTTCTGAAGAAGAATAAAATATCTTGGTTTATTCATTTTGCTTTGTGGATAGTGACTGCTTCAGTGTAATATATTGCATTTATTTCCTGAAGTGCTGGTCAGAAAACCTTTTTGTTTTTGTAATTTGAAGATTTCATTGTCCCTGTAAGTGGACAGGCTACGGTCTGTTTGTCTTCATCCTCCCCAGGAATATTTGTTTTTTTTTTTAAGTTCCTTTGCTGATGTAGATATGTATGTTTCCTTGTCATTGGCACTGCATTCAATGATCACTGTAAGGTCATTTTTGTGGGTGAACTAGGAATGGTGAGCTGTTACATAGTGCTTTCGTTGTTATCAAATTTATCACCTTTGCAATATTCTACCATTATTTGTGTCAGCTTAAGTGGCAGTTCCCCATGCAAGAATATTAGACTTTTATAAGTTTTTTAAATCTTTTGCAGTTCAGTTTCAAATTGAGAAAAAAAAAAAAAAAAAGCCAAAATGCATCCAGGTGATTTTGGCACAGAAATCATAGTGTACACATTGTTTAAAAATTGCTTGTTATTGAAGGTGAATGGTATTAGTTTTACTTTAGTACCCATATAGTCTCTACTGCCTACATACTGTGAACAGGTTTGATATTGAAGTGTTTTAGGATTAAACAAGTAGTAGGATGCCTGACTTTCTAGAATCATGTAGTAGCTGTTGGCCTGGTATTCTAAACCAGTCATATGGAAGAAACCATAAAAACATTTCAGGTTGGCAGAGTGTTAAGGATGGGAAGACACTATTGGTAGAGGATGACCATGATCTCCTGGTGAGTTGGATGCAACTAAATGGTATACATATTCACCCGATTCAACAGAGAACTTGTGAAATAAAGACTATACATTTTGACAGGAGAGCAGGATTTGGAGTTTGTAAATAACATCTGTGGAAAGAAATCAGAGGTAACGAGCATTGACAAAACACTAGAACCCACTCCATTGCAGAAACTAAAAGGACATTCTTTTAAAATGTACTGATATTGTAGGGCTCCCTACATATAAACATTGTGGAGTTTAATCTGTAACATGTGTAGTTTTCATATTAATTCTAGAAAGTGAGCCATTTGAAAAGATTTCAGAAAAGAGCTCCAAACCCAGCTAACAGCTGGAAACATGGCTTGCAAGGGATTTGGTCTACAGTCTCTGTAGCAAGAGAAAGATGATATGATCCCTTCCTATTAGAAGAAAATACGAACTGAAGATTTAAAATCAGGACTTCTACACTATGATTCTCCCACAATTATTAGACATTTAAATCTCTGGGAAAAATTCTGGAGACTGTGTGTGCAGGATTTCAGAAGAGGTAATCTCAGTCATCCTTTTTTGTCTGAGATTCTGGTAAGAAATCAGTGAAAATTAAATACCCTAATGTTAAAACTTGTTGCTGATTGAGATATGTGTGGTTTTCATCCAACTATAATCACAAGAAAAATGATAAGTAGACACCATGAGGTGTTTGAAGTACTTATTTGCTGAGATGTGACACCTGATCTTCTAATTTCCAGTTTGTCAAGGTGTGTATGTTTTGTTCTCATCTCTCTGTCACTTGAGTATAACAGAAAATTAAAGCCTTTATGGAAAACTCTACAGAGACCAGAATGTCTTCTTCTTTTGATCTGTCTTCAACTAAAAAGGCCATTTAATGACAATGGTCTATTGGTGCTGTCATCCTTTTCTTAGTCATTCTGACACTGAATGAAATTTGGAGGGTTTGGGGGAGTGTTTTGGAGTGGATACCAGGGTATATACAAACAAACAGAAGTTGTTATAATGCGTTGAAGTTCCATCTTCTGCAAAGGCATTTCCTTTACATAGCAGGAAACTCAATATCTTAAACAACCTGTAAAGCCTAAGCAAATAAGTTTTGATTAAAAATGACCATCAGGTACTTGAAACATGTCAAGGCACAGGAGAATAGACAAGAAGTGCCAAGGAGAAACCCACTGAGAAGCAGTGTGGCCCAATTGTTAGAGCCAGCTAGCTGGGGACTCAGCATATGCCATTACAGTTTTCTGTACTTGAGCAGCTTAGGTCAGTTATTAATGTTTGCAGGAAGAGAACTGACAATATTACTTTCATGTGATAATGTGTTTCTGAAGTGCTTGACTATATTGTTAAGGAACATATACTGGCATCAATCGTGGTGCCACGAAAAGGCTTCTGAACTAGCCTTTCTGAACTAGCCTTCAGCTTTTAGGGTGACTTCTAGATTCACATTGGACCAAAAGTCTTACATTGGACCAAAAGTTTTTCTGCTTTCAGGACTGCTAAAGGAGAAAGTGGGAACATCCATCTGTAACTGAGCATTACAAAGTCCAGGAATTAATATGTCATTGTGATAGTGAAATGGCTTCTTGATCTGCAGTGGTGTTGCCTAGTCACTCACAAGATCTCTTCCCTCTCCTCCCCAAAGCAGCACTCTTATTCTGCCCCTGCTCTGTTTTTCTGTTGCACTGGGAAGCACTTGGGGTGCGGTATCACTTGTTCCTGAGGAGAAGTTGAACTACTAATACTGGCAGTTCTCTGCCAAGTGACTTGATCTATTTTTTTTAGTGAAACCTGCAGGGGCGTCCAAAGGTGAACACCCTTGGCAGTATCATATAGGCACTAGCTCCATATGGCTGACTTAGAGAAAGATGTCTAATTGGTTTTGGCAGTTGCTTGTAGTTCAAAATGGCTCATGTCCTCACTGAAAATACAAGTGTGTGGGTGTCTGGTGAAAAGACAAAACAAGAAACACTCCTGATTTTCAGATGAACAAACCTGGTATGTTGGATTCCCACAGCTAAAGGAACAAAAGATAACCAGTGTCTTTTTTTTTTATTTTTTCTTTTCTTTTTTTTTTTTTTTTTTGAAGTCTCATGCTTAATTGTGTTGATGATTAGTCCTGCTCAGGACAATGAGTTGAAGGCATTCTACTGAATGGAAAAGTAATGAGGAAGATACAGATATATACAAGAGAGTTCCCGCAAAACCCTTCTCTTTGCACCTTTGCATTGATCAGCACAACTGTTGCCATCTTGCAAAGATTACAATGGACTTGTACCATAGATTTGTTGTTGTTTTTTTAAATCTTGACTCTCCCAAAGGAAAAGAAAGCAATTTAGTGAGTGAGAGATTGTCAGAAGTACAAGCCGTTAGTATCAAAGTAGAGAAGTTTTGGGGTTTTCTTCTCCTAATAGCATTACTTTTCTCCTGTTATTTTTTATTTATTTTTATTTTTTTTATAAAACTTAATCTTACTTCTTTAATGTTGTTTGCCCAAAAAATGAGTTGTGTCCTTGAGGCCTTGGTAGCACTGATGGGATGGCAAAAAGATGGTTTGTAAGGAACCGAGAAGTACTAGATCAAGTCTGCTTCACTACTGATGTTTCTTTTTGACCCACCAATGCCTCTAATGGAGATACACACATACTGTCAGACTGTCATTTCCACATTTTTAAGCACCATCAGCATCTTCCGTGGCAACTAAATTTTTTCTGCTGCAAATGCATATGGATGACTAATGCATTGTTAGTCTCCGTAATTCTCCCATTGTAGCTGTCATAGGATGGTGTTTTAATATGACCTATTGTTCCCTCTTATTTAATTCTATTAATTTGTTCTATTTTGAAATTGGGTTACAATGCATAAGAATACCATGAACAGCAATAGCTAAATCTTTTCCTCATCAGTCGCTACATCCCTGTAGGCATTTTTGTTAGCATTTTTGTTCATTTGGGGCCACTTCTATGCAGATTATAATTCATAGCTTAGTGTTAAAGGTAGAGCTTAGAGACAGTTAATGAAAAATATGATTCTGGCAGGCAAACATCACTGTGTTTTCCAGAGAAGCCTTTGAATGATACAGAATATATGAATTTTATTTTATTTTATTTTATTTTATTTTATTTTATTTTATTTTATTTTATTTTATTTTATTTTATTTTATTTTATTTTATTTTATTTTATTTTATTTTATTTTATTTTATTTTATTTTATTTTATTTTATTTTATTTTATTTTATTTTATTTTTTTTTACTGGTCGCATGTTGCAACTCTCTCCTAAAAATTAGAAATGTCTACATATATAGATCAAGTTATTAAACTTATAGTCAATGGCACTTCAGATAACATGATATTATTTTGTTTTCTGGGACCAAAAGAGAGTTCATCTTGTAAACTCAGCAGTAATAAAGTGCTCTGTGAGTACTGCTCTTAACCACATACATTTTAATTGTAAAGAAAACTGTGAATAACACCAATCTGCGGTGTGGAGTAGTTTTCTGTCACATCAGACTATGGTTATTGTAAAATGCTTGACTGGCCCTTGGACAACCGGGATATATTGTTAAGATGCTGCACAGGGAAAGAATTTCACAGATACATTAATAACTTATCTTCACTAATGTTATACTCTCACGTGCTGGGACTGAGACACGCATTTTGTGCTAATCCCCCTAGAAAAGGAGATGAAAGCCTAATGTTGTTAATCCTTTAAATCGCTGCATCAAAATCTTAGCACCTGCCCAAGTCTTGAGAGCTCATCAAAGACAGGAATCTATGGGGAGAAACAAACTTGGCTTTCTTTTGAGGAAAATCTAAGTGAACAGACAGGGCTTTTGCCACCTTACCTGCAGATACATTTCCTGCTGTCCTTGCCATCTGTGTTGATAGCCAGTTAGCCCATCACAATCACATGCCTTGTGTTGGATTTACTGTTAAAGATGCTACTCACAAGCTTCCATAGGCAAATGCAATTTGACACACATCTCAACTCCAGATATACAAGGATTGTAAGTTTGCAGAAAAAAAAGTAAATCAGTTTTGAGACTCAGTATAAATATACTTATTTTTAACTTTCTTGTACTTTTGAGCTTCCTTAGATCATGTTTCCATGTGATGACTTAGGGTACTTTGTTATGTTGATTAAAGCTTTGCTCCTGTAAACAATGCTATGGAATCAGAGCGCAGCTGTAGTTTATGTATCCATAAGCAGTGAATCTCCATCTCTTCATTTTCAAGAATTTGGTTTTAGCTTGTGACCATTTTCTCTGTAAAGGAAAGGCAAAAAGTTGAGACTATTTTTAAGTGGAACTGGCAACACAATGCATTGTCCCTCCTTATAGCCTGAGGTTATATAAAATACTTTAATTTAAATTAATAATGATAACAGTAATATCTTCAACAAGAACAGTGTCTTCCTTTGAGGTTTTCTTCTTCTTATATTTGTTTTATATATATCAGCTTCAGCCTGGCAGACTAGAATGTGAAATTAATTTTTGAAAAGAGGAGACTGAGTATCAGGATTGAATTTTAAATATTTTTTTTTAACTTAACAAGCAGATGATCATTACTGCATGTTTCTGGCACATTATCTATTTTTCTGACTTAAAAAAAAAAATACAGTAAGCTTACTTCACCCAAGATACTTCAAAGCTTTGTTCCAGTTGTTTTAGAACTATCAGAAACGTGCTGCTCTGCCAGTTAAAATATATGTTGTGTCAGAGCTTATCTTACAAGGCAGAGAGCTCTTGACTGTGATCCAGCTAAGTACTTAAATATGTGCTTCATGTTGGCAACTTGGATGCTCAAATTTAAGCACATCTTTAAATGCTCTATTGGATCATAGCACAGTGCCCTACAGGATCAGAATCTGTAATATGTAAGCGTGTTTTGCCGATAGCATTAGCATAATACAGAGGGTGCATATGCTCAGGCAGCTGTGTGAAGCTGTCAGCACTGGCTTTGAAAATGCACGCAAAAGAATTGATGTGTTTGCCTGCAATTCCTCAATGCCAGTCATTTATTAGGTGTCTATGATCACTCTTGAGATGGAGGGGAAAGACTTGCTCTGAAGGTGGTGGAAAAACTCACCTAAGTCAACATTCCACCTGAAGTATCTTAAGCATCCTGGCAGTCTGCTGAGGTTCTGCGTTATACTTTCTCACTTCCAGCTCTGTCTCTACCAAGGAATTTGAAAGCAGTGTTTGTGGAATGACTTTGAAATTTCTCATTGTGCAGCAAGAATTGGCTATTTCTTGAGGTGAATAAATAATTCACAGAAAATAATTAATTAAGTTCATCCTCTTACTTTCTTTTGTATACACTCTTCATGCTTGCAGTGATGACTAACCTCAGATTGACTGATAGTAAGCCCATCTGGATTTTGACCTATGATGTATTTACTAGGTAACACTTCCACATTACAGTTGGAGAAGTTTTTTGGAAGGCACAGCTTTCACTGCTTTGCAAGAGTTCACCTAATTTCTACTCTTTAATGTAGTACACAAGTATTCTTTCTCATTAGGTTGACCCGAAAATATGGCTTCTGTTCAAAAATATTTAAGTGTATTAGAGTTTCCAATGTGAAAATCTATGTCAACTATGTAATGTTTATATTGCAGTGAAGCCCTCACCTCCCAGGCCCTGATGAATAGCAAGTAGTAAAGTCCTGCTGAGAATCACTTTCAATCAATCTGCAAAGTTAAGTATATTTCTTAAAGTTTATTTGTGCTGTACTTCAGTTTCCGTGAAATATTCACAAGATTTTTAAATACAATCACTTCTAAGTATTAACAGAAATAAACTCAATTGGCCCAGTGTTCAGGGAAAGTGACCGTAAGAGGGGATTTTTCAATTATCTTTATTTTGATTGGATGAAAGGATTCAAGACAAAAAGGTCTCTGGCTGTTTAATCTGGTCCTTCTGGGTCTGGCAGAGTGTTTCCAACAGGTCATTCAAGAGCTTGTGACTGAACTAGAATACATCACAGGTAAATTCACAGGAATGGAGCTAATTGCTGCCTGCTGACTAAGTGGAGGGAAAGTTAAGACACAGTCACCTATGTGCTAGCAAAAGATGTTGTCTCTCTTCTTTGATATGAGTGCACAGCGAAAGAAGCCTTGCTTTATACCAAATAATCACATGAGAGTTATGCGACTGTCGATTTTAAATGCATTTCCCACCCCCAAGTCTTGTTGTGTACCGCTATGGATACTGCACCTTTTAGGATACTAATATGGTTGCTACACATCTACCTGCTATTCCTGCCATATGGTCAAAGTTGGATAAATAGCTTTCCTACAGTTGATGAAGTGTTTATATCAGCTGTTTTCCTGGAAGCACCGAAGCTCAGCCCTGACTGATTGCTATCCTAACCTCTTTTCCATCTTTAAATGTAGCCTGCTGCTTCTCAAGGCTCTAGATAACTGAGTGGGGATGACACTGATGGACTGGACTTTGTATTGAGCAGGAGGGCTGCTGAAGTCATCTCAAGCAAAGAAAACAAATGCCATTGTTGCTATTTGGAAGCTTCTGCTAAAAAGGGCAGGGAAACAGAGTGATGGGCACAGAGGATATTTAAAATAAAAGTTGAATTCAGACTTTACCTCTTCAGCTTCAGTTAAAGAAGGAGGACTGTGGCCTAACTCTTTCTAGCTTTGGTTAGCTTTTATTACTAACAGGCTTCGTGGGCTTTGGGGAGGAGGGGAAGATGGATAGGCTCAGATCCACTGCCATACCTGGACACAGGCAACGAGGACTGGGCCAGCTGTCTCTCTGCAGCCTGCAGAGGAATTGTCTGCTTCTTCATGGTAGTGCCAACAACCAGCTCCAAAGTTGGGTCATATTTTTTTCTGCTGCAAGGCATGATGTAGACCAAGGTACCTGAGAAGAGTTACTCGCTCTTGATGACACATAATCAACCTTATGTAGTGGGTCTCACTCTGTGAGGCCATGGGAAACGACAATTTATTTTAGAAACATTTGCTTACACCATGGCCAAGTTCTGCAGAAAGGCAAAAAAAGCAATGTGTCATGCCTCCCTGTAAGATAAGTGATAGGAAACAACTTGCTGTAAAAGCTCCTCCTGCTGTACAGCCAAGGCAGCACTGCTTCAGCCTCCACTTGCAAGAACACGTAATTTCCCTCCTGTCATTCCTTGCTTGTTCTTTTCTTGATATCAGATGCGAAGCAGGACACAGAAGACATCATGAAGAAGTGCTATTAAATCCTTATCTTTGCTTAATCTTGATTTTTCTGCACCTTCTTTCTTATTAGTCGATTGGTTGTGCTCTGTCAAGCAGATGCTATAAGGAAATCTATTTTGGGATGCTGTGCTTGCAGCTGGAAGTGGTTTACAATTGTAAATACAGGGAGTGTTTTCACAGATACATGCAGACAGGCCTCAAGGACACACCAATCAGAAAGAAGGCTTTTCCATGTAGAAAAACAGATCTCTGTGCTACCACAGCCATACACACAGAATCACAGAGTGGTTGAGGTTGAAGAGGACTTCTGATGGCCATCTTGTCTAATCCCTCAAACAGGGACACCTACAGCAGGTTGGCCAGAACCTCAGGAAGTTTTTGAATATCTCCAGAGAGGGAGGCTCCATCACCTCCCTGGGCAATCTGTGTCACCACTCTGACACCTGCACACTATAAAAGTGTTTCCTAATGTTAGAGAGGAATCTCCCATGTTTCACTTTTGTCCAAATCCCAAATCAAGGCTTTGCTTTCAGGACTAAATGTACTGGCCATATTTTACCTGTGCATGTAAAGGTACCTGATGTACCCACATGAGCAGAAAGAGTTGGTATCTTTTCTCAGTTACAGTGAAAGAGAAGTTAAAAGATGCAGCTCTTAAGGCAGAGTGAGGCAGATAGACTTGGTTGGGAAAGGGTTGCTTCTCTCTGTGGTCCAGTTTGTAACTCCTCTAGGCTGAGTGGGATTCAGTAGATTCCTGTGAACTACGAACCAGTGAGTGCTCCTATTGGCACAAAACTCACATCTTAAAGAGGATTTTCTTCCTTACCTGCAAGGAATTTTTGTTTAGCTAACATGCACTTTTAATGTGCCATGTCTTTTTTGCTGTTGGTCTCAGAATATATGAAGAATATGGAATATAAAATATAGAATATAGAATACAGAATATAGAATATAGAATATGTGTCAGGCTCTGGAAGGTGAGGACATAGGTTTTATGATTACTGGATGCAAACCTCCTTCCTGACTTAGGAAAAATCTATCGAAACTTTACATGAGAGCAACACACACAATTTATCTGCAGAAATACCAGCCAGACTCCAGCTCAGCAGAACTGGTATTGCCTGATGCAGGGCAATAACAAAAGGGAGTCCTCCACAGTGTAAATTTACAATACCCTGAGGCACAATATCAGCTCTGAACAAGCAAAACCACTGACAGTCTGACAGGGTTCGGTGATGTCTTGTCAGGGGGACATGCCACAGACAAGGGCATATGCATGCATCCTTCACAGACTGACACAGACCTGCCAGTCACAGAGGTCATAAAGGCAATTTTCTCGTGATTTCTAATTCAATGATACAGTCCCTGAATTAGTGGATAACTACACCAAAATTACCCATTATTATCCATCAGTTTTGTGTCCGCTTCCCACCTGGTCACCTTTTAGCACAAAAATGATGTAATTTTTCATGTATGTCATGGCCAGATGTGCTTGACCCAGGCTGCCAGATTATTTGAAACTAGACTGACTTTTCCAGTAGCGTGAAACTTAAGTTAATATGAGGTTTATACTAACATAACACCACTGGACTTTGCTTTTTTTAGTTAAAAAAGAGATGATTGTAATTTTTGTTAAACACTAATAGCAGAAACACTGATTGCTTTTTTTTTTTTTTTTTTTTTTTTTTTCAAAATAGGGAGTCCAGCTATATAACTGACCTCTAGATTGTATTAGCTTTAGGAACTAGAGAGGTTCAGATCTCTCCTTAGATTCAGTGCCTGCTCTGGTTGCAGTAGTTCTCTTCAGGAGGAATCAGGCACCAAAAAGAAAATTAACATTGATAAACAGGCTTCCTGGAGGAAATACAAGGATGACACATTTTTCCAGCTGCCTAGAAAAACAGCATACTATATAATAGCTTAACATAATAAAATAAAATCTTATTTATTTATTTATTTTAATCATCCAGAAGCTTCTTTCATGGAAAAAAAAAAAAAAAAACAAAACAAAACAAAACCAAAACAAGTTGCTTCCCTATGTTCAGGAACATCTTCTTGTGCTGACAACATATCCGAATAACTTCAGTGTGCAGCTGGGCTGGCTTTTTGTTAGAGAGTGGACTGTATGCCAAGATACTTTTGACTGGATCATGGGAACATAAGGATGCTTGCAAGAACATATTTTTAGTATTGCTACAAATGCCAAAACCTCTTCTTTTATCTGTGAACCCGGATTCTGGAAAGTGATTCCTTCTCTAAGTCAGTAAAAACATCTATTTTTCTCCATTCTCCTGCTGGGGAAGAGAGAGGAAATTGAGGGCGGAGCATGTTGTAATGACAAGTGGCCATGCATGCTCCTTTTCTCAGTGTTAGCGGCAGCAGCTGTTACTGCCTTTCTGAAAGACAAGATTTGTTATAGCAGCAGCCATTTACACTAAAAACCTGTTGTTCTAAATTGGTTTGTTTAGCTAGACAGAGAGAAATGGTGTAAAGGAAATAGAATGAGAAGTCCTAATTTATTTATGCTATCTATTTTGTATAGAAACACAGGCTGACTGATATTTATGCCACTGGCAGCAGTATGCAGGTGAGTGGGGTGGCAGACAGCCTTTCAAGGAGAAGCTGTGTCCTTGTGGATCATACCTGGCACCAAGCAGAGCTCTCTGTATATGAACTGCTTCCTCACGAGTGGCATATTATTTCTCAGTCACACCATGTGGCAGTCATGCTGGGATTTCTTCTGTGTGCAATGAGGGCTAGTAAGGGAAGATGTTGCTTCACCTCTCAGAGGGTATTAGGAAGTAAATTTGTATAGCCTCATGGCTTTCCTACCTGTCAGCTGTTATGACAGGGATTCCCCTGACACCACCTTGTAGCTTTAGCTGACGTACGGGCATTTCCTTGCTGAAACATAAGGAGGGTGCTGTTTGGTTCAGAAGAATGCATTTATGTTGCAGTGATAACTGGTGTTTCCTGCTTGGAGGTTTTTGTTTGTTTGTTTGTTTGTTTGTTTGGTTGGTTTTTCTCCCTGTGGAGGGGGGCTTGAACACACACTGAAGGAGACAAACATTTCAGATGGAAGTGGTAATACATGGCTGTTCCTTCTGAGCTATGCCAGGTAATATTAATTTTTTCCATTTCCACAGCTCCCAGCAATAACTCCATGATGATACTGCAAAATGAGAAATGGTCAGGATAGGTATAATTAAGGTTAGTTCCTTCTGTATCTTCTAAAATCCAGCAGCTTCCTGTAATTTCTCTCTTAGTATGATGGCCTCCTGAAACACTTAGAAAAGAAAGCAGACTTTTTGTTTGCTTGTTTAAATAATGAGAGTTAAGTTGTATGCCTTACTTACATATGTTCTCTGTTACACAGTGATCAAACAGTTCCTCAGCAAAATCTGGAAAATCAGATGCAGATGACAAAGACCAAACACTGATCAAGAGCATCCCACTGATGGCACTATTTTTGTCACTGACATGATTCCACATAGGAGGTACATAGTGGTTAACAGTTGAATTAATTTCTATTCTCACTTCTAATAAAGGAATCACAGAATCATAGAGTTGTAGAATGGAAGAGACCTTAAAGATCATCTAATTCCAACCCCCCTGCCATGGGCAGGGACACCTCCCACCAGACCAGGTTGCCCAAAGCCCCATCCAGCCTGGCCTTGAACACTTCTGGGGATGGGGCATCCAAGCTTCTCTGGGCAACCTGTTCCAGTGCCTCACCATCCACTGAGTGAAAAAATTCCTCCTAACCTCTAATCTAAATCTATCCTCTTCAAGGTTAAAACTATTCTTCCTTTCCCTACCACTACATCCCCTGACAAAGTGTCCCTCCCCAGCTTTTCCTGTAGGCCCCCTTTAGGCACTGGAAGGACATTGTAAGGTCTGCCCAGAGCCTTCTGTTCTCCACGCTGAACAACCCTAACTCCCTCACCCTGTCTTCATAGGAGAGCTGCTCCAGCCCTCTGATCATCCGCATGGCCCTCCTCTGGACTTGTTCTAACAGGTCCAGGTCCTTCTTGTGCTGGGGGGCCCAGAGCAGAACACAGCGCTCCAGGTAGGGTCTCAGAAGAACAGAGTAGAGGGGGCAATCACCTCCCCAGCCCTGCTGGCCACGCTGCTTTTGGTGCAGCCAGGATACGGTTGGCTTTCTGGGCTGCAAGCACACAGTGCTGCCTCATGGTGAGCTTCTCGTCAACCACCACCCCCAGGTCCTTCTCCTCTGGGCTGCTCCCAATCCATTCTCTGCCCAGTCTGTATGGGTGCCCCCTTGGCATTGCCCCAGCCCAGACACAGGACCTTGCACTTGGCCTTGTTGAACCCCATGATGTTCACACAGGCCCACCTCTCATGCCTGTCCAGTCCCTCTGGATGGCATCCCTTCCCTCCAGCATGTCGACCACACCAAACAGCTCAGTGTCATCAGCAAACTTGCTGAGCGTGCATTCAGTCCCACTGTGCATGTTGCTGATATATACGAATGTTTTATTTTTATTTTTTTGACTTCTTCTCAAGAGCAGCATTCTTGCAAAGCTTCTCAAAGAAAGCGTAAAGAATACGATCTTTAAAATATGTATCTTTGAAAGCAACAGATTATCATCATTTATTGGAACTGTCAAGCCTTTTCATGAGGCTCATACTTCTTGCCCTGACTGCTTTATTTCTGCTGGTGCCACTCAGTGTTTATAACGAGACTAGTTTCTCAGTCTTGCAGTATCTGCCTGAACTTTCTTAACTTGAACCCATTACATTATGGCCCTCTTCACACTGCACATGAATCACAATCTTTCCAGAGGCTGTGGAATATATGTGCATATGTTTCAGGATTCTCTAACCTGCAGTACTAAGGGAAAGCAGTTTTATCATATGTAAAAAATACACACTGAAACCCAGTTATTTTTTTAAATTTTATTATTATTATTATTATTATTAATCTATTGATATATAGATTGAAAAGTCCTCTGTTTTCCTTTTGAAGTTTTCTGAAGTTTTTGTTATCTGTCTTGAAAATAAAGCCGCTTCACTAGAACTGAGAGTTATTCATACACATGAGGGGGCTGAATTAAAGTTAATAGGCACATATTATTCTTATGTTGCTGTGCCTCCGAGTGCTTGACTTTGCAGGCTTAATGCTTTTCAAATGTGGGAGTTTGGTGGGTGAAACTTAATGTGCATATATATATACACATACAAAATGAGCAGTCTATGGTTCCTAAATCAGTGTCCTGTTCTATCTAGATCTGGGATCTAGAGGTATTGTATATAATTCAGATGACACTTTTTCTTCATCCATTATCAAAAAGTACTACTCTGCTTCCAGCACTTCTTCTTCTATATCTGTATTGGTGAAGCAGCAAAGGGAGGATGGTTGGGTCCACAGCAGGCATTTTTAACAAGAAATTTGGTTTGTGCTATGTTGCAGTGTGATACAGTCTCAGATCAAATGAAGCCTGAAGACATATTTTATGCTTCAGGGGAAAAATGATGACCTGAACCCTGCAGCTGGCTCTTCCAGACAAAAGTCTAGCTGTTATAAGACCAAAATGGCAAAGTAAGTTCGAAAGAAAGCAGTTTTGAAAGCACATATTTATGTTTCAGACTTGCTGGCAGTTGTGCACCTTGAGAAGGATCAAAGTGCTCTAGTGCTGAGGTCACCAAAGCAATCCTCAAGCAGTGTTTTTGTTGTTGATGAGTAACCTCAGCAGTGACAGAGGTGCATTCATGTTTTGTCAGCTTTGCCTGCCTTTTATAACCGGCTTGTATATTACTAATGTCATGGCTTCCAGAGTTAGACAGCTTCTGGTTGAGGAATATTTGAGTGCATCCTCAGTAAGTTTGCAGATGACACCAACCTGGAGGGAAATGTCAATCTGCTAGAGGGTAGAAAGGCCCTCAAGAGGGAGCCAGACAGTTGTATTGATGGTCAGAGGCCAATATAATGAGGTTCAACATGGCTAAGTGCTGGGTCCTGCACTTTGGTCACAACAACCCCATGCAGCACTACAGGCTTGGGGGAGGGTGGCTGGAAAGCTGTGAAGAGGAAAAGGAGCTGGGGGTGCTCGTTGATGCTTGCCTGAACATCAGCCAGCAGTGTGCCCAGGTGGCCAAGAAGGCCAACAAAATCCCTGCTTGTGTCAGGAATAGTGCAGCCAGCAGGAGCAGGGAGGTGATCATCCCCCTGTGCTCTGCTCTGGTGAGGCTGCACCTTGAGTACTGCGTTCAGTTTTGGGCCCCTCAGTACAAGAAGGACATCGAGGCCCTGAAAATCAAGATGATGAGTAGAGTTCTTTGCCAGTTAGAGCAAAGATGAACAAGGTTGCCCCTACATGAGAAGCTACTTAGGAGTAAGATTATTTAATTCGGGTAATGACTGAGTACTGAAACAATACCTGACTTTGGTCTCATATTTATATGTTAATATCAAAGTCATTCCACTTACATCTGTGTAAAACAGGCCTAAGTGGGACCCTTCTGAAGCCATGGATATTTTAAACTAGAAAAATTGCTGTGAAAACTAGGCAAAGCCTCCATACCCCACATCAAAAAAAAAGAGAATAATGAGGAGGCGATAACACTAAATTTAAGATAAAAGAAAGTATAGATTCATAAAGCACATAGTGAGTGTGGGAAATTTATTACTTCATGATGATCAAGTCAAATACAGTGTGTGGAACACAAAAATGACACAAATGTTTTATGAGTATGAATAATATTTTAACTTTGTGAACTAAAACAAGCATTAATTAATCTCCTGTTTACCTGTGTGATGGCTAAGGGTAAAAGTGCTCTTTTCATGCATAGTGCTGAAGAACAGAGAGCCGTACTAGTGGGATTTGCCCTCTATTTACTGATGTTTGCTGGTGCAATGTATAAACTGAAACAATTGATATATATATATAGAGAGAGAGAGAGAAAATATATATATATATTTTTTTTTTCCTGGCTAATTGCTCCATTTCTTTATATATACGAGATAGTAGTTATAACCCCTATAATTAAGTGTGACACACTTAATGTGTTTTAACAGGGCCCCTTCATTGTCCTAGAGCTTCATTGTCCATAAGGAGAAGCCAATGGTGATGATGAAATAGAATTTGTTCTGAAGAGTAATTCTAGAAAATATTTTGGTTACACTAGTAATGACTAGACTTCTGTCCCACTGACATGTTGACCTGTTGTCCTGATCTCTCTGAGTGAACACAAAGTTGACTGCAAAGTGACTACTAATGTCATGGAAATTTAAAATTCTAGGCTAACTTCCCTCATACAGGTATCTTTCTCTTTTACTATAACCAGTCACATTTGGACCACCACCCTTGTTCTTTCATCTTTAAATAACCCCAACAATCATATCTCGCCCTTGTAACATGGATGTTAGTCTTTTGTTTTTGCCAAGTTTTTCTTATTTATGATAATGTGTTTCTGTGGTGACTGCCTGAGGATGGAGAAACACTGTTTTTGTCACCAGCTTTAGAAAGGTACTCTTTCACTTCCCTTTCTTCTTCCAGCTCTTTCACTGCAGGAATGCCCTTTGCTCAGCTGTACCCACAGGATAATAGAAATTGAGAGAATGTGTGCAGGTAACTGGTTGGTAAAAGCTCAGCTGCTGTTGCTTCCTGATTGCACACCAGTCTCATCCCATGAGAGGAGATTACCTTGTGTGTGCAAAAATAAAAATATTTTTCATTCTGACTGGCAGAACAGCCACCTCTGGCATGGTGTTTGAATACACATGAGGTGCATATCAATTTCTAGGCACCTTTGCTGCTACAGCTTTAAAGGAGAGTATTATTTGTTCCCAACTGCAAACATAAACTGGATGATGTTAAAGTGAACATGTCTTGATTCATTCAGGAATGGCCACAATGATTTCAGCTGGAGGTCTGTAAAACAAATGAAGATCTTCAGGCTGACTTGATCCATGCATGTTGTCATCGGCAGACACTAGTATGTAAAGGAATGTTCCAGCTAGCATGTCCTGCTGCGAATATTGACTCTCTGCCCTGAGCAATAGGATGTTCATTCACAGGATGGTTAGCACGAGCCTGAATCAATCATACGCATCAGTATTGAATCATGTTGTTTGTTCCTGCACTTGTTCCCCAGGCTGGATCCAACAGTTGGCATGTTGTTCTGGTGCAAGTTTTTTTCAGATGCAGGCAGAGGCAGAATTAAGACTCTGTGCCAAAGCTAGCAATAAAATTAATTTTTAAGAAGATAGCAAATGTGAACTTTAGTTTTGCCTTTATGGTGGTGGAACCACCAAATTGGCTAATCTGTCAACCAGCCTTGTAAAGGATGGTTACGTTTCTATGCAAGACTGGAATACAGTCCTATATTTTGGAACTATGAAGTTAATGTAAAACCAAGCTATGTGGTTGGTCTATATATAATCACAATATGCTTTGCACCCTCTCCTGAAATAAGCTTTGTAAAATTGAGATTAAAGTTTTAAAGCACATCTAATAGGTTTCTCTTTCATATGCACATTACTGATTATTTTGCTTGGTGCTTACAATCAATATTTAATACCAGAGCCGGCAGTGAAGATTATTTCTTTCCCGTATTCCTAGCTGAATGTTTGTGCATGATACACAGAGCACAACTGTAACAGGATCTCACTGATTAACACAGGTCCTGGAGAGAGGGGTTAGGTTTAGTGCTTGAAGAAAATGTTGAGTGCTATGGAGATCTTAGTCTGAGGAGAGTAAATCTTAGTGTCTGCCATATAGGTGCATCCTAGATGTGTGTCAACACACACCAAGGGCATACCTGTGCCACGGAGGAATTTCTTTCTGTGTCTGTCATGTTGCATAACAGCTGAAAGAAGTGGTGGGAGGTGCTGTGGAAGGAGAAAGCAGATTAACAGCAGGAACAACAATGGACATATGAACTAGCAGATAGCATCCTGGCCTGCATCAGAAATAGTGGCCAGCAGGACTAGGGAAGTGATTGCCCCTCTGTTCTCAGCTCTGGTAAAACCATGCTTTGAGTACTGTATTCAGTTCAGGGCCCCTCACTTAAAGATGGATATTGAGTTGCTGGAGCTTGTTCAGAGAAGAGCAGTGAAGCTGGTGAAGGGGCTAGAAAACAGGATTTATGAGAAGTGACTGAGGGACTGGAGTTGTTTAGTGGGGAGAGAAGAACACTGTGGGGAGACCCCGTTACTCTCTACAGCTACCTGAAAGGAAGTTGTAGTAAGGTGGTTGTTTTTTCTTAAGGGACAGAACATGAGAAAATGGTCTCAGGTTGTGCCAGTAGAGGTTTAGATGGATGTAAGGAATCATTTAATTGAAAGGGTGGTTAGACATTGGAACAGGCTGCCCAGTGAAGTGGTGGAGTCACCATCCCTAGAGGTACTTTGGAGACGTGTGGATATGGTGCTTAGGGACATGGTTCAGTGGTGGCTTTGTAGTGTTAAGTTGGTGGATCTTATGGGTCTTTTCCAACCTAAATGATTCTACGAGTCTATTACCTGTGCTGATTTTCACTTCTGACTGTTGACAGATGGCTGCTCCCTGTTGATTTCACATGGAGTTGAATGGCAAGGAGCCATATGAAGCTGGGTAAAGTGGTCCCCATGATTTTGACATGAACTTTCCTCAGGCAAGAGGAGATGCAGGTGAAGTAGCACAAAGTTACAGATTCAGAAGGAGGGGAAAAAAAGACCACACTGTTGGGCCAAGGACAACAGATGCTGAGACTTTGAGACTTTGTGGAAAACAGGAGAGCCTGCTAGAACAGGTCTGAGAAGAGAGATGTGGCAGAGAGATGAATGTGTAAGGTCAGCCAGAAGGAAGCTCACAAAGGCTAGGTCAGAGAGGCAGGATGGGTTTGGGGCTCAGAGAAAGCGAGACTGCAGGGGAGTTATGACCAGAAGGAAAAGGATGGCATTTCTGGTAGAGAGAGAGGAAAGTTTTAAATTATATGCATGACATTTAGTGATGTGGAAATAGAGAAGATGCCTGCTCTTCAAAATATTTTGTAGGAAGAAAGGACCAGATGTGGATGTGTTGTGCAATCTCTGCAGAGAAGTCTTTGGTCTGGTCTTTGTGAAAATGTTTTTTTTCCCCATGTTTTTACTGTATTGATAAGATCACTAATTAATGTTATTTTAGATGTTAAGGCACAGGAAGCTTTGAGCTTTTTTTATTCTCAGACTTCAAAACTATCAACTGTCTTAAATTTGTGACATCTGCTGGACTCTCCCATATATGTTTAGTTTTCCTAGAAAAGAAGACACAGTGAAAATCCTCTGGTTTTGTTTTCCATCCACATTTCCCATATCCTCCCCTACTGGCTCAGGATTTGCTCACAGGAAAGTTTTTCAGTCATCACAAGACCTCAGTTATCAGCTACATCTCTGTTTTCTCCCCATACTTTGGGACTTTGCATGTTTTTGGCTCATGTAAGGACAATAAACACCACTCATGCCAGCCACTACCAACTAGTCTGCCATCTAGGTGGCAGATGTCCTCAGGCATTTGCTGTATGTTGTCTTCTGCAAGTATGATTCATACAATATGGAAAAGAACCCATGTTTCCCTGAGATAGTTCTCAGTGCGTGCTGCAGATCTGAGCTGTCCTGTTACTGTGCTGTGGCTGAGACAAATGGGTTTTGAAACAGAGAGAAGAAAGTTTCAGACTTGTAGGACGCACTCACTGCACATAGTTTTAGCTGATGCCCTCCTCTGGGAGAGTCAGATTTCACAGTACTTGGCTTTCTGCACTGTACATCTGCCATATTGTAGATGCATTGGTATTGCATTTCCTGGGGAACAGTGGTTGATGGTAACATACTGCAGATTATTTCATTTCTTCTGCATGTGTTCTTTCTCCCAAACAATTGTGAGGTTGAAGTTGGGTCAGATAGTCACCAATGAATTGTCCAGAATGAAATACACATCTACTGCTCATGAGGGTGTCTCTGGTTCTGACATTTTTTGTAGCTGTCTCCCTCTATGTTCAGTGCATAGTAAAGGGCTGAAACTTCCAAGTGTATATTGGGAGAGAACTACTGGACACTGAAAAATTCTGCCTATGAGAAGACCTTTTGTTTTGATACACTATTTGACATTGGTGACTCACATAGCTCAATACAAACTTATTTAAAGACAAAACTGCCAGAACTCTCTGGTGTTATGTCAATGTTTGTGACTGGAAGTTATTTCTGAGTGCTAGCTGTTACGAAAAGAAGAAACTTTGTCTTTTTTCATATGATCACAAACTCAAATATTTAAACGTTCGTTTCATCAGGACTTCAACATACCTGCCTACTGAAATCATATTTTTTTGATGACTTTTATAGAATGCCTGCGATTGTAACAGAGTAGCTGATGTGTTGATACATGGAGTAAAAAAGAAATGAACTACCTTAAAAGGAAAAAGCACAACCAACCTTGTGGATAACTATTAATCATAAAAATCTGTAGACATACATTAGTATATATCCTCTTGTTCACTGGCCACTTTCTCCCTTAAATACCTATGTATTAATCATAAAAATCTGAAGACATACATTAGTATATATCCTCTTGATCACTGGCCACTTTCTCCCTTAAATACCTATGTATGGAAGTTAACAAGAGTATCTATGTGAGGAAGTTTATTTCTTCGTATTTCTGGTTGCTGGTGTTTACAGATGGTGGCCAAAAGTACACGTATGCCTGACACATCTTTCAGGTCTGTTTCAAAACTTTGGCACCCATCTCACTGGCTTCTGCTTATTGCATTTGCACATTGCATGTACTAATTAAACAGAGCTAATCAGGAACTTTGACAAGCTATACAGTCTGCCTGTCCAATGCTATGTAATGGGTTATGCCAACACTTGACGTGAAGCAGAATGAAGACAGTGCTCTCCAACCTTCTTGTCTTGGCATCTTGGTCTCTTAGTCTCTTAAGTAACCTTGATATTTTAGGAGCTGTATTAAGTTTAAGCATAAAAGCAATTTTTTTTTTTTTTTTCCTCCTTTCACCCATTATGTGAGCTTCACAGCTATGGCTGATTTTTTATTTATTTTTATTTCTATTTCCTATATTCTAGGTTAAATGTATTCAAAGCCTCTTTAAACCACTTCTTTTGCCAACAATGTCCTTTAGCCTGAATAATTATTTTCTTCCCCTATGTTTACCCCCTATCTATTTATAGACAGCAAACATTTCCTCTCCAGCCTTTGTTTTGCTAAGCTAAACAACTTTCACCATTTAGTTGTGTCCCCTTAGGCAGGCTTCACTATCTGAATTACTTGCTTCCAATTTCAGTTTAGCCTGCTCCGAGATTGTCACCCAGAACACAAGAGTTCATAAGTGCCCTTGGGCAGAGGAAGTGCCATTTCCTTGCTGTCACTAATGGCATTTAACTCATTACTGTGTTCCACAGAGGAAATATACTTTTTTTTTTTTTTTTTTTTTTTTTTGGTGCATAGATCATTGTCTATGGGCTGTTTGGTTCCAGCAGCATCAGTCTTTCCCTCTTTTCCTGCTATGGCATGATATCTCTGCAGCTAAACCGAAACCAGGCTTGTAAATGTTTAACCCTGTAATAGCCACTCTCATTCATGATGTGAGCTGCACATTCATGGGCATGCCACAGCATTTATCCTGTGCTGTTCACATACAGATTTGGTTGCCCCTTTTCTGCTTTGGGAGTCCAGGCATGGCCCTTTGCACCAGTTGTGGCTGTCATGCACTGCCCTTTGAACTGGAGAGAAGCTGGAGATGTGCTGCCTGTGAGGAGCGTGTACTTTCTTGGCTTACATTCTTCCTAGGCTCATGGTTGCAGCTTTGCACTGGAGCCTGCTGCCATGTGATATGGTTCACCCTTTTGGTGAACTGTGCTGGCGAAGAAGCTCTAGAAGAAGCTAAAAGAATCTCTTGCACAACTGTTCCAATCCTTTGTGCTCCCAACTGCTGCTCTAATGAGTCTGCGTGTGTTTCTGGTCTTCCTTCCTCTGCCCTGCTGCAAGTGTCAAAGTTCTACATGTAGGTGCAAGACAGAGCACTCATACCTTCTCTTTGGACATGGCTTATTAGGTGGTGTGAAAGAAATCTTCATGGTCCTGAGATGTTTATGGATGTTTATGCCAACCAATCAATCAGAGTATGTATCAGACATTTGCTTGCTGGAAAATAGACAGCTCTCTTTGAGCATTAATCTCAGGAATAAAGAACAAATTTTCTCCCTCTGACTGTTAAAGAGACCTCGGTGTAGCTCTGGTGGGCTACTGAATATACTGTTTGGGAAAGGTGAAAGTACTTTGTTACTTTGAGATAATTCAGAACACATTTCTGAATACTGAAATGACCTGTATTTATTAACTTCAATTTAATATGTAGTATGTCACAAATTCTCTAAAAGCTATTTTTTTCACAATAAGCTATTCCCTCATGCATTTTTTTTTCTGCTAATATGTAACACTGAATTAGGACAAGTGATGGGTTTGCTACCTACCTGTAATTGGGCCTGTGGGTGTTTGATGTACATATAAGCAAGAGTAGTTTGACTAATGACTCATGCTTACCACCCTTATCTTTTAATATGCGGTAATATTGCCTTTGCCCCAGGCAGATGGAGATCAGCATGAATACATACAGTTTGTGAAAATGATCCACTGCCAATGTGGCAGTATTATATGAGAAGCAAAAAGGTTTATGCAAGTATTTATGTTCCAGACTGCTGTTTTTTTTTTTTTTTTTTTTTGCCTCATATTACTGGCAGATGTGCTACTTCAACTCTAAAGCCTTTCTTCACTCTCATAGACAGATAGAAAGACAATTACATCCAGAAAAGTCCCAAAGTAGGTCCTGTAAGCTGGAATTGTTTGGAGAATCTGGATTCCTTTATATCTGTAGGGTGTTTTTAAGGTTCTTTTATTCCAAGAAAACACTATTTTTTTATTTTTTTTTTAAATGGAAATTGAAACCATTTTTATTATGGAAACATGTACAATAGCCTCAAGCATTTACATATTTTTTTTTTAATTTATATATATATAGGAGTTCTGTCCAGCAAAATATTCATCTTCATACTATCTATTGTATACTTTGGTTAGAAGAAAACGGCATAAATTTGATGAGTTTCATATGAAAAATAAATGCAAGCTTGTCTTGAGAAGATGAGAAATGTTCTCCCAAATTATCTTCCATTCCGTTATGCAGTTTGTTGGAAATGGAATAATATGGTGCGGATCGTGGGAACGAGCAGAAAACGTGATGGCAGAGTAACAGCAATGTTTGAGGTAAAGCTATATTAACACCAACATCTCAGACTATGACATTCTTGTCTCATAAACAAAAAATAAAAAGGGAGCAACTGCACATATGGAAAATAAAATATGCCCATGGAAAATTGAAATAAGCATTGCATATTGGCAGGGTTTCTTTCCTTGTCTTTTATTGTTGGGTAATCTCTCAATTACAAGAACATGCTTTCTATCTCCAGCTGTGCCTAGTCTTATTTTGACTTGATTATAATTAACGTAGGGATTGAACAGTTTTGAGTTGAAGTATAAGTACTTAGGTCTTGTTCAGATGCTTTTTTTTTTTTTTTAATTTATCCTCCTGGGTGCATTATTAGGGCAATGAAATTTCTTTAACTGTAAATGCAAGTTCTTTCTGCAAGTTTTCTCTCGATTTAAAATTAGTGTGGTATTGTTACATTTATCTCATTTCAAGGTGTCTTTATAATTAAATTATCTTTTTTTTTTTTTTGTTTTGTTTTGTTTCAGATAGAATCATAAAGTCATAAAATTATAAAATGGTCTGGGTTGGAAGGGACCATAAAGATCATCTAGTTCCAACCCCACTGCCATAGGCAGGGATGCCACCCACTAGATTAGGTTGTCCAAAGCCTCATCCAACCTGACCTTGAGCACCTCCAGGGACAGGGCATCCACAACCTCTCTGGGAAACCTGTGCCAGTGCCTCACCACCCTCTGAGTGAAGAATTTCCTTCTAACCTCTAATCTAAATCTCCCCTCTTTCAGTTTAAACCATTCCCCCTCATCCTGTCAATATCTGACTGGGCGAAGAGTTGCTCTCCTTCTTTCTTATAAGCCCCCTTCAAGTAAGGAAAAGCTGCAATAAGATCACCCAGAGCCTTCTCATCCATAGGCTAAACATCCCCAGCTTTCAGCCTTTCTTCACAGAAGAGGTGCTCCAGCCTGTCCAGGTCCCTTTGGATGGCATCCCTTCCTTCTATCATATCAACTGCACCACTCAGCTTACTGTCATCTGAAAATTTGCTGAGGGTGCACTTGATCCCACTGTCTATGTCATTGATGAAGATATTAAAGAGCACTGGTCCAAGGACAGATCCCTGAGGTACACCACCTCTCACCAAGCTCCACTTGGGCATAGATCCATTGATCACCACTCTGGGTGCAACCTTCAAGCCGATTCCTTAGATACTTCTGTGTTGCTGGAATGCGAATTTGAAGTTAAGTACTGTCTTCAGTTTCTTTACCAGGGAAAGTTTTTTTGGGGAAGAGATGATCAGGAGGGAAGCAGAGGAGAATAGGAATAAAGGTGTTCAAGTATGCAGTGATAAAATCAGCTGAGCGTGAAGAACTGGCTATTGTCATATTCTACTTATGAAAGTTGCAGACATCATTTAGCTTCAGAGCTAAATTAGTATGAAGTTGACATCTTTGACATCTTAAGCTCATGCACCAATTCTGGACCAAGTATGCTGACCCGATGGCCAAATTAGGCCTGCAGATTTCATTTGAAATTCACTGCTCTGTACAGACTGACCAAAGAGGATCAGCCCAGCCCTTCTAGGCTTTCCATGCTTGGGCACTCCTAGTTTGCATGGAATGTGGGCATAATCCCACTCTGACCATTCAGGGGGAGGTTTCTCACTTGAGTAAAGGCAAGTTAAAATTTTACTTGAGGCTAATGGAGAAGCATGTTGAACTGGAGGCATCCCGATGACCCTCAGTTTTGCAGGTCACCACTTTTCCAATGCCCTGTTTTCTTGAAGTTCTGGGCTGCAGGCACAATGTCTTGGCAAAACTTCGAACATTTATTACCAATATGCTGTCTTAACGTTTATCGCAATCTGGTGCAATTAAAGGGTTGGATCCTCCTGTCATTCAGCTCTGTGGGAAGTGTGATATTTCCTCATTTCACACCAAGCTTAGTCACTCAGACAGACAGGGAAAAGGGACATATGTTCAGCTCCGGATACCTGAGATAGCAGCCAGGCCTCCTCAGATTCACAGGACAGACGGGCTCAGCCTCTGATGCTCTGACATGTCATCTGGATGAGCTGTTTGTCCACAGCAGATGCCTTAGGAGGGACAGCATGACATAAGTCAGCTGGGAGTCCAGTCTGGCCTGGCCATTACTATATTCTTGTTTAGACATGAAAATGAAGAACTGTTAAGAGTAGCCACATTTGAGTATTTCCTCCAACTGCAAGCATTAACTTTTTACTTATTTATCTGTCATTCCTGAGAAGCCTGGCCAAAAATAAGAATTCTGGAGCCCCAAATTTTCTTTCTATATTACTATATTTTCTTTTGTACTCAGTCCAAAGGAAAGGCAGGTTATGATGGATTATTTCAGGGTTAGGCCTTCTAGCATTTTCTTCATCTCTGCTGTGGGCAGCTGTGGAATGCATGGTGGATCCATCTTGGGAGTACTTTTGTGGGGTAAAACGACTCTGTGATCTCTCCTACCTTAGTCCTCTTCTGTTGGCAGAGGTGGGTCAGTGTTGGAGGGACCACGCTCTGTGTGACAACTGCCAGAATGTCTTACGAAATGTCTTCTCCCAACAGCTGTCATGAAATGTATGTTTAATAAGGGATATAGCAGTTTCTGTTTCAAAGGACGGGTACAAATAACATTCTTAAATCTTATTGTGTGCAGTTAGTAGAGAGATGCATCCCTTATAAGAGAAATTATCCAAAAATTCTTGAAGCCTTGTGAGAATCCCAGCATTCAGTGTAGCTGGCACATACAGCTGTCTCTGAGGAGACAAAACTCAAATCCTCATTCAGAGACAATGACCAAGTGATTATAGAAAGATGTCCTTGGATACGACAACCATATGTGCATGTAAAATGTTTATGACTGCTACTATATGCCTGAAGGTTTAAACACATATGAAAGTGTACCGATACTGAGGGTGTTATAAGGCTTTGGAATTAGTAATGGCATTGCCACTCAGGATGAAGGGTCATGGTTTTGAGAATCTCACACCTATCTTAGAGGTTTGATTGCCTGTTTCCTGTCCACCCTCATAAAATTACTATTCTCAGAAGCCCATCAGGATTTTTTCAGAGATAACTTCTAAAAACTTTTGTTTCTGTTTGTTACAACTACAAAAAATATTAGCCTTTGCAAATGCACTCCAAGAGAATCTTACACAATGCACTCCAATAGCTTTTGTGAGACTTTGTCCTGTCACAGAAAAGCAGTGATTAGTATGAGTAGCAAATATTGAGTTTCATTGAGATTTCATATTATCAGGTGTCTCCTAAACTGAAATGCCAGCAGGGTCAAGGACATAATTTCATAAGTCATCTGCTGTGAGACCTTGCTTTTAATTGTACTGATGTTCCTAAGTAGTAACCTACCTGAGAGGAACATGCCGAACTTGTGATAAAATCAATCAGTAGATTTTTTGAAAGCACACAATTTGTTTATTTCCCAAGTGTTAAGATCATGCCAGTAGCATGAAGATAGCAGGAAAATATGAGCAGGGGCTTTATGTAGTAAAAAAAAGTACACTTTTATGAAAGACATAAGAATGGTTGTACTTTATCCAAACAAATGTGCATGCAGATCTGTCCTCTTTAACAGCAGCCAGCTGCAGTTGCCCAGGAAGGACTGTGAATACATGGCAAACATGAGGTTATCCACATATTTTTGCTGCAGTTTCCAGACGTTCACAAATCAATAGAACTTCAGTGATTTACACTGGCCAAACTTGAACCCACTCCTCCCTTTTATTTTTGCATTCAGAAAAGAAAACATTGGGTGAACAATAATGCTGTGAAAATTAAAACAAACAACATGTCTTTGCTAAGGCACTTTTAAAAGTTACATTATAACAACTGGAATTAATTATTTTACTTGCTCGTATTACAGCTGCAGAACACAACATTTCCCCTGAAAAGGATGAGAATATCAGTATTCTTTGTATAATTCAAAGCAGATATAATGCTGTACAGCTCTGGTTTATAGAAATATCCATGTACATGTATGTATGTTTTTAAATAACAATAATGCTGTTTAGAGAATAAGTTGCCTTAAGACTGATTTAAGCTTTTTTTCTGCCATTGTGATGCCTTAATAGCTTGCTGATGAAATAACACTATTAGCACACTATGCAACATGCTACCATTGCCAGAGATGGTAATGATGCAGCAGATTCTGAAAATAAAAATAAAAGTAAAATTCTAGCAGGTACTGTTTGGATTTACATGCTGTCAGCATGAATTTTTGATTGCAGTCAGGCTCTTTTTGCTTCTGTAGCTGGCTGTTTTTCCTATTTTTACGTTCAGAAACTTACACTCTTGACCTTTTTTCTGCTCCTGCCCAGTAGAAGTTAATTGTGGGGTTAATGAGATTGTGGTGATTGGGATATGTACCAGATGGCATAGTCTGACTAACTTTGCTTAATTTACACATAGATTTTCTATGAATTAAGTGACCTTAAATGTCATCATCTTTTTAACTGTAAAATAAATCTGATTCCTTGGCTGTGGATTCCCTGGGTGGTACCACATATGTTAGCAATGACATCCACACAAGATCTTTAAACAATCAGCAAATGGCTCCAAGTGCACAGAAGTCACTCAAACTGTGTTGATTGTAGCAGCCAACTATCTTACAATTTACACATCCATGGGCCTGGTCCTGAAATGCCTGTGTACGTGCTTAATCACTTTACATCCAGGTTGCTCCCAGCTCTTCAATTTATACCACACGTGAGTGTCTGCTCAGTATGCCATGAACTTCAGATATTTATGAGGGTAAGATGCGCAATCTGCGGAGGTATATTTTTAAACTTACCTTTTTTATTTTTTCTCTTTGTTTTTTGTTTGTTTGTTTTGTTGTTGTTGTTTCTGTTGTTTTTAGCCAGTGTGACTGACTGACTTTTGACTTTTTGAAATATATAGTGAATGGATTAGCTACAATTATGCAATTATGATTAAATTCTGTATATAGTTAGCATATCTCTTCCAAAAATTATCAACTGTAAAAGTGATGAGAATTTTAGTATGGCTAATGAGCCTTTAGCCTTTTAGAAAACACTTCAAAGAGGAAAGGGGAGGAAGGGAGGGGAAGAGATTAGCTTAATTTAGTTCCATCAGGGTCTTTATGCAAACTAGAAATGATCGACAGCAACTGATCCAACTTGTTCTCATGATCAAGGTATCCAGAAAAAAAAAGAACTTAGACTGTACTGCTTCCATCATATTACAGACTCCTGGGACTTCCCAGGGTGTTATTGCAAAATTGCAGAATTGACTCTGCGAAACAATGGCTGCAGAATGAACGAGCACATCTCTCTCCTCTTGGGTTAGTCCCTGACATGTTTCAGATGTTGCTGAGACCCACTCGATACATGGCTCCTGCAGTGTACAGTGGGCAGCTGTAGATGGCTGGAGTTCTCCCAAGCATGTTTCCTGAGCTTGTAGAAATGGTAGTTTGAAGTCAGCATAGCAAAGTCTGTGCTGGGTACTCACTGCTGTGCAATGTAGCATAACATAAGCTCACCAGTGGCACTATACTTGTCCATCCAACTTGTCGTTAGGTGTGTAATTAGGTGTTCCTGTTGCAAAAAAAAAAACATATGCACTTAAGATACCAGTTTTTTAGGTTCTTTTCACCAGCAACTCTGCAAAGGTCCAGTTCATAATCCCTTTAGAGCCACAGGTATTCCTTTACAACCAATAATGATGTCTAGTTGCTGAGGAAATGAAGGAGGATTTAATCAGATCTGACTGTCTCTGTTTTATTTCATTATCAGAAGTACCTTTATGAAAGATAAGTGTTTAAAGTGCTAAAAGTGTTAAAGAGTTCTTTTCAGAAAAGGCTTAAATGCTCTTGTAAAAATGCTTCTGTTGCTGTGTGTAATACTAAGAGGGTGAACCTTTGTGTTATTTAATTACGAAAAACACTGCTCGGATGCAAATATGTAGACCATGTGTCCCTATTCCACATGACTACAGATTGTGGTTCATGGTTCCCAACCACAGCAAGCCAGTACTCTGAAAGCCAGCAGCTAAATAGGCAGACACTATCTCCCGCACCTTCGCCTGCTGTGCAAAAAATACGGACCTGGTGCAGCTCTTGTGGTAGTGGCATCAAGACTTCTGCCACGCCACAGAAGTGTCAACTCCTGTGCACTGCTTGCAGCCTTCATTGATCTGATTGTCACGGTCCAAAAGCATCAGCAGAAAATTTGAAAAATCTATCCAGTGCATAAGATCTCTACAACTTCTAATCACTTCAAATGTAGTAGGGAAAAAGAGACAGTAAATGTCCCCTGGCCTTTGAAGGAATAGAAACATCTGAAAATGTCGCTTAATCTTTAGTGTAGTGGGACTGTCCAACAGAGCTGTTGATAGTGTTGGCTTGTGTTACCACTTTCAGATCCTGAAAATGGTGAGTTGAGGTCTGTGAATTCAACCTTCTAAGAGGTTAAGAGCACCATCTTTCTGATGCTTAAGTATTACTCTTCCTTCTCTAGTTTTAAAATGCTATTTGTGTTACAGTAGTACTGCAGTGACACCATCAAAAAAAAAAAAAAAAAAAAAAAGTTATACATTTATAAAAAGGAAAGCTGGTTTTCTTCTGTCTGACCAAGCACAGCTAGATGTATGAGTACAGTCCTCTTCGTGTTGAGCCTCTCTATTTCCTACAGTTAGCACAAAACCAACTGTTTGTGTAAGGAACATAACATCAAATAGACTTGCCTTTACTAATAAAGCACAAGGCTTATCTGGAACGATGGACCAATTCTCAACCAACCTGCTGGATGGTCTGATAAATTAATATTTACTTTGCATTTGTTTTATATGAGGATCTCTAGTATCTTATCAGTTTTAATTTATTTGCATGTTCACATATTCCTGTTTGTTATTTTCATGGAAGAGCAAGCCACTGGCCTTTTTTCCTATTTTTTTCCTGTCTTCCATGGTTACACTCCTACTTATTGACATTTACATTAGACAGCAGCTACAGATTCAATTGTGCTTTGGAGCTGTGCAGGGATCCTTCAAGATGCTGTGAACCCAGAGGCACAGCAGGCAGAGCTTGGTGGGTTGGAGGATGATGACATGAGGCGGGGGTGTAGTGAGTCACCAGGTGTCACACAGAGCTTCAGTGGCAGACAGAAAGTTTGGCCCCAGTGACAGCCCTGCTTCAGTCTGACTTTCCTGCTTTTCCTGTACTTGGAGGAGGATGTTTCACAGCCTTGAAGGAGGATGTCATTAGCCTAATGGTGTGCACCAAATCCTGGTAGAGAACTTCATGACAATTAATTTTGGTTCAACTGAACAACTTTAGTCCTACCCCAGCACGTTTGGTAGGGTAGGAGGTGCTATGTTGAGTTACAAACTCAAAAAGTGAATAGGTTATTTTTGAAAAGGCTGTTGGAAAGTGATGTTTTCCCTTCGACAGTTTTCTTGCTGTACCTCTCCAGTGTTTTGCTTTTCATACTTTCCTCCCCACTTCTGATTTGTTACCTCCAGGTAGCTTTTTAAAGTTTATAGCAAGCTAACATTGTGATGTTTTTAAAGCAATATGAGAGAAGCAGTGCACTTCTGACTACTGTTTCATAAACAGTAATAGTACAGCACTGTGCTTCAGTAAAGCCTGTAATGTTACTGTTATGTACAAGCTGTTTCATAATTTTGTGCAGATCTAGATCAATGGGAAACCACAAAGCAAATCTATCTTCTCCAAAGGGATATTTTAATAAAGTTTTAGTGATGTTGTAGTTCATTTCCAAATAAATTTACTAGCCTTCTAACACATAAACAGAGAAGCTTTTGTGTTTTGGTAGAGCAATTACCGGTCAATCCTAAAGGTATGCCATTCAGTAGAAAGCACTGAATCAAATGACAGCTTGTTCAAAAGGAGAGATATGGATTGCCTGGAAGGAAGGTGTTGTTGTTTGCTTATCTAGTCTGAACATTAGATGTACTTTTCCAAAGTGTACCCGTAGAATTCATATTGAAAAGAATTCATATTGCTGAATCGTGGTCAACTTGATGTCCACCATGTCCTTCTCTGCAAAGCTGCTTTCCAGTGGGTCAGCCCTCCAGCATGTGCTGGTGCTTGGAGTGGTTCCTTCCCCAGTGCAGGACTTTGCATTTCTCCTTGCTAAACTTTATGAGGTTCTTGGCCCATTTCTACCACCTGTTGAAGTCTCTGGATGGCAGCTTGGCCCTGTGGTGAATCAGCCATTCCCCCCAGTTTTGTGTCATCTGCTTATTTACTGAAAGTGCACTCTACCACATCATCCAGATAATTAATGAAGACATTAAACAGGACTAAACCCCAGAATGACCCCTGGGGCACACTGCTCATTACTTGGCCTCCAACTGGGCTTTGTGTCAGCAGTTACCAACTTCAGGGCAATTCAGCCTGTTTTTGATCCATCTCACTGGTCTGTGCATCTAGCCCATACATCAGCAGCTTCTCTATGAAGATCTTACGCGGACAGGGTCAAAAGCCTCAAAGTCAAGGCAGGCAATATACAGTGCTCTACTTGCATACCAGGCCTGTCCCTAAATTGTAGAAATTATTAATATTGGTAAAGAACGATTTCCCCTTGGTGAACTGTGGTGGTTTTACCCTGCTGGGCTGCTGAACTCCTCCACAGCTTCTCTCTCACTCCCCCTCCTCAAACAAACAAACAAAAAAAAGTGGAGAAAATACGATGGAAAGGGAACAGAGAATGGGTGCTGTGGTCAGTCCCTGATGCTTAATCTCTGCTGCTATCTCCACTGCTCCCTCAGAGTCCCTCCCTGCCCCTGCTCCCTGTGGGGTTCCTCCCATGGGATGCCATCCTTCCCGAACTGAGCCTGCGGGGGCTGCCCACAGGCAGTAGCTCTTCAAGCACTGCTCCCACATGGCTCCATCCCACAGGGTCCATCCATCCATCCCCCAGGAGCAAACTGCTCCAGCACGGGTCCCCCACGGGTGGGCGGCAGCTCCCCCCAGACCCCCTGCTCCTGCGTGGGCTCCTCTCCATGGGCTGCAGCTCCGGCCCAGGGCCTGCTCCTGCAGGGGCTCTCCATGGGCCGCAGCCTCCTCCAGGCCACATCCACCTGCTCCACCGGGGGCTCCTCCACCCATGGGGGGGCTGCAGCGTGGAGATCTGCTCCACGTGGGACCCATGGGCTGCAGGGGGACAGCCTGCTCCACCAGGGGCCTCTCCCTGCACAGCCCGCAGGGGAACTGCTGCTGCCTGCCTGCAGCACCTCCTGCCCTCCTGCGGCACTCACCTGGGGGCTGCAGGGCTGCTTCTCACTCCTCTCTCTCTCCCTGTGAAGCAGCCTTTTTTGTTATTTTTTTCCCCTTTCTGAAATCTGCTCTCACAGAGGCCCAGCCAGCTTCTCTCCATGGCTCAGCTCTGGCCAGCAGTGGGTTCCTTTTGGAGCCAGCTGTAGCTAGCATTGATCTGACATGGGGCAGCTGCAGCCCACCTGCTAGCAAGCCTTTGCCACATAAACCCAGGACATGAATCCATGTACTTCTTATCCATGTTGAAGATAGGAGTGATATTTGCTTTCCTCCTGTCCTTCTTGATCTTACACAGATAAGAAACCATGAACAGATAAGCAACCATGGCTTTGCAATGACATCAGGCACATCTTATGGTTGCATCCTGTCAGGCCCCTTGGATTTACGTACGTCTAGTTCGCTTAAGGATTTTCTAATCTGATTCTTTTCTACCAGAGGCGAGTCTTCCTTGCTCCAGATGTTCCTCTTGGGCTATGAGTTCCCAATTTCTGAGAGACAGTCTTAGTTGTAAAGACACCTCTTCAAACATTTATCTAATTGCGCATTTATAAGAGAGTTGTAGCTGAAGTTATTTTTTAAGGGGATACTTCTGTAATAAAATGTTTTCTCCCTTGCTTTCCTCTACTGCAATAAACAACTCATATTCTGTTGCTTACCTCTGGTTTTGTAAATGGAAGGCTCAAAATGAAGTCATGAGTGTAGCTGCAGATAATTAAGTGCCTGAAACTTAAGTCACCCAAAAGTCTCTACTCAGAAGCAAATATGTGAAGTTAGAAGAAAAGCTGAGTCCCAGGGGTTTAGCTGTGCCCTGTCAGACTTGTGCTTGTCAGACCCCCTTTTTGTGCTACTTATTTCCTGGAAAGAGAGTTAGACATATGTGTCACAAGGATTTCCCCTGTCCCAGGTATTTCATTACTGGCTCTGTGGTTGGTAGAAAGATCTGTCTCTCTTGTGTGCATCCTGCCTCCCATGCTGAATGAATCAGTCCTAGTGAAGCATAATACAGCCATCCCAGTGTTCCCCAGGCACTATCCCCTGTGGAAGTGGAGGTCCTGCCTCCTACCCAGGGACAGCTGCAGCTACAGCTCTCATTGCATCAAGCCAAAGTTTGATCCTATGACTGCATCTCAGATGCAGTGGCTATGTGCTTCCCCACTGTATTAAACCGAGCTGTCTTGACTGTAGTGCAGGGATTATTGCAGCTATGTAACCTATTCAGAGAGTTAAAAAGGAAAGCAGAAAGGTGAAGACACTTGTTTTCCAAAGAAAGATATCTAAATATTCTTTTTTTATGTCTCCAGTTTTCCACCATATGAAGAAATGCAGAAGCAGAAGAGAATTTAGCTTGGGCTGCGATAAAGATAAATTTGTTTCCTCACCCAACACTGATTAAGCTGGAGTCAGAAAAGCTTATTAATTTCCACACTGCTGTTCCAAATTGGTGCCACCTGCCCGAGGAGTTAAACCTGATAGATTCCTTTAGCACCATGAGATGCCAGTGGTATATTGGCTCTGTGGCTGTTTCTGTTGGAAAAGCATCACCATGGTGAATGTTTTTCTTTCCAAAATTATTTCTGCAGCAGGAAAAATAGACAGAGACTCTCCTGTGTTGTGAGGCTAGAAGAGTGTAAGTAGAACTTGCCTGACTTAGTGTAATGATAATGCAGTCACAAAATGAGCAAAATAAGAGCAAAATTGGAACAAATTGTGATGAGTATGCAATGCAGACTGTAGTGTGCTAAGTGCTGGATGGTGATGTCTTAGTCTTGACTGAGTGAGCACCTGCTTAACTTCAAACTGTGTGTGAAAGTATTGCCAACCAAAGTAAAAGTTTATTTTGACCTCTGGTAGGTTTGCTTTTAGATACACTACAGTAGGGGAGAGTAGGGTGTGGTCTTAAAAAAAAAATAAAAATAAAAAAAAATATATATATATATATAATTATTCTTAAATGCTAAATATCGATATTTAGCACTTATTTATTTATTTATTTATTTATTTATTTTTATCCTTCTTTCTTATTTCCCTGTCTGTAAATACTTTGCTCTGATGTCTGCTCTGTTTTATTCCTAAACTGATAAAGTCCAATTGCTATTTAGACCATGTCCTTCCCCAGAGAAGGATTTCTATGATGACCTTTCTTCCTAAAGCACTGTACTGGCATAACTCTGCAGTGTCACTGACAATCTTTGTTAAAAATTATAGTGATTGTAAAGGCAGGGGATTTTCTCCCCCCAGTAAAGCATTTATTAAAAAGTGTATTTTCAATTGAGTCTGGGCAAACCTATGTAAAACACATGCAAAGATGTGAATCAAACCTTTTCTGGGAAGGAAAAATAAGTGGGGAAATCTTTTCTGGAAAAAATGCAAATATCACACTTCTGCTCCTTTCATAATGAAGCATAAACTTTTCCAAAAGGTTTTATAGGTGCTCTATGTTAAAACAAATATATTAAAAGAGGGTCAGGTGTTCATGAAATAATCCTAATTCAGTAAATAACTGTCATCTTATATTTTCTTGACCTATTTGTTTCCACTCTCAAAAAGAGCTCTACAGAAATGAAATGCCCTATAGAAAAATGTGAAGCATTGCTGCAGATGATCTAAAAATTACTTTTATTCTAAAAATTTAAACTCTAACATTTAAAAAGCAAAAGAACTATTGCAGTACTCTATCGAACAAATATAGATCTTATTGAGAGTCTGAAAAGCAAGAAGCTGCTGGAGATAAAGTTTCTATATAACAGAGCACCTAATAATACTGATTCTGAAACTGCCTGGTACAACTGAGCGGTGCTGGAAAATCATTGCTTGTTGCTCTCTTGGGTTGTCTGCAGTTCAGTGCAATTTCCCTGAATGTATGAGGCCTGTGTCCTATATCCTGACCTTCAGAGGCCCAGGGTCTCTAGCTCCTGTATTGCTGACCGATCCTAATTCAAGGAGATCCACAATGATAATACACAGCAGCACCTGTGACTTCTGGGCTTTCAGATCCTGGAGTCTGCTTTCTGTCTTTTGCAGTTATCCCGGAAAATGTTCAAGCTGAAAAATAAGCTTCTAAATTCTGAGGACTATGTGGAAATATGTGTGCTGGTGTTGCTGAAGCAGTTTTTCTTCTAGAATTTTTAGATGCAATTTCCAAAACTGAATTTGTTTGGACCCCAAACCAAATGCAAGCTTCAAATTCCCTTTAAGCCAGGGACTCCCAGTTGTAGAAAAAGTATTTTCCCTGTGAATAGTGTTGCTTATTCCTCCTTGCCCTAGAGCTATTGCTACCTCTGCAGAATGGCCACAACATTTCCCCTCCTTTCTCACCAAACTAAGTTACCAAGAAAAGTTCAGAGCAAGGAAGAGCCTAACACTCTGTAAATCCAGGCTCCTTTTTTTTACCTCCTCCCTCCTAACTCTTTCAGTCTGGACTGTAGTTCATCCAATATTTTATCTCAGGTCTGAAATCTACCTTTTTTTTTTTTTTTTTAAAAAAAAAAAAAAAAAAACAAAAACCAAAACATGTCAAATAAAAAAGCATGGTTCCATTTATTCTTGAGTGCAACTCTGTGCAGTTTTAGATACCTTGTGATCTTTTGGTCTATGCTGCAAAGCTGATGCAGGGAGCAAAGTTTCCATTACACGGATGGAATAGTCTTCTCAGGCTTATAAGGTTTGCTAAAAATACTGCCCACATTTCTTCTATCACATACTATTCTTAGGATCATTGCTCTGGAATAACATCCCCTTACTTGAAGCCATTTTCTCACTAGGGAAAACAGAACAGACCGGTCCGAATACCTGTGCTGGGTTTCCTCATGGATGTCTCCATATATATCCTTCTTCTGCACAGGAGAGCTCTGCACCACTCCTCTCCAGTCTGTGCTGCAGTCAGAAAGGAGGGATGAGTATGACTGATAGCAGTAGGCTCTTCTCTTCCTGGGTATCAAGGAATAGGTGTTTTGCCTACAGCTCAGCAGCTGTAGCTGATAACCTGCATTATAAGGAGATGACCACGATGCAGAGAGATGAGGTAGGATGACCTTGTATGTTTGCATTGGCACATTTCACCAGATCAATAAATGGCAGTCACACAGACCTGCTGTACAAGAGATGCCTGCAGCATTTCAGCCTACTTTTCATTCCTACATGGGAACTGGTGACCTCACAGTCCTTGCATCTGTGGCACTCCCTAGGAGAGGATCTAACACATGAAATGTAGCACTTTGACAACAGTAAGTTATAGATAGAGGAAACACCAGAATGCAATTGCTCAGCAGTTGGAAAGTAGTAGAAATAGGTTAGCTGCTGAGAGAGGGCTGCACACTGAAGTCCAGGGTGAGAATGAGCCTGATGAACAAAGGAATTGCAATTACTGGCTCTGAAGAGGCCACTGCAGCCCTGTGTGTGAATGCTGCAACAGAAAAAAATGGGAAAATTAGGCTGCTGCTGAAAAACAGTATATACACCTGTGCATTGATGAACCAGACCTGGAGAGTAAAGAAACTGAGTTTGTGCATAACTGAGCTGCTAAACTGGTTTGAATGCAATATTGCTATATTATTTCCAGTACTGTCAAATCTGCAAAATTTTAAATATGAATCAAATTCTGAAAACATCATGAAGACAGTTTTGAGACTCGGTGAAATTAAGGGGGAAAAGAGGAAAAGAGGGAATTTAGAAATGCTCAGATATTAATGGTCTTTTAAGCTCTGTGAAGTGTGGTCTAGCTGAATTCTTAAACTACTTCACGGTAAATAATAAAAATATTTTCTTTTCTTAGCTTGATAACACGAAGAATGAAGGGGAGCCTGACTGGTAAAGACCTATTCATACGTGTTCAAAGAGAATTAAAGGCTAAAGTAGTTCTACTCTATGAATGCAGTTGTGAAGTGATATTTGGTGGGAAGAAAGTGAGGAATCATATGCTGTGGAAGCAGCAGAAATGTTTTTTTTTTGTTTTTTTTTTTTTTAATCTTTTCCAAATACTTTTGAATAGTAGAGTTTTTGCTCTCAGTGTCTTCTGTAGATAAGGAAATAATAAATAGTCAGAAATCTTTCACCACTGATTTAAATAAGCCTGCTGCTTTGTTCATATATAGTCAAACTACATCAGCCCTAGCATCCATAAGAACCACAACAAGTTTATTTCTTGTGATAGTCCTTGCTGCAATTTTACCACATAGTGTCAGGGAACTTCATGTTTTCTTTCATCTGATGGTCACTTACCTTGAACCATCCAATTTGCATGATCAAAAGAAAAAATACAGAATGTTAAATAATATTAAAAATAAACCCTGTGATTTAGCAATCAGTGTTCTGATTGCTGAAATACCTTGTCTACAAAAAAGAGTGAGATTAATGTCAAGCATCTTCATTGTCCTACAGGAGAAGAAATTCATTAATCAAAGGAAAAAACAAACAAAAGCCTGGAAGCCCTATCTCATAAAAGAAACAAAGAAAAAAAAAAAAAAAAGAAAAAAAAGAAGAAGAAGAAGCATATTTTCCAAATATGATATTGGTTTGCTTTTTTATTATTTTTTAAATATATTTATTTTTCCAATTCCTATCAAAGACCTAATTCTAATGCAGATTATTGGTAGTGACTGTATTGCCTAAAGCAGTTAAATAAATCTTGATTGCTCACCCAGCCCCTGGCAGTTGTATTGATTTTAATATGTGCTAGCCAGCTAATTCTGTCCTACTTTTCATAGTCACAAGGTTAGTGTTTGCCACGATGCTTCAGTGCTTTTCATCAGGGTGCCCCAGAAATTTTACTTTTTAGAAATGTGATATCCCTACAAAATATCTGTTACTCCACAAAGCCAGGTTGTGCTAGCTGTCAAAATGCAGCTTCAGTCAGAATCAAGCAGTGCAAAGCCCTGGTGCCATCTCCTTCCTTCCACCTCTCAGGCTTCACACCTTAGTTTGCAGTTTACAGGTTTGCCATTTCACATGGCCTGGTTGTTTGAGTTCCACATCTGAGTTTTTTGTGTTGACCCAAGTTCAGAAGAGAACTATTATAAATAGTTGGAGCCTTTAGTCATCAAAGCACATGCCCAGACAAGCATTGTGCAAAATTTCTGAGAAGTCTGTTGAGTTCACTGCTGACCTGGTCAACATGTAAGGCGAAGACAGCTTATTGCCTTGTCCTTATCCAAGCCAATCTGAAACGCATGATAATTCAAAATGTGTTGTCATTTGTGAGACAAGTATTATTTTTAGGATCTCCAGGGAGAGTGAAAGTCTGAAGTATAGTCTCAAAAAGTGAGGTTGATACTTCTAAGTCTTGATTTTCCCTAAAAGTCTTTTGCATCTATGCTCTTGACTTAAGTATTAAAATTCAGAGGTAATTTTTATGTAGCTGTTAATTGATTAGAGCCCTAATTCTTATATTCCAAGGAAGCAAGAACCTGGAACTTCTTTTAGAATAGATTAAAAAAAAAACACCACACATGTGCACACACACACACAAAATAAGCAAACAAACAACAACAACAATAATAACAAAAAACTGCTGCAAAAGCCTCAATGAGAGAAAGACTTCTAGGTCACCTTAGTGAAGAATGTGGTTTTTATCAGGTTGTGATAATTTCTTGCACAGAAGCAAAGGTCACCTGAGATTCTGCTTTTGTGAAAGAAATTGCTCTGGGAGTTGAATGCTTTGCAACCATCAGCACTGATGATAGCATCTCCTAGGGCATTTACTAGCTTTGAGATGATAAGAGAGCACAGCTGGCTTGCAATAAGTGTAGTGTGAGCTGTATGGCACTAGTACTGCCAGAGACATAGCAATGATCTTTTGAAGCACATTCCGTCTGTTTGCATTAAAATGCTTTCTTCCCTTAAGTTTAATATGAACCAAGAAACTTTGAATTTCTGTTGGCTAATTCATTCTTTGGCTTGTTCTGTGAATGCCAATCATTGCTGAAAACATCCTACAGAAGTAAATTCTGGGCCTTCTGCTAGTCATATAGGACTTTCTTTGGGCCTTGTTACAGAATTAGGATCTTTGTCTTTGTAAGAAAGCACCTAAGGCCACAAGATATTTCAGTGAGACATCAGCACACCCAGATACACCTTAGTGCATGCCAGAATCTGCTAATGAGTTGCAAAAGCTTGTACTACCAGGCTTTTGGATTCTGATGTAACTGGATTCAGGCACTGAATTTTGGTAACAAAATAAAGGAAAAGCAGCTGCAAAGTATTGGTCTTTAAATAACTCTGCCTGTCAGATGTTTTCCAAACAGCAATCAGATCTGGAGAGATATACATTGTTGAAATTTTAATTTTATCTTCAAACATTTACATTTTTGGATAGAGAAAGAACACTTTTTTTTTTTTTTTTTTCTTTTTTTTTTGGCTTTTTTTTCCATCAAGGAATCTGTGTGGTCTGCTTGCAATATGCTAACTTTTCCTTAATACTTCCTTAATGGATACTTTGTCTGTTCGATGTCTATAAAATTCAGTAAAACATGATGTTGCTGCTTAGTCCTTCAGAATTACTTGTCTCTAAAACCTGCTTTAGTACAGCCCCTTTACCCAGGATGGGGAGCTTGTGTGTTGTGTTTCCACACCCTGCCCTTCTGCCAGTGGGAAAGCAGTAATAATTTCTCACTCTTGCTTTTCACAGAAGGAGAAAGAAGGAGAAGAAGGAAGTTGGGCAAGTTGTTCTTTCAGTAACCTTTTAGGCACTTGGTTGAAGGTTTCTTCACATCACATTCCAGGAACAGCTGAAGTTCATGGTGACAAGAGTGCAAAGCAATTGTTGTAGAGTCAAGGAATGTAAGAGGTATTGGTTATTTTCTCTGCCTAATCCAGGAATGTGAACCTTAGAGAGTTGAAGTCAGAGGAGAACTTAGAGTTTTGTTTGTGTTTGTTTGTTTATTAGATATCTCAAAGAAGTATGTGTGAAAATTCTTGTCACGTGCTGGCCATATAACATAGGCAAAGGCTGATGCCTCTTTCATAATCTAGAAATACTAGTCTGGTGGTCACAAACTTTAGAACTGAGTTATTAGCATTTTCTTTGCCAGTATCATAATATCATCATCCTTGAGATGGAATAAGCAGGATGATGACTGTGTGTTGTGATTGAACATTTCAGTGCTTTATTAAATGCATCTCCAAGTTCTTCTCTGAAGCTGTTTCTTACAGCTTTTGGGTAGCTTACCCTCTGTCTTCTTGGTTTTCTTTCAGTATAGGTACTGCACTGACTTTCTAACAGTTGCCTACCTATGAATGGACTTCTGTATATGTACATACCTTTACAGTTACAATTCAAGCAGAATATTTGTTGATGTGCTGCATATTTAAAATATGTACTTTGTTGATTAGGGGACTAGAGAGCTAACTATTTTACCAATTGCAGTACTTGCATGGTCATGAGTCTGTTCAACTAAATAGATGCAACTAACAAATTGCTGATATCTTTTGCAGTGATAGTTCACTTTTAGGAACAGCATCAAACCTGATTTTCTTCTAAAGTCACATGCCAGATAGCAAGTGATAGGATTAATTAAAAAAAAAAAAAAATACAGTCTCAGGAAGGGAGTTAAACACTCTCGGTGCTTTTAAAAAACACATTTCTTTCTGAAGTTTGATTTCTCTATTCAGCTTTCCTACATTTTATTTTCTAAGGTCATACAACTATACACACCACTTCTGTCAAAGAAATATGTGGGTGTATATAAAGAAGTGATAAAAATGATATATCAGTTCTTATGCTTCCACAGGGATAATATAAAGCTATCTAAGTGCAACTCAAGCATGCTTATTTGTTATATATGTATATATATATATATTTAATGTCTAAAATAGTTTCTATAAAGACATTCAGACTACAAGTTTTGATAGAAAGTCCTATTCCATTCACTGTGCTATGCTTTTTAACAACTCTTATTGTGCATGATACCTAAAAGTCATCAGAATTCATATGAAGTAAAACCTGCTTTATTAACTTTATTCTTACTTTAAGAAGAACTTTAGAGGAAAAGATAGGAAAAACTCATCAAAAGATACTATGTAATATTCAGATCTGTGAGAGGTCACTCACAGAGAAAGTAAAATAACCTTTGTTTTTGTTTACACTAGGAATATTGATTTTTAGTACATTTTCTGTTGAGCAGAGACTGCACAGAATGAAACAGAAGCAGATACAAAACTTGTGCTTTCAGGTAAAAGCCACCAAACATGTTGACCATGTTTGATTGGTGTTTGCTTTAGCTGTCCAGTCCATTTTACTGAACATGTGTCAAAAGAAACATTGCATTTCCGGTTTGGAAAAATTGAAATAATTAAATGTATGAAAAGCTGTTCTTTATTCCTGTATCTGGTGTAAAAAGTATGTATGATGTTGGCATAATACCTTCCTTCTGTCCCTTCTCAGCAGTTAACTTTTCTTACAAAGCAAAGCTTAGATGCCTTTCTTACATTTGACAAATGATTTTTTCCTAGGCTTTGTTCAGCCATATTAATGCTGCAGCTGCAGTCTGTGGCTGTGAGGGAACCTCTGCTTTCCTCTTCTCCAAGTTCCAGCACACGAGGTCATCCGTTGAGAGTGGAAGTGCTCCTAAAATTGGGATTGGCCTGCTTCAGCCTCAAGGAAGTTTGTCTAGAAAACTAGTTCCTGCTGTCCTGTGCTAAGTGACCTCTCCAGCCCTATTTTGTTCAATTTCAAAATACTGACTTGAATAGTTGCTGAATGAGCAATCAGTTCATAATAGCCTGCAAGAAAAATGTACGCTTTTATGAGTAGGCAGGGTAATATTTCAAAAGATCTTCTAGTGTCTATTTAGAAAGAAAAAAAAATCAAAAACATCATCACCAAGCAAACTTATGCCTATGTGAACTCTTATGTAATCCTTGCACAGAGTGTCCAGATATGTTATTTTGGTATTTTTTTCATTTTTTCTGAACTGTTTGTAAGCAACTATCAGAGAGGTCTGGGTTTCATTATGTCATGCTGTGTGCAAGCGCTCCCAGTTCAGTCTTCTTAAGAATATTTGAAGAGACATTCCAATTTAACCTGCCCCTTGTAAAATCTGTTGATAAGCATGTTGCCTTTTGAAACTGGAACAAAAGTAGAAAGAAGGAATGAACAGTTTGGCACAGCTAAACAGAACACTAGTTTGCTGTTTAGTGAGAAATAATAGTGTAAATACTGTAAGTGGGTGCAGACCTGAATTAACAAAGGATAAATGTGTTATTACTCCACAAATAATATTGTTAAGAGGTTGATACATTGCATCTAATGTAACTTAACACCTCATAAATAATTTTGGAGATAACTTCTTCTTAAAACAATAACAAACATTAACAATCATCTCGGTTTTGCTAAGGCATTTGGATTTTGAACTTAAAAGGATGGTATCTCTCTGAGCACCATCGTTGCTTCCCCACACAGAACAGAAATGATGGAATGATGATGAGTAAAATGATCATGTATAACACAGTAATCTTTGTCTCTCAATCCATTATTCACTCTATATTCACTAGCTTGGTTTCAAACATATCATAGAGTCATAAAATGTTGTGAGTTGGAAGAAACGCACAAGGATCATCAAATCCAATGCATGGCTCCACACAGGACTACCTAAACATCGTCCAAATGCTTCTTGAACTCCCTCAGGCTTGGTGCCATGGCCACTGCCCTGGGGGGGCCTGTCCTACTGCCTGACCACCCACTGGGTGCAGAACACTCCCCTAACCCCCAGCCTGACCCTCCCCTGTCCCAGCTCCATGCCGTTCCCTCGGGTCCTGTTGTCCTGTTGCTTGTCATCAGGGAGAAGAGGAAGAAGAGATCAGCACCTGCTCCTCCACTCCCCTTGTCTTTTGTTAGTTTGTGTCTGGCTAAGTTTAGTCATACAGCAAGTTTTTTTTTTCTTTTTTTTTTTTTCCTTCTTTTCTTTAGGGTTATTGAAAATGAAGTGCAAGTTCCTTTTTTCCTTCTATCCTATGTATATTTAAAGAAAAGAAAAAGAAACACAGGCAGTTCATTCAGGGCTTGAAGGAACGTCACAGTGCTTTTTAGTCCAAAGCAACTAACAGATATTCTAGGACTGGTTCCACATTTCTTTCTGAAGAAAATGTGATGATACAGAAAAGATGTCCCCGTTCCACCCCCAACCCCATCTCTTTCTCTGTTAGGAGTTTTGAATATGAACTTGATTCCCAATTACTTAGCAAATAAGGCTGCTGGGTACTCATTCTGTAGCCAAATCCTTGGAGTCTTCTTGAAACAGAAGACCTAGGTATTTATGCCTATTTTCTTTGCTTATTAAAGAAAAGAAGAAGGATGCTTGTCTTATACTAGGTTTTCAGATATACTGTGAATTCCCAGACTGGGCTTAGCCCTGCTGGAGGTCCAAAATCACACTTCAGTTGTCAAAATGCAGGTGAGAAAAAATTATTTACAAAGATTATCATACTGCCAGATGTTGGTAGTATTACTGTCTTTTATTAGGTGGTATTTTCTAAATGATGCTATGCTGGAGGCATGAATAAATGGTATTATTTACTTTGGCTTTAAAAACCCACACATATATTACTGATGATGTTTCTATAAGCCATCGTTATAAATGGAGGCTTTAGATGGTCAGTCTCAGGAAAGACAAGCAAGAGCTGCCCGGTGCTGTTTACAGTTTTTCCAGCTGTTCTTTACGTCCATTTTCCTTGTTGAAGTCTGTTGCTGAAAGGCTTCGTGTCGCTATTGTTAACCGCTCCAGTGAAGACAAAGCAGAGGTTGGCAGGCAGGCAGGCTCTTTGACAGGTAGGCGGGGGACCGGCCACCTGCCTGCAGCTTGACATTGATGTGAATTACATAGCTAGGAAAGTGGTCGTGTTTCACTTTAGCAGGAGTCAGCTATGAGTTTTGTATGCAAGAACGCTTACCCTCATGCTTACCTTTCCTGCAGTGTTGCTGCAGAGTCCTCGACCAAGTCTCCCGTAGTGCTGGTGCCATACAAACACGGGGCAGGACTGTTTCTACCTCTGAGGAGGAGATACTCCTTTTCCATGCTGGGAATGCCTCAGAACATTATAATGGTTAAAAGGCCATAACTTCAGGACTAAGGCTAATACTTTCAAGTTATTGATTTATTCCTCCCAAAAGGCATAAAATGTATTACCTTCTGATTGCAAGACCCACAACTTCATGTTCAGTAGGGAGCAAATAACAAAATCTGTAGTGCAGTCCACATCCAGGAAAATCATATAATGTCTAATAAGGAGAAAAAGAAGAGCATTCATTGCAAAATGCAATTCTTTAACTCAAACTTTGCAAGCAAATTGGTAAAATGTTGGGTCTGTGTTACAGCTCCCAGTGCTCCAGACCTTTTCATTTTTAAATTAGTTAGTGTCACACTGAAACCTTGACTTCATGCCAGGTGGATGCTTCTCAGCAAATGTAATTATCAACTTTATGTTGATGAAAATCCATGCAGAAAAAAAAAGTCAGGATAAAAAAAAAAAAAAAAAAAAAGAGAGATGGTTGCAATCAGAAGGAAGAGAGCACTATGCACATGGCAAAGAGGGTTGAAGTCAGAGTGCCTCCCCTTTTCTGCAGCTCCTGACTTTTCATGCTCCCAGAGCCCTGTGCTGCTGGCCACAACTGTTCAGCAGTGCCATTCCTCTTCTTCAGGACCTTCAGACCTGTCCTTTAGAGATGTGGCTTAGGGGTGGCTTGCTCAGTCAGGCATCTATTGCTGGTTCTCCTTCAGTGAGAAAGTACCTAGAGGTCCTTGCAACACCATCTGAACTTCAGGTAAGTCTTTCAGGGAAACCTTAATGGGTTTTAAGAACATTGCCCAAATTACACTATGAATCACTTGGGTGAATAAATAACAAGCTTCTGATATGTTTTTTGAGGCCTGGGTACTCAGTGGCAATTAGTTGTCTGATTGTCTTGTGAATCTTGTCCTGAATCCCTTTTGTGCCACTCCATGAATGCAGCCCAGGTTAACCTACAGGTGTCCTGAAAGTAAAAGTCATAATATGAAGATTGTGGTAAAGAAGTGTAAACAGATGCAATCACCATAAATTTGAAGTTTTTAATTTTACTTAACTAGTCTTCAGAAGCCCCCTCCTAACCATTCCTTGCTCAGTGATTACACTGACCAACAATATAGTCATTTGTTGGTAGTTTCATTGCCTATATATTTTACAGAGAATTAGGAGATTTCTTTGTAAATAGAAATCCATAAATAGAAATTCATCAAATCAGTGGAATATCGTTCTGGTGCATTCAGTACAGGAAAGAATAAACATAAACTAATACCCTAGTCTGTTAGACATCCCACAGCCCTAAACTATTGTTTCTTGATCAAATTAATTTATGTATCAGTGAAATGGGCAGTGAAAAAGGTTTGTTCTGTCCCATATAGAACCCACTAAATGAAATAATTGGTCATAGTGGGAAATGTTAGTACTACCAGCTAATTAAAGTGTCAAAATTCCACTGTGAAATACATTTTTGAGTCTGAATAGTGCATAATAACACAAAATGTTTAAGGAGCCTATAATAGGTGAGATTTGCTATTCATTCTTATTTAAAAAGCAAATAGCATTTAAGACATGAAACAATAAAAAATAGTGATATAAAGGGGATATTAAACAGAATATTGTTTTTAAGGGTTTTACTAGTTCATGTCTCCTTCTGGAATGTGTGTAATAGCTTCTAGTATGAGAAGAATGTATGGTAGCTGTTACCTGTAAATACAGAATAAAGAATCCAGGACACGACAAAGGAAGGATGGTTTTGTGGTTATGGACATTGGGACTCAAGAGTCAGTCTGACAACAGGTCTGCTGAATACCTCTTGTGTTTCTTTGGGTAAAGCACTCAAGCTCAAATCTTTCAGAAATTTAGGCGTATACCTGATTTTCATTTGCTAGCACAAACTATGCCATTAGAATAAATCTCTCTTCCCAGAAAACCTTCTCAGGAGACAGTCAAACAGATTTTGCTCAAAATTAGCGGGGAGTTTGTCAATAAAGGAGAATGTAAAATCTATGTTTCCATTTTTTTCTAAGAACTTTTTTTCTTCTTCCAGGAAAACCTACTATTTCCACTAGAAAAAAATAAATAAATAAATAAATAAAAGGTCGGCATTTTTTCTGTTATCCACTAAAAGTCAAGTATATATTTTCTTTCATTCATATATTTTCATTTTCTTGCATTTCTTTCCACAAACTATTTTTTATGAAACTATTACTAAGCCAGAAAAGCCAGATTCTACCAAAATGGTTCTGTTAAAGTCTTATGTGAAGACATAATTTTAAAGGAGATAAATACTGGGGGCAAGGACCTCTGAAGTACCTGAAATTCAAGGAATTATTAAGATAGAAGAGCCTGACAACAGGCATTGCTGCAATCTATGCACAGAAGTAGTAGCTGCAGGAGAACCTGTTGGAAGTGGCTACCTCATGCCGTTCTCCATAGGGAAGTTCTCTGTTCATGACGTTTTTTAGCAGGGAAGCAGTGTTAGCTCTAAATTTATCTGTGCTTTTAAACAGGTTTTTATTCATTTAGTGAGAAAAAGAATGAACTTTAAAAATATTATTTAGAGAAGTAAAGTACAAAAAATACTATTCTTTCTTTTTAAATTCTACTCAAACTGTAAAATCTTTTTATGTTTTTTTAATTTATTTTCATTTCCTTGCCATTTCTTCACAATACTGCAATACTGCAGCTCTGGATGCCGTCTTCCAGGACAGAAAGACTTATTTTGCTTGAGTATTTCATTCAACTTCTGATTCTAAAAGCTCTCAGTTGTGTAGAACTTATTGGAAGTTCCCCACTCACAGAAAACAAGTCTGTTTGGCTCTCAGATGAATGACAATGTGAATATATTTAAGGAATAGATTGTATACTATGTTCAATTTAAAGGCTTTCTGGGTTGAGTGATTCAATGTTGTTGCAGTGAACACCAAATAAGATCAGAATGGATTAGATTTTACTGTCGACAAAGGTGTTACAAATGAATATCATTAATTTATAGACAGGACTGACTTTTAGAAGGAACAGCACTATTTCTCAAAGTTTTCATGACTTTGGCTCAAAAGACTGAGCAGGGGCAAAAATAGACTTGTTCTCAAACTTTCTCCTACTGACTAGAAACTGTGCAGAAATCATCTGCTTCAATGTCCTTGGAGCTCAGCAAAGCATTTATCTCAATGTTGGCACCTGTAATTTAGCATTGCATTTTGTGTTGTTCTGTCTGCCAAGATTCAGGCTAAATTCACATCAGCAGAAGCCTCATAAGTTTTATGCAACAGGTAGATGGTGGCAGGACCCTCCTTTTATCTCTTCCTATCAGGAATATATTTTTGATCCCAAACTTGGGACACCCATGGACTGATACTGCCCTTCCTATCTGTCTGCTGGGGTCTTCTCCTATCACTCTATTAGAGGAGAACATGTGCTGGGTGAGGGATTTCTAAATGTTCTTCTGTGTCTTTCTGTTTATACCATCTTGTGCTAGAAACGGGTGGGGTTGTGCCAGCCATGAGACCATCAAATACTCAGAAGATCTCTCTGCTCAACTAAGGTTAAGAAAGCAACAGAAAAAGATTTTTTTATTTTTATTTTTTAATCTGAAAAGAAAATTTAACAAAGCAGTTCCAGAGAATACTGTCACAGCCATATTTGTCAGTGTTAGTCTGTTTTTCTGCAGGTTTGCTTCATGACAGCACTTCCAAAGCACTAAGAGCTGTAAAGCATGTCTCCATCTACCACTGGGTATCCTTAATGGACAGGGGAAGAAATTCTGTAAAACTGAATCTGCTTCAAACAAGAACCCAGGCATGCGTGCAAGCAAAGAAGTGGTGTGTCCGTGAAAACAAGTCAATATTCAGAATACAGTTTAATTTCTAGTAAGTTGTGTATTAAAGATATGGTGGCATTACCGTACAATTTGGTTTATTCATCCGTCTCTACCCCTGGACACATGAGAAGGTATTTCTTCAGTTAGAAAATGCTAGGAAACACTGATGAGAAGATAAGCAGGGAAAGGCTCAAGTTTCCTTTTTGCAGTCTAAGCACACAAAACTGCAACTATAACCTTCACATGCAGAAACAGTGTTGTGTTGATGCATCTCCAGCCAATCAGTAATTGGTGGTTTGCAGACATAATCTGATCACAATAATTGTGGATATTTGGCTTGTAAATACACACCACAAGAAAAAGACAGTAGGAAGCAATTAGAAAGGCTGTGGTAGTATATTAGCATCTGCTGTACTGCTAGACTGCAAAGCTCTTGAAAACAGTGAGTAGAGACAATAATTTATTACAGTAGGAGAGACAGGCTTGCTTTCAGCAACTGAGTCATCTGTTTGAATCCAGCTAAGAGGCACTGACTACTAACCTTGAGGGAATACCATTTATTTGTAATGGCCGATCTGAGAATGCATTTGAACAGCTGTTTTTCTGGTAATGTGTTGTTGCAATTAATTTTGCAACTTTTGCCTGGCTGGAGTTAGTTCGGAGACAGACGGCTGAGTAGAAGAGACTTAACTATTTCTCAGTGTCTGTTCAATAGCTACCATGCTGTGATATGCAAGATTTGGCTTAGTGCAGCTGGGCCTCCAAAGATTTCTGATCTTCTGTGATTACATAAAATACAATAACTTATCAAGAGGATTCAAGTGGGAACTTCATGACTTTTAACTAACTGGTTGAGGTTGGCAACATTTATCTCATTGCTACATACTGTCTTTTTTTTTTTTTTTTTCCATTGCACCACCTCCCGTGATGAAAGAGTAAGTCATAGAGAAGAAACTCACATTGCACATGAGATGAGGCAGAAAGGCCTGTTCCTCCTGATCTTCTGAGGTAGGAAAATTGTGTAGACAATGCCAAGTCCCCTTTTAACAACAGCTGGGTGATGGCTAGAGCGTCAATAAGGCTGCATGAGGGGAGCCACAAAGAGCTGGGAGTTGTTCCACTGAGAAAGGTGATAAATCTGGTGAGTGGGATTTTCTGAAATTTCACAGGATGGTGCAGCCTGGGCTGGGGGACATGGGCAGTCTTTTTCCCAGTGTCTGACCAGCTCCTGATTTTTTTTTTTTTCCAGCAAGCTCTTCTTTGATGGGGTATCCAGGCAATCTCTTTTGCAGATTGTGGTATGGTAACTGCAGAAGGTAGTTTTTAAACTTAGGCTGAGCATGTCATCCTTTAAGAATCTGGGACAATTTTGTACTTCGTAACACAATCACAGTTTCTCTTGGTGGCACCCTGAATTCTGCAGTAATAGTGGGTTGCAGGATCCAAAACTGGTAGTAACTGGTGCTGAATCTTGAGACGTTTCTTAAGAACTGTTGTTGGCACCTCTCACTAGGCTGTGGTTGAAAAGGGTTGACTGGCAGGAACAGAACAATCTACCAGCTGGATGGGAAAATAGCTATAAATTACTCATCTCTATGGAGATGCTTGGCTTTCATTCAAAGGGGTGGAGAAAGGTAATCTTTGGTAATTTGATTCAGTGTACCCAATAAATCCTCAGTAGGCGATAGAGTGTTTTCACTGTAGGGAAAGTGAGTCAAGAAGTTGGAGTGGAATCAGGTGTGCAACTGGCTGTTTTTCCATCTTGGATACCTGTAGCCATTAAGATTTAATGCACTTTTTTGCCAGTACAGTTTATTTGAGATTTGTATATTTTAAAACTGTAGCACATCCATCAAACGGGCTCTTGTGTTCTCACTCACCAGAGTACTGAGACCTTTCCATGTCCCTCTGATCACTGCCTTCTTGTTGTCAAGCAGGTGGGGAGTAAAACATGAGTCTCTTGTTTTCGATAGAGGGTGATCCTTGTTCTGGCTTTTGGAAAACCTGAACTGTTCTGACTTCCAAATAAAGATATTTGAATTCAGGCTCATTGAGAACATTGGTACTTGTATTCTTATGGGGCAGAAAGAGAACAAGTCAGTATAAGAGCTCTTTAGAATAATGTATATTTTTAAGGGATGGTATGTGCAGCATCACCTCTGGTTGACACTGAGGAATGAAGTAATGCTCAGAGGTTTTAGAAAGTATGTAAATGTTCTTGTCTTTCTACATGCAAATGATTCTGCTTGTACAGCATGTTGCATATTGCTTTCAGTGGGGGAGCTCAATGCAATTATCTTATGTGCATGCAGTTAAAAAAAAAAAAAAAAAGAAAAAGAAGAAGAAAATGGAAGATGGGAAAGGTTTCTTCAAATGGTGATTATTTATATTTAGTTACAGTAAATTGAATTGTGATGTGGATGGGAGTTAGGGGACTGCCTAAAACACAGCTCTACTGAATGAAGGAAGGTGCTGGGAGAGAAATTTTTGCTTTTGGAGTCCTTGTTACTTGTTATCACCATAAGTAAGACAAAAAGTGAGGAACAGAAACCTAGGAATGGCAAGCTAGCATCCCACACAAATACACAGGCACCTCTGGGATTAAATGTCTTTAGATCCTCCCTGAGAATGTTTATAATCCAACAGTTTGCCAACACTGTCGGTCTATTACAGACTCATTTTCTATTGGTAACACTGAGTGATTTCTGAACTGAGCTGAACAGCAACTGGCAGTATTTCATAATGTGTTTTGTTTGCCTATTCATATTTCTAATGTAACTACAGTGACAGGACTGACAATTCAGCCTGGGCACTAGCACTGGAAAGATTACCACAGAATGACTAGACCCTTTTAAATAGCAAGGAAGAAAAATGGTGGTGTAAAGATTCAATTTCCTACCTGCTGAACGACCTGGTAGGCTGCAACCCATCTGTTTTCCTAAACCGCATGTGTTTCTAGAGCCTGCCAGCTACTGGAATGAGGAAAAGACAATATCCAGGGGGAAAGGAGCATTTTTAGCACAAAAGAAAATGTGCCAGTAGTAAAAATAATTAATAAATAAATAAATAAATAAGAGGGAGAGAAAAGTGACAAAATGAAATGAGATACAACTAGACATGTTTTTTAACTATGTGGAAAAAACCTTCATTGGGATGCAGCTGAAGATATCCTGAGGAGTAGTAGAGAAGGTGCCAGAGTGCCTTCAAGATGCTGGTTTATTCAAACAGAATTACCTTTACCAGTGGCTTTGAACAGCCAGGAAATACAGAATCACAGAATCACAGAATCACAGAATTTCTAGGTTGGAAGAGACCTCAAGGTCATCGAGTCCAACCTCCAACCTAACGCTAACAGCCCTCCACTAAACCATATCCCTAAGCTCTACATCTAAACGTCTTTTGAAGACTTCCAGGGATGGTGACTCCACCACTTCCCTGGGCAGCCTGTTCCAATGCCTCACAACCCTTTCAGTGAAGAAGTTCTTCCTAACATCTAGCCTAAAACTCCCCTGGCTCAACTTAAACCCATTCCCCCTCGTCCTGTCACCAGGCACGTGGGAGAACAGGCCAACCCCCACCTCGCTACAGCCTCCCTTGAGGTACCTATAAAGAGCGATAAGGTCGCCCCTGAGCCTCCTCTTCTCCAGGCTGAACAAGCCCAGCTCCCTCAGCCGCTCCTCGTAGGACTTGTTCTCCAGGCCCCTCACCAGCTTCGTCACCCTTCTCTGCACCCGCTCAAGCACCTCGATGTCCTTCTTGTAGCGAGGGGCCCAAAACTGAACACAGTACTCGAGGTGCGGCCTCACCAGAGCTGAGTACAGGGGGACGATCACCTCCCTAGCCCTGCTGGTCACGCTGTTAAACTGTAATGGCAGATATTACAGAGGGTAAAATGTACTTTTCTTGAGCAGAATGGAAATCATTTCTGAGCTGTTCCCAGCCGCTGTTTGTACTACTTCTATACACTTGCCCACCTCAGGATCCAATATAGGTAAGTAGATGGGAGCAGATAATAGGGCAGTACTGTGGTCACTGTAAGCTGAGGTGTCTAGGATCGCCTGTAACTGCAAAGAGCAATAACAATGTCAAGCGTTCATAATCAAGGGCAGTGTTTGCACAGCTCATGCTATTCCTGAAAGTGATTGCCAGGTAATTGTTATGTGGGGTCTGTGTGTTCAGCAAAGCCCCTTGTAGGACCTTAAGTTTTCTCTGCAGTCTTTGACCATGGGGTGAGAGCAATCCTCTTTTACTGATGAGCCCATACATTTGCAGGGACTGATGGTGGACTTCTGAAGAAAGGCAAGGGCAGGCACTGCGTGCTTTTACAGTGCTTTGTATGAATGGAGGGCAATGTGAAGAAGATTGAGCTGACCTCCTGAATAACACAGGCTGGGGCATGTCACCCAGGACTCCTGCAGTTTCCCAGATAGGGCGTAGTTAAACTACAGCAGCTCTTTCGCACGAACAGCTGCTCCTCCTCCATGTGTGAGATGAAGAGAAACAGAGAACATGCTGTTTCCCCTGCTGTCCCCATCCAGCAGTTAATTATCCCCTATTTTTTGCTGTTGTCTGTGAGTCCTGGATTGAACTAGACTAGTTTTTGCTCCCTGCCACTGGATCCTATTCTGCCTTTGACCTGTTGAAGCTAGAAAAAGTCCTTTCTTGCAGCACTGGGCTTTTGCTTTACACAGTCTGATACATCACCCTCCCTTTTTCCTTAAAGAAAAGCATGCTCACTTGTTTATACTCAGAGCCTTTTACTGTGTTTAGCATTTTATTTTTTTATTATTTTATTATTTTTTTTCCCAGCTGCATGCAGGGGCAGGGAGCAGTGCCCCATTGGCTTTGTCTGACCTGTCACTCAGAGGCACCCTTGCTAGTTCCCTGTGCACCTGGGACAACCATGGCTCAGTCCACAGGTCCGTGGGACAGTATGTGAGCTGCACCACGGCAGAGTATCTGCAGGCAGACACAGCACCGTGGGTACTCCAGTACAAGTGATGAAACCTTCCCTGTTCTGCTCTGCTGTGAGACCCACTCTGGGGTTTCTTACCAGTTAGGAAATAATTTTCGCAATCTCTACGCTTAGACCAGCAGCTCCCTCCCAGGTGACAACTTGTCCCTGGCCTCACAGGAGCATGCCATACACAGTCCTGCAAGGCTTTAGAACTGCCCATTATAGGGGAGGAGAGGCCCTAGGAACTGGGCAACATGCTGTGAAAGCACACCAGCAAAAACAGCCTCAGCGCTTCCAGTGCTTTGACAGCTGGTGGGTGTTTGTTCTGCATGACTGAATCATCAAGTACGGCACCAAATCGACAGGCACGATGTGATTTTTAAGCCTCTTCTCCATTATCTCCAAGGCTTGTTTGCAGTGCAGGGGACGCTATCCAGCAGTCACTTGGTGAAAACCATTCAGACTGCTTTGAGCACTTGGTCGAATGAACCCACTAAAAGCTTTAAAGTTTTAGCAAGCTGTCTGAATTGCTTATCATGTTTTTTAAGCTCTGATACCATAGGAGGTCTGAATACTGCCCAGTGGTTCAATTCACTCTGACTTAACAGGTTGCTGTGAGGTTGCTGTACCCAGAAGGTACCTATGCAGTGGCCTGGACCAAGCAGCAATAACTTTAAGCTGCAACTATTAACAAAACATATAAATTTGTAGTCTAACAAGAATATAGAATAGAAGGGACTGATATTCTCTGTCAGATACTAAATGGCTAATTGTCTAGAGTCAATGCATTTTTTTATTGTAACTAAGATTCTTGCATCATAATTGTAGTATGTGAAATCAATAATAAGAAATTGGATTATAAAGAAACATTGCTATTATATTAAATACACTATTGGCATACTGAAATGACTTGCAATCTAATAATCACACCTCTAACACTAATTATTGTTAACGATAATAGGAAAAGTTAAATGGTGAATCATAATTCAATACAGTGCTTGATGTTTATTCTATTACACATAGAGGTAATAGACATAACAATTTATTTTTTACCTGTAGCAGAAAGCCTACCTGTTTTAATTTCTGGTATTTCATTTTGTTTGATTTTATGAAACAGGAAGAGGATGATTCTGTTCATGCTTATCCTAGGGTAAATAAAATCTTTCCTCCAAAGGGGTGGGCTCATTTGCATTTTGGTGCCATATATCAGAGTAAAGTCTATGGAACTTTTTTTTTCACATCTCTATCTTCTGCTCAGCAACCTTTATATAAGTTAGGAAGAAGCTTTCAGCAAAGTCATAGATTAGTTTTGATTGCATGCTGTGGAGCATGTTTGTAGAAAAAATGCACTCTGTTCAGATCTTGGCATGGTCTTACCCTTTTACAATTTATATACAGTTATGAAAATAACTGATTTTTTATCAATTACATCTGCAACTTGTCTGATATCTTAATTTGACAGATATAGAAATTCAAAGTTGAAATCAAGATCTTGTAATGTTTTTGATGTTGGAATAAGCTGGGAATATGTGTGTGACTTTTAGTACAACACTGTTTCAAAGTCTAATATATTTTTATTATGAACATTATGATTGTTTGCTCTAATTCTTCTTTTTACATTATTTTGAAAGCTGAAGAACTGTGTAACATGTCACAGCTAAAACCTTATTTGCCTTGATGTGATTAAACATTTTTCTCTTTGATGTATCCTTGCAAATCTCTAAGTTTGGGAGAGTTCAGCAAGACAGAAGAGCTAACACTTTTTTTTTTTTTTTTCCTTCTGATAAATAAACCTCTCAGAGAAGAACCTTGCAAAAAAATCCCTGTGATTCTAATTTTAAATTTATTTTCTAAAGAACTGTGTAATTTTTTTTTTCAACAGTACTCATCAGAAATTCATTTTTGGAACAATAAAGAGAGAACATGTCTAAATATGCAAAACCCCTTCTGAGTTCCCCTTCTAAAATTATTACCACACATGTACAGTGTTCTTATTTTTGTCATTATTCAAATTAGATGAATAAAAGACATCATTTTGTTGTTGTTTTGTTTTTAATACAAATACTTGTTTGAAGCTCTTGTGTCAGTCTACAGTCATAGCATGCTGTTTTGCTAGGTTGGCTTTTACCTCTACTAGATAGTTTATGGATTTTTTTTCTTTCTACAGTTTCTCTTATTAAATACGAAGTGTCAGAAGAATGTTTGCATATTTCTCCCAGAGAAAGAAAACTAAGTTGTCTCTACCCATTAAAACACTAAAATAATCTCCACTGACATAGGTAATTACCTTCAAAAGTGAGATACCTCAGATTTTAAAGTACCTTATTTTTTTTATTGTCTGGAGGTGCTTTTCACTTCAGCATTCAGACTTGGTTGTGGGACCAGGGAAAACAATGAGTTTGGGTAGCTGTGTAGCTGCTAACCTGCCCTTGAAACAGAGAGAGAGCAATATTCAAGCAGTGAGCTGGTCTGTTAATTTAGAAAATGGCAATTCTCTGCAAAGCAAAATAGCTGGGCCTGATTCTGGTAGGAGCAAATACTGTGCAGTTAGACTATAATGGCTCAGAATGAAAAGTCTGATTATTGTATAAAATTTTCAAAGCAAAAGTTAGCCACTGGTGGGCTTGTGATGTTGGAAAGGACTAAAAGTGAATCCCATGGAAGAAGCTGGAAATGTGTCTAACAAGACCACAGCAAGTGAACATGTGTTTCATTTGTGCTCTGACTGTGTTTCATTTCACTTCACAGCTTGTCTGTAGAACCAACAGTAAAAACACCTGATGTAAAACCCCATTTCAGCTGATAAAGAAGAAAAAAGGTGAACTTGACCAGAGGGAATAATAATATAGTGAAGGTGTGTAGACATGAACAGACAAAAAGGCTATCATGAAAAAAGTTAAACATGCAGGCTCCACAGGCTGTGTGAGAATTCTCTCACTCTAAGTAGTGCACCACGAAACTATTTTTTACAGTCTTTATGACAGGTTAATAATACATTGAATTTTTTTAAAAAGAATTTTGATAGGAAGAAGTGATTATGGTCAAACAGAAACACTGATAAATTGTGGCTGCGTATCTGATATCTCATGATGTTGCTGTCAAGACTGACCTTAGAAGGCCTTGGTTGTCTACTGAGGTGCCAATCAGTAACACCTATATTTCCAAATGTGCTCTTTCTTGATATTATGGGTGGAACAGAACAGACGAGTCTGAAGTTCAGGGAAATGCAGTCAAATTCCTAGCACTGATCCATGAAATCCAAGTAAGGTGTTGGATAACTGGCCAAAAAAATGAAAGGTTTTTGAATCATGCCTCAGCTTCTAGCATGTTAGCTGTTAGTCTGCCCTTAAAAGGTCACAGTCTTCACCCATAAGCAAGCTTGAAACCTGAAATGCTTAGAGGCATCCATCACAGTCCCTCAGAATCAGCAAACAGCAGGGGGGAACAGAAGGTAATCAAGCCAGTACAATCAGAGCTAGTTCTGGGTGGAAACTATATTATTTGTAGAAAAGAGCCACCTGAAAACCAAACCTGATGAATGATTTCCTTCTGGCCTCACAGACATTAATTTAGTCTGCTGTTTAAAACAACTGAACAAACTCAGACTGTTTATTCATAAAATATTAATATGTCAGATGGCAGATGAGGACCAGGTACACGGGACTTGGAGATCAAACAGAAGGAGGAGTGGCTGCAGGACAGGACACCAAGACAGCAGCTGTATATTATCAAGTGACTAGTATGCATGGATGCAGGTCTTGCACCCACACTGCTCCCCAGTCATTGCGAAGAATGGCAGCCCCTGTATTCAGGAGAATGGAAAGGATCTTGCAGGAGAACTTTGCCATTAGACAATATATATATATGTATATTTATATATAAGTATATATATATAAGAAGATGTCCTTTTTACAGTGTATTAAAATGTGCTAACTGGAATAACTTGGAGCCCTGAGTCCAGAAATACAATTAAGGGTGAAACTTTAAGTCAGAAAGGATGCTTCTGCCACAGGAAATGTTGAGGTGCTGGAAAATGTCACTATGCTATCCTTAAATTGACTGTACTTCCTCCTGTGAATTGCTGAGAAAATGGACTTTTCTTTGGGGGAAAAGAGAGGGCATATCAACACATGCTATTCTTTTTACCTTGTCTCTTGCATGGGCAAATGTATGGTCCTTGCTACGCGTTTTCTGAGATCAGTGTTGAAACAGGATGGAAACCTGGAAACCACTCTCCTCAGCTCTTTTCTGCCATTTGTTGCAACTTCCATCTATCACTGTCTGCAGAAGAGATGAACTTCAGCACCCTCTCTGCTATGTGCTTTTTCTTTCTTCTTTCTTCTCTCTTCTCTCTCTTTTTTTTTTTTTTTTTTTTTTTTTTTTTTTTTTTTTTCCCCTCAAGGCTTCTAACAGATGTTCTTGCTTCTTCCTACTACAGAGTTTTCATAAAGCAACTTCATCTGGAGTTGTCTTCTGGAGGAAATGAGCTGATATCTGGGTATGAAATATTGTCATCTATTAAGCAGTTTTTCGTAGTTATTTATTTTGAAGATGTTCATGCTATCATCTAACATTTTGGTAGATGTCCAGTTGCCCAACACTGAGGTTAGATTTTGGTTCAAATGCTTGTTTACTTTTGATCGACTCTAATTTTCAACTCTACTGTAGGTTTTGGTGAACAGATCCATTGAGAAAAAAAAAAAGGTTAGGTGTTGTCTCTTACCGTTACTGCTAAGTCATGCCTGGATTTCAAGAATTTGCTTTGACATAGCTGCCAAAGTGTCATGCTTGTCCCCTGATTAATTTTTACCACAAATTATTCATGCTTCACATTGTATCTTTTTAGGTCTGAACCAAAATATTAGTCAGCAGAAATTGACATCTTGTTGTCATTTGACACCAGGCCTGATTTCACAGGAGTGTGAAGTCACTTTTGAGTTGCAATGACGTCCCCTCGGAGCCTTCTCTTCTGTAGGCTGAACAGCTCCAGCTCTCTCAGCCTTTCTTCACAGAAGAGGTGCTCCAGCCATCTGATAATCTTTGTGGCCATCCTCTGGACCCACTTTAAGAGCCCCACGTCCTTCTTGGGCTGGGGACTCCACACCTGGATGCAGAACTCCAGGTGGGGCCTCACAAGGGCAGAGAAGAGGGGGACAATCACCTCCCTCCCCTGCTGTTCACAACTCTGTTGATGCAACTCAGGACACAGTTAGCCTTCTGGGCTGCAAGAGCACACTGCTGGTTCATGTCGAGCTTTTTGTCCACCAGAACTTCCATGTCCTTCTCTGTAGGGCTGCTCTCAATATATTCTTCTCCCAGTGTGTACTCCTCTCTGAGATTGCCCCGACCCAGGTACAGTACCTTGCACTTGGACTTCTTCAACATCATTAGGTTCATGTGGGCCCACTTCTCAAGCTTGTCCCTTTGGATGGCATCCCTTCCTTCTATCATACCAACCACAACACTCAGCTTGGTGTCACCTGCAAATTTGCTGAGGGTTCACTTGATTCCACTGTCTACTGATAAAGATATTAAACAGCATATAGAGTTGATAAAGATATTAAACAGGACCAGTCCCAGGACAGACCCCTGAGGTACACCATTCAAAAGAGTATGGCAAGCCCATGGAAGGGCCTTCATTTCTTATTTGAACCAGAAATTTATCTAAGAGAAGCCACCTCAATATCTCTGGGATAATGCCTGGGGAAAACAATCCCTGTATTACCCTCAAGGGGCTGAAGACAGGTTGCAGGAAGCAGATGAGAAGCGTTGGAAGTATATTCCTCTTGAGATTGACACAAAAAGTATAAGGAATGCATGAAGCTATGTGTAATGAAGAAAGAACAAACACAATTGATACAGGAGTCAGAAAGGAAAGTAACATCAGCTTCTTTAGGATAAATGTATTTTGCAGAACAACAGTTCTCACACTGATCAGGTCAAAACACATTTGGAAACAGAAAGGTCATGAGACTGATGTGACAGGTGGTTCATTTGGGACCAATATCAGAGTAATTTTTCAAAGTGAAGCTTGCTTTGGGAGAAAAACACTTTGTTTAACTGATACCAGGCATAGACTTCTTGCCAGGAGGACAAGCTGCCGTGGTCTATGCAATGGAGGGAAGAGGCCATGCATCAAATGTTGCAGCTGCAGGATCATTGATGATGGTTACAAATCTGTAAGTCCCTCAGATGAACAGGGAAGCAATTCAATGTTCGTATTTACAGCAAACAGCCCTCTATTGTCCGCCTAGGGTTTTAATTCTTCTTGCTGTCAAGTCATGGCAGGATTTTTCTGCTGTCACCTGTCTGTCTGTTTAGGGGGGCAGGTTATGAGAAGGCTGTAAGAAAGGAAAAAAAATAACATATTTTACAAAGTAACAGAAAGATGACAGGAAGAATGGTGGCAGTTGCCAGGAGCAAGTTTTAAATATCTGATCAAAGCAAAAAAAAAAAAAAAAAAAAATTCAGTAAAGCATTTATTCGCTTAGCTTTTATGATGCCAGCCAAAGATAGTTATTGTTGCAGGTAATAGAACATGTAATTGTATTCACACTTCTGTCTGATTACCAGGATCACCAAAATAGTGGTAATGCTAATTAAAAGTACTTTAAAAATAGGAGCTGCTAGGAAAAGTTTCTGGGAATAGGATTTTATGAAATGACATTTTGAAATGGAAAAATGGTTTCCATTAAATTTTTAGTGGTAAACTTCAAACAAAAATTTTGCTTCACAAAATTATTTTGCATGTTGATCCTACCAAATGATTTTTTAAAATGGATTTTATTTACTTTTCTAAATCTGATATCTTTGCTAATTTCAAAAGTTTGACTTTATCTTTTTTTCTTTCCCTTTGTTTGTTCTTGACACATAATGCATGAATATGACAGCTATAATTTTTTATTTTATTCATTTTTCCATTTGGCAGAATAAGTCGTTGAAGATAAGATGATTTTTAGAAAGAATTACTTAATGCCTTGGGTTCAAAAATAAAAACTATATAAATAAATGAAATGAGAGATTGGATGTAAAGATGGCATCTTGAAACCCAAGTACAGAATATCAGTGTGCATTAGTAGTTTTAAAGAAACAAATGGGGAAAAAAAAAATGAAATTCTTCTGTTATGCAGTTTTCATTGAGAAGAAACACCCCTTCCTCAGCAATCTGCATCATCACTTTGTGCTGGAATAGGTTCAAGTGCAGATTCATAGAATTATAGAACTGTTTAGGTTGAAAAGAACCTTTAATGATCATTTAGTCTACCTCCCCTGCCATTGGCTGGGATATATTTCACTAGATCAGGTTGCTCAAAGCTTTGTCCAACCTGGCTTTGAATGTTTCCAATGACAGGGCATCCACAGCTCCTCTGGCAGCATGTTCCACTGTCTCATCATCTTCACCATAAAAATTTTCTTCCTTATGTCTAACCAAAATCTACACTTAGCTTAAAACCATCACCCCTTGTCCTCTCACTAGGAGGATTCCCTTCAGCTGGAGCTGAAGTATTATGGTTCTCAGGAATGCTCTGTGTTACACTTTGCCATGGAGTTAATCAGGACAAGTGAAAATATATGAGCAAACCTAGACCTTTCCTGAGCACAGCTTGCTTCAAAGGCATCTGCCCCGCACATAGGCACACTATGACCACTTTAGGTCTCCTCCCAAAGGGAAATTAAGAGACAGTTTAATGTTTTCCTCAAAATCCAGGTAAATAATAAGATGTTGTTTAGTTTATTTATACATATCTGTCTCCTTACCCTTCCCTTCCATATAAACATTTTGTGCTGCATCACCATTTCTTTTTCCAAACATTCCCAAAAGGCAGCTATTTTAAATGATTTATTAGAGCACAAATACTTCAGCACAAGATAAAACTATGAATTCATTCTAAGATTGGTTGGCAGTAGTTTGGCAGAACTGTCAATTAAACAAATTGCTTCAGTATATTTCCAAGTCTCTTAATTCTTCAGAAACAAAAAACACTCTGAAGACCAGAGCTGGCCCATGGGGAGGGTTTTGCATAGTTGAAAAATTCACATTTAGCCTCTCCAAAGGTAAAATTTTCATACAGGTTACTAACTGGCTATTTTCCTATCAATTATTTTCCCATTCCTTTTGTGCCTCAGCAGCTAGAGCTATTCCTAGCAGATCTTTGCATATCATTAGATTAACATTTTCCATTTCTACAGTACTTTATTCATCACTGCATCTCAAAACCTTTTACAGATGAGTCAGTTATGTTCTGGCAAGTGAACATCATATGAGCTCAGAGCAAGAACGCTGTTTTATTTCCTATAGTTGCCACTTGTCTTACAGACAAACCTTAAAGGATGTCCTGAAACACCAGAAACAGATGTAGAGTTTTTCCGGTTTCTCATTCCATTTTCTGAGATACCATCTTTCTCTCACTTTCTCTCTTCCTAAGGCTAGCTCTGTGCCCTTACCAGCCAGCAAAAAAATACAGGGCCACATTTCATTTGCAGTGTAGGTAAAGTTGATTTTAATTTGCAGTGTAGATTTTTTAAGTTAGAAAGACCAGGAGGGAAAACAAGCAGTAAGAAGTCATTATTATTCTAATACTTGACGAAGGCAAATTTGTGTTTCTGACAGAGGGTAAAATGAAAAAGAAAAGTCTAATTGTAAGAATCCCTAATGTCATATTGTACATTTCAGTGTAAGGCCTATGTTGGTGAAGAAAACATGGAAATCTTACTTCTAATAGCTCTGAGTTAAGTTCAAGACATCCAAACTTTCAGGAGCATGGTGACCATTCTGTTTGCACCCTTCTTTTTCCTCAGCAGCACTTACATTGTTTTGTTCTTATTGTTTTTGTTTGTTTGTTTGTTTGTTTTGTTTTGTTTTTAATTATTATTATTATTTTTTCCACCATTTCTCACCAGTGAGCAACAGCCTGGTCACCTGAATGTGTATGCATGCCTCTGTGCTAGGAGGCTTCCCATGATACTCAGCACCAAGACTGAAGCAGTCAACTCCTCCTCCTCCTCCTCTTCTCTACTTTCTCTTACATTCCCTCCAGCTTCTTTCCCCTTCTTATTTCTTGCAGGAAATAAGACCATTTCTCTCCTTTGAGAGATCCTGGTGATAATCTTTGTAGCTCACTGTCTTTGACTGTACACAAATATGTCCTGTCCAATCCACCTAATGGAAAGGAAGACACATTTTAAGCAGCTTGTTTTGCACTACTTATTGTAGAATCAGATGAAGTTTGGAGGGGGTAAAAAAAGAAAGAAAGAAAAAATAAAACCATTTCCAAAAGTTTCAGAAATTCATTCTTAAAGTTAAGCTCTTAAAAATGAGCAAAGTTTTTGACGGAGTCACTTATTTTAGCTAAGGGACTTGCTGTGCTTCTTGGTATGAAAAGAAATGTGTGAGTTTGAAGAGCTCTACATATCAAATGATTGGGATCACCTTGGTAGTGGGCACTATCTGCAGTACTGGCAGTGCTTTCAGAAGCACAAACTGATGGTTTCTGAAAGTCCGTGGAGAAACATGAACAAAGGGCAGCTTTCTATTCTCAATTCTCTACAGAAAAGCTCCGCCTGAATCACCTTCTCCATGTCTGAGGATGACAGCAATGTCACGAAATGTTCTGCCAACAAGAGGCTTAAATGTGGGGATGAAACTGAGGTGCAGTTTCTCTGTTTCATATAAGGGTGCTATTTGATCAGTAAACAAAATTCAAAACACATGAGTGTGTAACAGAAATTAGAATTTTACTTTTAGAAAACCAACTGGTAACATTCATTAAATTCCTTTTCCTGTTGAGTAACATCTGTTTTCAATTGTAGCAAGAAGTGTTCAGAATGGACCTGCATACTATTTCTACATACCAGAGCTTTTAGTGGATGCTGTAAATATGGCAATGAAAATCAAGACTTATACAGTAGCTACTGTCAAGCAGTAGCTAGTTTGACATATAAAAAGTAAGAAATTAATCCCTAAAAACAAACCTTTCAACCTTAACAGAACAACAACATGACATTTTTCTTCTCTTTAGTTTTAGCTGGTAAGAATTTTGTATGTAAACTAAATGAACAGAAATTTCACAGTACTTTCACAAAGTACATGTTCAGAAAATAAATAAATAAATAAATAAAATCAGTTTCTAATATGGTTTATTATTTTTACTGCTTGGATGAATATTCACACTACAAGATAACCATACTCCAAATCTTCTTAAGGAATCATGAGAAAAGAATCTTTCAAGTTTGCAACATAATTTCTCTTGAATCATTTAACACTTTAGTTATGTTTTTCTTAAAATATCATAGAACATGTTCATGTCATAATAATAATAGACAAGAGGCTGGCATGTGAGAAGAGATATCACACGTAGAAACAAAGGGTGTTTTTAGGGAGTGAATTTGTTGTTCAGAGAACTGCTGGGATGCAAGAAGGACACTAGTCACTGGAAATCAAATGCAGATGCTAGGTGCTTAGCTTTATGACTGAAGCATGCAACATGTTTCCTCAGACATATGACCTGTTTCCCACTTCCTATTCTCTAGCTAAAATGAAGCATGCGGTAAACAGGTTACTAAATTTTGAAGGTATGTTTGAACATTTTGTCTCCAATCTATTTCAAGGAATGAAAGCAAATATTCCTGTTGAGACTTTATTCCAAACAGCTGCACAACTTTTCAAGTAGAGGCCTCAGGTAGGATTGTCATACGTATTCAACAGTGCTCTATTTTTTCCCTTCTAAAATCAAAAGATTTTACTATCTAGTTTAATAGGAGGTCTCCAAACAGACTCTTTTCTGTTGTTATGAAAGAACCCTATCTCTTTTGGAGGTCATGGTGGATTGAGTGGGGACCAAGGATGGGAAAGACGAGATGATCCTCAGATTCCACTCTTCCTGTTGCAGTATATATATATATATATATATATATTTGTCTTGTTTTATATATATACGAATATGTTGCTTTGCAAGTCCCAGGAGAATAATTAGAAAAGAATTCTATACTATCTAATATGTTGAAGACTCCTTTACATATTGAATAACTTTTTTTTTTTTTTAATATTTTTTCAGTGAAGGAAAAATACTGTATGCTGAAGGAATGGAGGTATCATGGGACTTGGAAGGGTTGGAATAAGAAATCAGTTCAGTAACAAGTCTTTACTGTGACCTCTTTAGAATATTCATTTAGCCTTAAATTACAGTCAGTTTTCTATGTGTTCTTATATAACTCTGCCCTGTTCCTCAGAAATTAATTTTCTTAATTGGAGAGTACTGCATTATTACTTCTCACAGCAAGTTCAAGGTTATCATGCCAACTGTTTGTCTTCTTTAATATGGCTTTGAATTATGTATTTTTATTATTATGATGGCAATAAGCTCTTGACAAAAACAATACAGTGTCAGATACGCAGACTCAGAGCGATAATTTAGAAGAAAAGTGTTTGTTATTTTAAGAATATGTAACAGGTTAGGTACACACTGACCTATGTGACTGATTATTAGTATCAAAACGAAAACATCATTTCTTCATGATTATCTTTATCTCATAACATATGTTGCTGTATAAATGCTATCCACACTCATTTATTCTTCTGGGACAACTTCATATCCCTTCTGCTCACTTCTGCACCTTCTTGTAACCTTCCAAGGGGGGTTAGCCTCATCACTCATCACTTATTTATTTATTTATTTATTTATTTATTTATTTATTTATTAAGCCAGAAAGTTTAGAGAAAAATGGCCTTACTACCAGAGTAATTGGAGTGCTTGACACTAACTTTTTGGCCAGTTTGCCTCTGCATTGTTTTGGGCAAGTCTAACAAGATATAATTTAATTACTAGATATTTCTGAGGTGTCTAGCTGTGGATTACTTCTTTTCCTTCTTGAGAAGATGTTGATGAAACAGCTGAACACCTGTGGAATTTTGTATGTGTTTTCCAAAGATCAACTCATACAACCCAGTTAAGAAGTATGGATCACCTCTCCCTGTGTAACTGTAAATAATGCTATACCTTACTGCACAGTTGTCTAGCTGTGTTTAGCTAAATATTCATTCCAATAAACATTTTAATTTCATAGTCATTTTATGTTACCAAAAGGACCAGTCAAAAACACAGAGGGGAAGAATAACCTGGAATCTAGTGGAAATACATGTATATATATAAATATATATCTAAAGTAAAGATAAAGGAAGAAATACTTTGAATTTATAGACTGATGATTGTCTAGCATCTTCACATGAAAAAGCACTGCAGTATTTGCTCAATCTTAAGAATATTGTATTTAATTTCCATAAAAATCTCATTAAACTCAAGATTGTGTTGATAGTAGAACTCAGTGATTTAAAGGTGGAAGGGAGTGTTATAGGGAGATAACAACTGTCTCAAAAACAATTCCTAAATCTGGGTGTTAAATAATTAGAGTGACATGTCTTAGTGGTGGGCATGCCAGAGGTGGAGTACAACCCCAGGGGACCCTCCGATTAGACTTAAATTTAAAGCTATCCTGTGGAGCTTTTAATAAGAATACACTCACATTGCCCTCTATTTGTAGTGACATGATTTGGAGCCCAAGCCCAATTATTTTCCTTCTTATTCTGTTACTTCATCATTTATTTTCTCCCCAGGATGACACGCCTCATATTCCTTAATGAAGTCAGCAGGAGCTGTGGGGGCAGTTCTTCAGATGAAGTAAATTCACCCCAACATCTCAATACCCCTCCCTGAAGAGTAGGCTCACTTCCGTCTGACCTCACGCTTATTGCAGGAAGATAATTTGAAGTGACCTGATCTAGTTTAATGTTTTGTTGGTGTGTTTTGCAAGATATTGAAATATTGTAACTTAAAATGGTGGTTTCTAGAAGATATTATCTCTCGTAAAGTTCATGTTTGTGCCCATAAAGACATTCATACAGAATCAAATGAACATTTTATACTATTAGTTGCTAAAGACTGGCTTTTTTGACTCCTGAGGAAAAAAATAATAAGTGCACTAACAGGCTAAGTCATGATCTCCCTCAAGCATTTTTGAACTGCAAAGTTAGCATTTGGGTATTGTTATTAACATAATCAACAGAATTACATTGCTTTCTAAAATTAGATTCTTCCAGAGCATACTTCTTCCCCAGGGTAGGTTACTGCAGTCTTTAGCTTAGTGATTCTTTTCTGTCTCAAGGCAGAATAAGTGAAATTAGAGGGTATGACTAATTAATGCAGAACTTAAACACAGAGTAATAAATTAGACATGATTTCTTGCTGTTTTCAACTTTTTCTTGCATTTGTTCGCCAATTTTATCCTTTGACATCTACTAGCATTGTGAGCTTGCATGTCAGGAGAGTTTCAAAGTAAGAGTGATGCCCTACAGTATTTATTGTCTATTTCTTTTATCTTTTTATTGTCCTTTCAGGATATAGATTAGACTCAAGGACACTTTTAGCAATGTCTAACACGATAGCCTACCCCTTAATATTTATGTTAATGAAGACCCGTCCATACCCAGAGGGAAGCTAGACCAAGACTGAGAACTTGGTGTAATTCTTGTCTGCCCTCTCTGAAGACAAGTTCACTCTGCATCTGTATTTAGAGGTCTCAGCCTCATGCTAGGAATTGTAAACTGAGCTGCAGAGTAGGGAAAGAACTGAAGTGTCTTCTGCACTCTACCTTGAGACCTGCCTCCTTTGTCTTTGTCTTTGGTTTTGTGCAGACTGGATCTTGACAAAGCTCAACTACTGCAGCCTGGGCCATCACCAATTCTCATATGAACTGGTCTCTTCCTGAACCACAGTACCGGTGCTTATGAGTGGGAATTAATGTCAGGCTTCAGCCACAGGTTTACTCTGTCTTATACCTTGAGAGTAGTTTTCTTTTCTTTTTTGTTTTTTGACCTCGTTATAAGAGAGTTGGGATCATATTTTGGGGAAAAAATACATTGACAAAAAAAAAAAAAAAAAAAAAAAAAAAAAAAAAAAAAAGGAAGGAAAAGATTTGAAAAATAATTCAAGTAATTCAGCTGGCACAGAAAAGAAAAAAGACATCAGAGTGAGTAGCATAAATCTTCTGGTGTAACTATTTGCTTTCAATAAGAGCATCAGTTGATCAAGTGGTACAGCTTGTACAGCTTGAGTGTATTAATATCCAGGTGTTGCCAAATGAATTCCAGGTGAAATCCTGCATGTTTTCTTCTCAGATGAGTTCTGTTTATTTAATAAAGAGATAATAGGAAAAAAAAAAACAGTTATGGCAGATGCTGTCAGGAAGTGAAAAGGTGTGAACAAAGAGAGACCCAGCAGAAGCCACAGTTGCACTGCTGCTGCTAAACTTGATACAAAACCTCCCACGTAATTTGCTTGTGTCTGGGATTTATATCTCAGCTGCAAATTGTACTAGAGCAGGAAGTACTATTATTCAGGATAATTGTGCATTTCCCCCCATCATGCCCCATCTGTTTATTACTATTATTTTTGTTATTATTATTAATGAGAGTGGTATAGAGGTAAGAAAATGGCTTTTCAAAACTGGGTTTGTAAAAATGCAGATGCTGCACTTGTATGCCAACACAATTCAAGTGATTTACTTGAATATGTATTTGATGGTTGGTTGTAAGGTGAGTGAGAGTCCTGTGGTTTTGAGCTGAGTGGAGTCGGAGGCTGTGGTACAGAACCAGGGAGAGCAATGAAGACACTGAGTTTCAAAGGGACCTCCTGAGGTCATCTCATCCAACCCCCTTGTGCAGGTGACTTCCTTGTTTGACTTAGGTACAAAGAATTATACATTCAATAGTGTGCTGCAGCTAAATGTGAAAATACTCTGTAGCAGATTCTGAAAAACCTGTACCAAAGAATTGAAAGAGAAACATGCTGAGAACAATTTTAAATAAACCATTTACACTCCTAAAATTACTGGGGTCTTTTTGAATGAGAAAAGAAAAAGACCATCTTCACCATTTGAAGAATGAGTATTATTTTCCTAGATGTTTTTAGGGATTCAGTTGTGGGACAGAAGTATCACTCTCAGAGGCTGTTTGAAACTGCAAGAGAGAAAGTATACAGAGGACTTGATAGGAGCTGTGAGAAGAATCAGGAATTTAAATTGAAAGCTGTGTCAAAAAACACAGTGATTTTTAGATCTCCAATATGTGACAGACTTACGACAACCTTTCACAAAGTGTAGCACTGAGAACATTTCATCACTAATTCTGCCAAACTTGGTTTATTGTAGAGGACAGTCACTGATCTCCTGTGCCCTGGGTTGACATTCCCATGGGTCAGCCTGGCAGGGGAGCTGGGGTCCCCGAGGCAGGTCCCTTGCCTGCTGTGCAAGGTTGTTTCCAGAAAGTTTATTCAGCGGTATGAACTTCTAGAAGTCCTGACATCTTGAGCTGCAGGGCTTTGGGAGGTAATAATTACAACTTGATTACATGTAAATCCAGAACAGAGGAGGGTCAAGCCACAGTGTCTCATTTTGTTACTCCAGCTGTATTAAATCCAGGGGCTTTTCTTGGTGAATCTTCTAAATGAATGTTAGCGAGGTCAATAGTATCCATATGTATTGAATTAGCCAAAGTTTTAAAATTAAAAAAGCACATTGTGGATGGATGTGATCTGTATTTAAGTCAGAAAGAAAGTTTGAGACTGAGTTCACTCATAGTTTGACTTTCCAGTCTTCTCTGGACAGAAATGAAACTGAGGGCCTTCAGGTAATGGCTGTTGATAAATTGTTTTCTCAATGTTCTCTCTCTGTTATGCCAAGTGTTCAGGCTGTTTGAAGCCTTACTGAAGAACCAAAGTATATTGAAATACTTTTATTTAAAAATTACATCAGGAACATGATAAATGAATGTAATTTTCCCATCTAAGTCAAGATGCGAGAGTAGCTACTTTTCCCTTTTTATCATCTGTTCTCATTATTTAATAAGTCCAATTTCTGATGTCCATTACTAAATGTCCCTGCTTTTATATTCTTTTTTTTTTTTTAAGTTCTTTCTGTTCTACATGTTTTGGGGAAAAGCTTAATAATACACATCTTAACCTTAACAGCATGCATTTTAAACTCTGAAGCATAGGAAAGCAAACCAAATACATCCCCCCACATACTCAAGTGCTTTCAGATATTCTTCTGATTACTGTCTGTGTTGGAGTGCCTCAATGACTCTGAGACAGAGAAGTTGAAATTGTCCTGGTAGATGGCTAAAGACAGGGAAGCTTGATTTCAGCATGCAGTACAAAGACCCAGGAACTTCGTAAGGTTGAAAGACACAGAAAGGACATTTGTTGTTGTTAAACAAAGCTGTCTGAGTTATATTTTAATTTAGCAAACTGATGGGGTGTTTTAAGCAAAGCACTTGATGCGAAACAGAATCTCCCCATGCTCCACTTCCCCAGGGATTTAAAAGGAGCATGCTGCTGTTTTTCACCTTGAGTTTCTACCTCCTTCTGCTGTTACTAACATATTCCCCTCCTCATCTCTTTTCCATGCTCTTCTTTGGCTTTCACAAATTCTCTTGGTGGGATGCATGCTGTCACTTGTGTCCTCCCTTGTGGATCCTGACATGTAGATGTCTTTTTCTCAACCTCTTCTGCACATCTATCATTTTTCAAGTCCAATCATGTTTCTGATTCTACTAAGGGCTTTAAAACAAGCTAGGATAAGAAACAATGTTTACTTGTTGGCGTAGGTGACACTTTATGATAGACAACAAACTCATTGTTGTTTGTTAACTTATACTAATACTTTGGAAAATCTCCTAGGGCATCCTCCTTAACTGAAGACATAAGAAATTAATCCCACTACATCATCTCAGGCAGTATAGTTTGACTCTGCAAGGCTGCTCTGTGTAGAAGCTCAGGATTTGGTCATGAAATGGTGTGTGAACTCACAGCCGTATGCTGGCATGGTCAAATTAAAATAGTGAAGTGCATTCATGTGGGACAGGGCTTGGTACAGGTGAACTAGTTCAAAACAATCTCTCCAGTGAGAAACAAAATAAAATGTGTTAAAATCTTCCAGTAGCAACCAAACAGTGGTAATTCCTATTACTACTAGGACCTCACACAAATAGATAAAAGGAACCAGTTAATAATTAATGCACTTTGCAGAAAATAAATAAATAAATAAATTTATATAGACAGAATTAACTTTCATAGTTAGAAAAAAAAAAAAAAAGTGAAAATTTCTTGTCTCTATCTTTTCTTCTTTCTCATCTACAAATAGTTTAAGAAAGCTTCTTTACACTTATTGTCCCCAGGCTTCTGACATGTTTGTGTCTTTTTTTAGGGCAAGTCCAGTAACTCATACTAGCAGAAATTTTATATAAAAATATTCTTTTTCAATACAGTATGATTTTGGCTATCATATCTTGGTTTTTACTTTATCCTTGTTAAGCCCTAAACATAAGAAAATGGGTACTATGTGATTTTTTATCTGAAATTAATTATGTTGCTCAGCTGCTGAGGGCAACAAACACAGGGATGTGCCCTCACTTATCCTCAACTATGGCTTCTGGGAAGTTTGAGGAATGTGCTGCAGAAAGTGCATGCCAATATGATCTCTCCAAGTAGCCTTTTATATTTACAAGTACTGGAGACAAAACACAGGACTACATGACAGTTGTTCTGATTCAGAATGGATTTTATGTGTTACATATATACTTTGTTAATACTGTGAAGATTTGATTTGCAAGAACACTTTGAGATCCTCAGATGAAACACTTGTTATTTTCACTACAGCAGTTGCCAGATGGTAATGTTGAAGTCTTATTCAGTATGCAAATATTTCACAGCATTTCCAAGAATATTACATTATTGTGTATGTTGCAGAATTCTTCTGGTTTGTTTAGGTATAAATAATAGAAAGTAGCAAAGGAGTTTTGGCTAAGTTTTGTTGGCTAAGTATTCAAACATTATTAGTAATTGGCGGATGTTCATTGCAGTGTTACTTGGCTGTGTGCTTTCTGTTCCAGGACTGGGACGGATACTATAGATAACTACTTCTTGCTCATAAAACATTCATTATCCGTATTTCTGACTTGTTATCTTGTACGGCAGGTAGAATTCCAAGATCTGCTAGTAGAAGGGCAATGTAATTCTTTTCTTTCCCATGTGTTTTTTATCCTGTGTTGTTTTCAGATCACATTTTGTGTTCTTGTGTTTGCAGCACCTATGTTACATCTTGTAGAGCACCTGCTGCAGTTTTCTTTCCTCTTCTGAAGCAGGAGTGTGCTTTGGGGGAAAAGCATAACATCAATTTTAATTTGCTGGATTCCTGAAGGGTAAGGTATTTGTTCCTTCAGAAGAGGAGTCAGCTCATGCAGGCCCCTCCGTTTTATGGTGGTGTATGCCATTCCCCTAGTGTCTGGAATCCAGTAAGTTCTTTCACATTTAGCTACACATTAAAAAGATACATGATTTATTGTATTTTAGGGGGAGAAACATTTTGCTCAAACTCACACATGTCCTTTTACTGGAACTGTTTGGGATGTTAAGCAGGCTGAATCTGATTTCACCGGGAAACCCAGTACAGTTATCAGCCCTCCCCTCCTCTTGCTTAATCATGGTGATGAGTTGGAATGCTAAGGGTGGCTTAGCTTTGAAAACATTCAACTTATTATTAATTACAGTGAGAATACAATCCTCTAAGTAACTGTCAAAATCTCTTTTATATCATTTTACAAAACAAAACAAAACAAAACAAAACAAAAGAGTCAGAGAAACAACAAAAAGTATACAGTACTGTAATTCACAGTCAGGATTCACTTCTTTGCAGAGCCTTTTGAGTCACAGGTGTTCATGCTGATTATGGGGGTAAATACTTTGTTTGATAATCATAGAGACTTTCCATAGCAGTTTTGAGATCAAGGCATGACTAGATTCTGGATTTGCTATAAGGGTTTAGAGGAATGTTTAGGAGTGCAAGAAGACATGGTAACCTACCCTCTCTGCTCTCTGTGAACTGACTGTTGCTACCTTGCCATCAGGATCATTTTTTCATTAGAGTAGTGAATGACTTGTCTGTAAGTAAAAGGATAGATAAATATATTTTCAAATGAAGAACAACTGACGTATCTCTTCCCACACTTGTGGTCACTCTCAGATCTGGCTACTGTTCCTGTTTCATTCTTGGCTTGCCCCATCTCACCAACTCAAAGTCGACTCAATGCAGACTGTACTCTGGGACCCAAGCAGTTTAGTAGGAGGTACACAGTTTTCAGTGCTGGAACTGGTTCAAATCTTGTGCATGATCTGGAATCATGCTCAGCCTAGAACAAAAACTAACAAGAGCAGATGACTGAAAAATGTCAAAGAACTCGTGCAGATCCTGGCCATCATTTCAGAGCAGGGAACACTGAACCTGGACTGAGTTTCATTTATCAAAAACATGCTCTGTTTTTGCAGGAAATCCGTTGCACTTTAACTAGAATGTGAATCTAACACAGTGAGATTGTGTAATAGTATGGTATAAAATTTTGGCATAGGGTAAAATCTGCCTTGTCTTTATCTGAAATAAGAGACAGAGAGAGAAGGGAGGAGATCCAAACCTCATGGGAGAAATGTTACTATGACAATTTATACCACCTAAAAATATACTCCTGAAAGCTTAAGAGCAAAGCCAGTAGAAAACAATATTCCTATTCCAAGATAAAACTTATCAGTTTACTGGAAGTTCAGAAATGTAAGAATTTTGTCCTTGAGTTATACCTGTGTAATCAAAGAATCTAGCCACCACAATGGACAGTAAACAATTAAAAATATCATGCTTAATTTATATAGAAAAACTAGCTCTTAAATCAAAGGAATTCTGTTTTCTATTCCAATTAATCTGGTAGTTAAGCCACAGTTACCATGATTCTTGGACTGGCATTTTGCTGGCTGAGTTTTCTATGGAGAATTTCATGTTATTAAAAACTATTTTTATTTTTTTATGCATGTTATTAGAACTATTAACCCCTTCCTTTTTTTTTTTTTTTTTTTTTTTTCTTTAGCTTGTGGAATTCTCTCTGTGTGTTGATCATTCCCAGAGACCAGGAAGACAGTGATGTAGCTCATGCAAGATGGTCTTCCTGGGCTGTTGAAAGAAGCGATGTGACTTTCTCAAATAGACATGCAAAGATATGGCTGTGCAAATCAATATGCCAAGTCCAAACAAGAAGTGTGCAGGAATAGCTTTCCAAATGTCTCTGTCAGTATTTTTACAGTGCCATCATCTGCAGAGTGAGCTAGAACTCCAGTTCCTCAATCATTCGTTCAGCTGAAAGCACAAATGAGGATGTGGCAGGTTTCACATACACCTCCATCATTTCACAATTATTTCTTGTACTCCAGTACCATATATTGATGGAGAAGGCAGTCATTACTTTAGTTCTTTAATGTAAGTAAAACCAATTATTTGAAAGGCTAAGGGCTGTATTTACGAATATCTAGCTCAGGCCCTGTGCCTTAGTGTTTACTTGTGGCTGGATGTGGGTTTTTGGACCTTAGGTGAATCACCATTTGAAAGGCTTTGCCTGTCTCTGCTGAATGCAGGGAGCCAGCATCACCAAGGCTGTAATAGAAACACCTCAGTCAGGTCACAAACTAGGATCTCAGACCCATGTGTAACTGAGGTGTTTTTCTGTTACCCTTGAGACCTGAAATACAGTCTGGTTCAAATGGCCCTGGTTTAGCTAATACAACTAGAAGATGCAGGTGTAGCAGGAAAGAATGCAGTGAAAAATTAGGGATCTGAGCGAGGTTTTGAAGAGGTAGTAGGAAATCTCACGTGTCTCCAGCAAGACCCTGAAAATCTAGAACCTGAAGTGAACTGTAGGGGGTCATACTGTAAACACGGCTTACAGAGGCAGTGTTTTATGGGTCTTGTGTTGTGCAAGTACAAAGTTATTCTCATCATCAGATGTCATGGCACGGAAGTTTTGCTCTTGGATTACAACTTTCAAGAGATACTCTTCACAAAGAGAAATGAATTACTTGAAATAAAACATCCAATTTTTCTATGTGCATAAGAGTTGCTTTTTATTTCTGTTGACATTCAAGTAGCTCTCAATTTCACTTTGCTATTCTCATTGTGGAAGCTAGCTGCACACGGCGTTATGCCAATACACAGTGACTAATAGGCATGATGTTATCCAGAACCATAGAGAGGAGGGTAAGGTGTGGAATGACTTGGGAAGAAATGCACCTTAGGGACCCCACAGCCATTTTGTGAGAGAGTAGAAGTAAAAGCCTGGTCTTCTTGGCTACCTTAGCCCTTTCTGAGCCTTGAAGAGTCTGCTACAGTTGTCTAAAAAGGCTGTGGCAGAGCTGATGTGTTGTCAGTTTATAGCTATCCATTGAATGGGTTGCAGTGTTAATGTGGATGAGGTGAGGAGTGGCATTTTCACCTGTCACAGGGCAGTACTGTCTAAAGTATACATAAGAATTTAGAAAGTGAGTGTGAGGGACTCTATCTGCATTTTGCATGGATGCAGAAGTGTTTGTTTTACTGTTATCTCGGCAGGCTAAGCAGGAGAGCAGACTGGATCGGATCGCTGCATTGGTCTGTCTTGGCTGGTAGTAGATATAAAGTGTTTGTAATACAGTAGATGTAAAACAAGGAGAATGAAGAAAAGCACAAGATGGCTAAGAGCATAGAAACTTTGCAGTGATGTTTCTGTGGCATACCCTCTAAACAATCAACTCATGCTTTCTGAACAAGAGGTAGTATTCATGAATTTTATAACCCTACATGGATTTTTCATTGCTTTGTAAAATGAAAACTTATGACTTTTTATCATCTGAATCTCCTCCAACATCAGGATCCATAACTGAACTGTTTGCTAGGGGAAAAAATAATTATTTCATTATGTGAAAAAGGCAAGGCAAGGCAAGGCAAGGAAATGAAAGGAAATTAAAGGAAACATGCCTTGTTTTTCTTGGTAGCTCCACAAGATAATGTATAAAAACGAACGGTGTCAAGTGAAAGCTAGAAACATGAATAATTCTTTACCCATTCTGTGCATGCCTCAGGTGATTTTATAGTTCACATATCTGCTCTGACATACCTTTTTTTTTTTTCCTGAAAAAAAAGTCATAGCCTACCAATTTTGTTACATTCTTTTTGAGATTGAAAGGGCAAGAAGTGCATATGTACATATGATATTCAGTACACATTTACCTGTACAGTGAAATAATGATCACAGAATCACCAAACCAGAATATCATCTAGTTCAACACTCTTGCTTAGAACAGCAGGTGGTCCAGGAACATGTCCAGTCAGGTTTTGAATATCCCCATGTAAGCATAATCTGGGTAACCTGTTACAGCATTTGACCACTCTCACCATAATAAAATAAAATAAAATAAAATAAAATAAAATAAAATAAAATAAAATAAAATAAAATAAAATAAAATAAAATAAAATAAAATAAAATAAAATAAAATAAAATAAAATAAAATAAAGCAAAACAAAACAAAATAAAATAAAATGAAAATTATTATTTTTACATGGGATTTCCTGTGTTTCAGTTTGTGCCCTTTGTCTCTTGTTCTGGCACTGGACACCACTGAAAGCAGTCTAGCTTCATACTCTTTGCACCCTCCCTTCACATATGGTTTTATTTTATTGATGGTGGTGTATTACTTTGCATTTATTACAATTTCTTGTAATGTTATCACAGAGGTGTCACAAAGACCAAATGCATTTGTCTCTTCTGAATCTAATAGGACTAACATCAGGTTCTGTCATATCTCCCAAAGAAGCTGTTACTGGCCTACCTTTACCACTGCAGGGTCTAACCTATACAGAAGTGAGCAGTTGACCAGCTATTTATGAATTTCTTTAACAAAAGTATGAGATAGTATTATATTTTTCAGGTTTCTATGTGAGATAATCAAGACAGATACATCTTATAAGTATGTCAAGGAAACCTCTCTGAAGCTTTTTTTACCATTCTTGCATGACCTCTATATACACATAAGAGGGTGCAGTACCTAGAAGAAATTAAACTTTTCTTTTTTTTTTCTGGTGTTTTGGAGAAAGCATGTGATAAAGAAAATGGAGAAATACAGGTGAGAATTGAAAAGAAGTAAGTCAAGCTTGAAAGTCCTGGATGAACACAGTTCAGCTACTTGCTGTCTGAACTGCAAGGCACAATTCTCTAGACTTCCTCTATAGGAGGACAGAGCACGTGGTTATAATACTAAAAAAGTTAGGAAGGACCAGAAAGTAATAGAGTAGTTCTTTTATTTTTATACAGGCCAACAGTCAGATGTTTGACTTTGGCTTCTTTTTCTCCTAACTCTTTCATTTTAGGGTATACAAAACTCAGTTTGTGGTAGTCTGCTTTTTCTTAGTGTGTCCAGCCTTTTAAATTATTATGTGGGTGTGAAATTGGCAGAAGCAATTTTTTTTTTAATATAGATTGTTTATCAGCAAAGATTTTGAAAATAACTTCACCGTCCTTGCAATTCTGTTTCATTTAATGTATCCAGAGAAGAAAATCAGCTTTTCTGTAATTTTTCTCAGCTTTTTGATTTTTTTTTATAAAACTCAGCAAATCACTCAGGAAAGTGAAAGCCTCAGTGCTTTCTTCGCTTTCTTTTTACATAAATGCTGTCAGTTCTACACATATTAATAATTTACCTTTTCAATCAGCTTGAATTTTCCTATACATTTATTACTGAGGGGATGCTATCCTTAACTGTATGATAAAAGCCACCCTGGTATATTATTTTGCATGTATATATTATATTTCTTCATGCATTGTAAGGACTACAAGCACTTGCCATGGCTGTCTGCCCCATGGGTCTGGAGCTCTGGCCTACTCCCCAAGTATTGTGTAGCATTGACTTAGCCTGAGCTTTTCCCATATCTACGCCTTCTTGCAGACATCAGACTCCCTGATGTGTTTTTTTGTAAGCCGTGATCCTGTACACAGATGCTTCCATTATACTCACTCACCTGTCAGGGTTTACATTCTGTAAGGATGAATTGCAAAAGGATGCTTAGTGCTGTCAGCACATGGATCATGTAGCTGCCAAGCTGAAGGATGGATGCTTTAACACAGTCTGGGACATAGTCCTAGTCAAATAGTTTTTGGGAAGTAGGATCAAAGAAATATATATATTGTTCCAGGTCTGCAGAAAAACAGACGAGACTGGAGGAGACAAAAAAGGAGAAGGAATTAATTAGGCTAGACACTGTTTTTAGAAATACATGACAAAGCAATGAATAACACTCTAATGGAAGCCTGTCACCATGACAAAATCAATTACCTTAACCACCTCTTACAGTGACTGGATGAGGACATATCAGTCCTCAGAGGAGGTTGCACAATGAAACCTTCTCTCACTGCAACACATTTGATTTCCACCTCTGATCACCACCCTACAAATCCCCTACCACATTTAGATGGTAGCAATACACTTTGACTCTGAATACAGATCTTTGTGAGCAAGATGGAAAAAGTATAAAGAAATCCATCTAGAACTGGAAATTTCTCTCCAGAGATAGGAGAGGCTTTCCCTTGCTCTTGCAATGGCAATAAAGACCTTACTGTGATACTTAAACCTTTTATCTGCTTATGATAAGACCCTTGATGTGGAAAATGACATTGTAAAGCTGTTTGAGTGTACGTTATTTTTTATTTTTTATTTTTTTTATTTTATTATTTTTTTTATGAGTGTTGGTGTAGGTACAGCAAGAACAGTTCATAAAGAACCAAGGCTAGATCCTCAGTTTATACAATAGAGAAGGGAACACTGAGTTACTTACAGTGTTTTGAGGCTGTCACATGCTGGTGCTTCAGAATCATGTATTGTGGAGGTTTTGTAAAAAGATGTGTCCTTGGATACTTGCATTACAAAGATATTCTTTTATATTGGGATTCTTAACAGTGGGAGTTGGATATCAGTCAGCTTGGAAAACAAGCTAAATATAAGCATACTTTATGAATGCCTGTACTGCAGTATGGAGATTTGTAGCACTGGGAGCTGTCAAAAATGGGAATCCTTGAAACTCTTTATGAGGCTTCTGACTGATTGCTTGTCTTTAGAACTGAGCACAGTATTTTCTTCAAGTTAATATTGCCTTTTGAAGTAGCAGAGATAAGTAACTGTAAATTATTTCAAAAAGACTACTTATTTTACAGTATTGTAGTGTTTTGTTTCATTTGCTTTGCTTTGTTCTGCATTGTATTGATGTTCTGATGTAGGCAGCTGTCCACCAGCACCAACCCATGTCATCCCTCAGGGTTGGATCTGATGTTTCAGAAAAGGTACCCAGCATAGGTATAAACAAAATGCAGTGCAGTGCTATTAAAACTGGAATCTATCAGCATTGGGCTAGGAGAATGAAACCTTGAATATCATAATCTCAAATTTTAGTCTCTAGCATGGTATGTGGAAGTAGGTGTCCTAAAACTGTTTTGCTTGCAGGCTGGATTTCTTTCTTCTTTACTCCAACCATTCTAAACTTAACCTTTTCCCTGCACAGGCTCAGGTGTCAGAGCTCAGGTAGGCCCTTTCTGCTAGGCCTATCAGTCTTGTCCTAGTGTCTTTACCTTGACATGTATTTTTAGTTTTATACTGATTTCATTATTCTGTTGTGTCTGATGGTGGAAGACACTGGAGACTGCCAGTGATAATGCAGAGGTGAGGAAAGGCCTTCACTACTTCATGTGGGGAGGCACATTTGCAATCCCAGTCTGTCTGGATGTCTGGGATAAGCCTACAGGCAAAGGCAATGATACAGCAGGACTGTGAAATTCAAGGGTAGGCATTTTGGTATATTTACTTTCCAGGGCAAGCATGGAATTGCATCTCTCTATACTAGGAAAAGTCAATGAGGTAAAGAGACAAATGGGAAGTCTTTCAACAGTAGGGCAAGAGTTCCAACAGTAGATAGAGAGTGGAAGAGTGGGAAGAAGCAATAACCCTTTTTACTTCTGCATGCAGCTAACTGGCAGACTGTGAGCACCAGCTGTTTCCTTCGTTGCAAAGGAAAAGGAGATGTATTTTTGTAATGCCTTGAAGTGTGCCAGGCAGAGTACCAAGGTCATTGATGACTAACTTAATCACTGAGGGTGTGGAGGGAAGGAGAAGTCACGGCTCCATTCCCACCATGCCTGCAGACTTTGCACTCTGTAACTGTTCAGTTTCTCAGTGCCTTGTCCTAAAGAAATGTTGTGAGGATCAAGTACCACAAAGAGAAGATGAAGATCCGCTCCTTTGCAATGAGGTAGCTCCTACCTCCCACTGCTGTGCTTAAAGTTTTATACCTTATGGTGCTAAGGTGGATGTGTGTAATCCTCTTTCCTCAGGTTCTTGTACAGGGCTGGGATCAGAGGGATAGGTTTTATCTGAGTTTTCAGACACTCTGGCAGAATCTTCTTGGAACTGATCTTGCTTTGCTGAGTTGCTGGTAATTGCTTCTGGTTTATGAAAGTGGGTCTGCTTTTGACACATCGCGTTATCATGTTGTTCCACATACTGGTCAGGTATTGCAGGACAGAATTAAAACTGGAGCCGTTTTCTATTTCTCCATGTACATTTCTAAATGGATTCATGTCCATATTTGTGCTCAGTTTCTAGAGTTGCTATAATCTGCCACCTGGTGTAGAATGTGAAAAATCAGCTTTTGAACGTTTCATCTTTAGTAATTAAATTCAGAAAGCAAATTTTGGCTTCATTACATATTTAAAAAATAGGATCCATTGTCTTGGGTTGCTTTTGTCACATGCTGAGAACAATGTCGACTTTCTTCTTATCTTAATGTTTAACAAAGATGCATACATTAGATGCTGCCTGCTAATTATTCTCATTTAGAGTAAAATGGCTTGAATAATGCATCTGACCAAAACAGACAGACTTTGCCAGAGGTTGGTCAGTACTTATGAAATTAGTATTTTCACTGAAAAACAAAAACAAAAACCACAGCAAAACCAAACCATACCAACCGACCAAACAAAGAAAAAACCCACACCACCAGCAAAACAAAACAACAACAACAAAACAAACAAACAAACAAAACCCACAAAGATCAGCCTTTTGCCTTCTGGTGTTATCTTTCAGCTGTTCTCACTTATATCTCTCACTGACATTTGGGAACATTACTACAAACAATGGAGAATTTCTTAATTTTAGTGGTACTGGGAGATGCCTACTTTTTCTAAGTTCCTCCTTCATCTTTCTCTGTTCAGGCAGGCCCCTCCTGCTTCAGGAGTAACTCTGATCTGGGAAACCCATGGACACTGATCACTTTCTTTAGGTAGAATTGACAATTTCAGGGTGACCAGGTGTATCAGTATAACTATTTGGGAAGAAGAGGTATTGCAAGGGTTGGTACTTGCCTGGCTCAGTTTTTGTTCCCTGCTCTTGGACAGGATGCTTAGCCGCAGGTCCTCGGTATTACCTGAGCATCTCACTTTGACTGAAATAAACAGAAGTTTATCACAATGGCTGTGACATGACTAAAGAGACCCTGATTCCTTATTCTTGAGACTTCCATCAAGTACGTGAGCTATGTCCTTTCTCCTTGGATTGGTTTAAGACAGAGGCATGCAAATTTGTGAGGTGACCTGGTACAATAATAGGAATCATAACCCTAATACACAGACATTTCAATAGGGTGTTATTCTTCCTACTGTATTTGAAGATTAATAATTACATAATAATGTATGTCAGCAGTGAAAGACCAAAACTGTAGCACTGAAAAATGTGTGCCATTGTTTTTGTCATTTTTCTTAAATAATGCCATGTTGTTGTTTAACCCCAGCAGGCAGCTCAGCACCATGCTGCTGCTCACTCACTCCCCTCTGAGTGGGTTGAGGGAGAGAATCAGAAAGGTAACAGTGCAAGAACTTGTGGGTTGATATGAAGACAGTTTACTAGGTAAAACAGAAGCTGCATGCACAAGAAAAGCAAAACAAGGAATTAATTCCCTGCTTCTCATCAGCAGGCAGGTGTTCAGACCTTTCCAGCAAAGCAGGGCTCATTGTGCATAATGATTTATTGGGAAGAAAAACACCATCACTCTGAACATTCCCAGCCTTTCTCCTTCTCTACCCCAGCTGTTATTGCTGAGCATGGCACCACATGGCACAGGGCATCCCTTCGGCCGTGTGGGTCAGCTGTCCCAGCTGTGTCACCTCCTAATTTCTTCTTGTGTATCCCCAGCCTCCTCACTGGAAGGGCACCATAAGAAGCACAAAAGTACTTGGCTCTGTGCAAGCACTGCTCTGCAACAACTGAAACATCTGTCTGTTGTCACCAGTATTTTCATCCTAAGTCCAAAACAAAGTACCATACAAGTTAATAAGAAGAAAAATTGTTTTTCCCCCCTTTAAAACAGGGATTATTGCAAACACAGGGATGACCTCTACAGTCACATGGATCAAATATGACTGAGCTGAAATGACTCAATCCATGAAAATTATTCACATGTGAGTTAACTCTTTACTGCCTTTAGCTGTCAGCCCTTCAATTGTTATAGCTCTCCCACATTTCTTTTGAAGATAGGAGAACTGTCTGAGATTGGGAACAAATTGATGTTATCATTAAATACCTCTGTAGTACTTATTAGTACTTGAGTAAATACTGGTGAAAGATAAATTTGTCAGTGAAAACCTGCCTTTAAATGACATGATTTGCTGCCTAATATCTCAGGACAGTGCTGGGGATGTTTCCTGTGTGGTCTCTGATATATGCTCAGTGCTTCATCTTATTCACTAGATCAATGCGAATTTTATATCTAGCAAGCTGACTACCTAGTCATGATTCAAAAAATATTCTGAGCATTGACTTCTTTTTACACTCTTTTTTCTCCAAGAAAGTGGGAAGTGGGAAATGTGCTAAGAAAAAAAAAATAATAAAAGAGTTGACACCAAGGTTATAAAATAAAATCATGTAACATAATTTTCTTGAAATTTTGACAAGTCTGCCAGCCATGCATAGAACTGTCAGTTTCTCACAAAGACTCTTCTCTAGTAATGATACTAGATGAACAATATGAGAATAAACCCCAGGAGCTCTAGCAATCCAACCTGGGCTTACTCAGCAATGAATTTTGATTGTTGCTTTAGTAAACAAAGTTTGAATGTCAAAAGTCCTTTCCTTTTTGAAAGCTTGTGAGTATTCAGCTGACTAAAGATAAGTGAAGCTAGTAGTGGAACATTATCTCTGAAAGTACATGCTCCAGCAGTTTGCCTTGGTAAATGCAAAGCCTACCTGTGAGAAGAAAATAGATGAAAAAACTACATTGAAAATTTGATGAATTATTTTATTTTTATTGTTAAAAAGATTTGTGTGATGTAAAGTGTCTGACTTCTACATCAGCAGCCAGCTATTTTTATTTCAATTTAGAATTACTGGGAGGAATTGTGAAAAGTGAGTCAAGGCTAGATCCTCTAGCTCACAGGACTTCAGTAAACCCGCCCTCAATACATACCAGTATTGATATGTATTACTCTCTCTTGTGTACACAGTTTTAGAAGTCACCGGGCTGGGAAGGGGGTGTCAGGAAGGGTAACTTTACAATTTTTATACGTGAAAAATTAAGGACCTCTTGATACAAGACTCTAGTATTTTGTCACTATCCAAATAGTTTTTACAGTTATTTGAGGTCAAATTTTCACACTGGTTCACCAGAAAATGAGCAGAGATATACAAAAATTTTGAATGTTTTAGTGTTGTTGTTGTTGTTGCTGTTTTAATCATTGTTTTTTGTTGTTGTTTTGTTTTGTTTTGTTTTCTAACTAGTATGTAGATTTTAGCTCATGTAACATTTCAAACAAATATGACCTAATCTGATTCTTGAATTCTCCCATCTCCTCTTGTCTTCTCTCCCTGGTTTAGGTAGTCTTTCACAGGATCATTTTCTTATTTCAGGGAGACACACTACTTCATGTAGTCAGTATCCAATTCTAGGGTCAAGCGTCTGTTTAATTAATTAACGTAGTGTTTGTAAGATGTTCTGAAGACAGTAAGAACCCTCTATGTGCAAATATAATTGTCACCTTACCTACCAAGTATGTTGCCAGGCGAAAATGTAATATGGGTATGATTAATCCAATATGGTAACAGGCAGCAGTCTTATAGCATGTTAATAACTTGGAAACCACAAGTTACAAAAGCATCAATTGTTTACAGTTTAAAACATAGCTTACAGAGCCAACTGTACCAATAAAACTGCAATCACAAAAGCATTCTGGTGAATGTATACAAATTGTGTGTATATGCATACGCACATACTATAGCACAGTGCACTATATGGCAACAAGGATTATCTAAGTATTTTTGTGGAGATTGACCAGTATTACCACCTTTTTGGTTTATGTGCATAATACTATTGCTTCCATCTCTGCCTCTTGTCTTCAGTGACTTCCTTCCCATCCATTTTTTGCCTGAACTTCATGATGAAACACTGGTGAAAAACTGGTATTATTTACACCACAAACTGTATCCTCATGACTTAGTCAGCCCTCACAGGTCTGTAACAAGGTGTGAATTGTTGAACTCAACTGCTGACAGTATGACTTTACTGACTAGGATAAAGTAGGTAGGCACATTTGGAAAGGTACTGGACAGCTAGAATTTCAGATAGGTGCCTGATGTTTTTGGATCTAAGCTAAAAACAGTAATGAACGTACAATCCTTGCTGCATTTCACTTAAAAGGCAATAAAATAGAACTGTATTTTACCATGGATTTGTTGGCCGTGAACCAAATCAAGGAAGCGAAAACAGTCAGTGAGGCATATATAGTTGTACCCTCTTGCACCGAGCTCAGTGTTTCCCCTAACTTTGCATAATTTCTGCTTGATACAGCAAACTGTTTTTCATACTCTTATGGCATGTCACCTCTGAACTCCAATCCAACACATAGTTAGTTATATAAAAAGGCCTATGAACTTCAGGAAGAGGACTACTTGTTCAAGGAAAGCTGTGCAGTACATGTTGAGCTAATAAAGGAAAGCTGATAATGTTATTTTGAAGGGCCAAGACTATTTGAGGTCTCCTTATTTTTCTTTCTCCTTAATTTTCCAAGGGAAGTGAAGTTTCAATTCCTGTGTTACCAGTAAGTTTCCCAACTTTATTCTCTGTCATGTATATTCATTGGATGCTACAAACTGGAATCCCTGTTGTTTTGCTTCTGTGCAGAGTGGTATTTTATTTTCCAGGTGTACAAGGTTTTCTGTGTTCAAGTGAAATCCTCTGGCAGAAACCTTCTTCCCCAGCATGCTTTTTTCTTATTCACAGTGGTTGTTTCTTTTAATGAATGTTATTTTTTCTTCTGTCTCAGTCTGTCAGAAAAATTTAGCAAACCTTGTGTCCTGTGACAAATGCATTTAGCTGGTGGATGGAGCATATGCATTGTGTGCTCTCTTTGGATTTGCTGTCTCTGTAAATTACTGAGCTGCAGACCAAAAACATCTGGCATCCCCTTAAGGGGAAAGGTGAACGCTTTGCTTAATATTGGCCAATCATTGGAGGGCTTACTGGCTTCATCAGTAAAAGGATGAACAGCATGAAGTATGTCTGCACAGCATGTGTGGAGATTTATAAACCAATCTAACCTTAGGGCAAGAAGGCAACAGCATCCACATTTCCATAAGGCATCTCACCTTCCTGAAAACACAACCATCTTCCCCAGAGAATGGTGTCATTCCACGTTTGTGTCCTGCCTGATGCTAGGGAAGTATCATACTGCACTCACCAGGACCTTTTTTGCATCTAGGCTTTGCAAGTTTGTGATGCAAAGGGTAAGATCTTTTGACAATGTTTTCTATGGGCCAGACACAACACAACCATGAACTCACGTTCATAATGTAACTTGGGACTTGAACTGCTCTTCTTCATCAGTTGTCTGGAATCACTGCAACTAAAATCCTGGGAACAGCATGGACAACACTAGGAAATGATGAAATTAATTTCACTCAATGATGAAATTCCTAATTTCCAAAATTGAGAAAATAATTTTGGGATGGGAATCTGCTTTGGAAGTCAGGTTTTGTCTCCTGAGTCTCCTTTTCTGAAAATGCTACTGAGTATCTGCTCCCACTCCATGGAGAAGCAATTCTTGTGTCCAGCAGGTTTATGGAAAGACTGAAGGTTACATGTAAAAGTGCTCTGGAGAGTTTAAAAAAGCTGCTTCTTGAAATCACTCATTTGAGTGGAATAATAATTTGGCGTCTTCTGAACATGGATTCACAAAAGATCCCCAGATGAAAAGTAAATGAGATCAAGCACAAACACATTGTCTTCCTGTAAGGAAGGGAAGGAGGTCACACTGTGTAGTGATGTATTGTTTGATGACCCTTACAGCTGTGCCACAGCAGCAAGCCAGTGGAGGACAAAGCCAGAGGATGAGGCTCCAAAAGAAAGAAGTCATAGGCCACATGAAGTACATAAAAGTGCACAAAATCCATGCATCAAGACCTTCCCTTTAGGTATTATGCTGTGTAAAGGTAATTGCAAAGATCAATAGACAAAAACCAGTTACTGCTAAGATCACATAGGTGTTTAACCTACGTGCTTAGGTTTCCATAGTAACTCATACACATAACAGATCTGGAAAATTTAATACAGTATACTTACTTTTTAGAAATTATTGCTTTTTAAAATGAATAACCTTGCTCAGCCTTTGCTTTTGTTCCTTGTAACATGGTCTGGTGGATGCTTAAAACACAAATTACAGTGCCCGTGGCTTACTGCTCTATTTTAAAGCAGGTGGTGTGGCCCAGTGGTCTGGAACACAAGAGGTGGATTCTTTGCCAGCTAACACTGAGTGAAAGGTTTCACACCTATGAGCTTCAATTCACTGTGTAGCTGAAAAAGGAAAGGGGAAGGTGTCAATGGCACCTCCTTTTTGTAAGTATTTGAGACATGAGCAAAAAACTTTCATGTGATAGAACTAAGGCTGACCTGTAGCTACACATCTTGAAGCATGTTCTTTTTGATACATGGTATAATTCTCCTATCTCACTGTCGTTCTGTAAATAACAGTGCTTGTTTCTAATCCAAACAGATTGTTTCTGATCAGTCCACTTAGCCCATTTTTCAAGGTTAATGGTTACATGGCTAAAAATATAGATGCAGATATACACAGGATTTGCTGGAAAAATCGTGTAAAATTTTACTTCTCCTGCAATGCCACCTGTTCATCATCTATCATAGTCCTAAAGCACAAGGGATTCCTCCTTCTGTGAATTAATAGCTGTTAAAGAAGAAAGCATTTGGCATTGTTGGTCTAACCTTCTTCAACAAATATTTGAAGACAAAGTACAAACTCTGAATGGTATCTCAGTTGCACATGTACAAGTCATAAAGAAATAGTCAGTGAAGTAGTGAGCATTCATGTGAAAATCTATTTCAGTACAAAAGCAAACTGTTTAAAGAATCTATGCTACAAGATCATTGAGAAGGAGAAAAAAATGAATTTATTTAATATATGTAGATGAACCAGGGTTTGGGATGCTAGTATTAAAGCTGTTCAAGAGCCTTCAGAAATGATCAGATTATGAGACCAGTGTTGTGATTTCCATTAAAGGAAAATATTTAGGTACTTCCAGACCTGACATGAAGCATTGTTTCTTTTCTGCTAGAGCAGCTTCTAAGAGTTCTCAGCAGGGATTCTAAAAGTGAGTTAATTCCCTTACGTTTCTGCCCAGTTGTCTATATTCTGTCCAGGTTTATAAGAGGCAATATCTGTCTCATAGTCCTTGTAATTTTAGTAGGCAAGACAGCAAAGTTCTGGACATACAGACAAGGAGGAGTGAAATGACTAGCCAATATCATGTAACAACTGTAAATAGATATTCTGAGTTCTAGAGATATATCTTGCCCATCATATCATGGCCTACCTTTTAAGACACAGAATCTGTTTGAACAGTTAAAGTTATCTAGAGGATAAACATAGAGGAATTAATTCAAAAAAAAATTTTTTTTTTTTTTTTTCCTAAGAATAATTATGGAGGTATTAATGACATCTTAACCTATTTTGATTTTTGGACAACAAAAATGGATAGATCACATATTAAAATCTGGAAGTAGAATGTGATTCTTTTAGATACATGTAAAAATGAAATTATGTTCTTTCTTGACTGTTTTTCAACCTGCTAAAACAAGGATGTTCTATTAATAAGCATAATAAACAGAATCAGTGTCATTGCTTGTTCATAATTTCTCCATATTTAGGGCATTGTGCCCTATTAGGCACTGCCTATTATATTGTCTGCCATATTTAGGCACTGCCTATTATATTGTCTGCCATATTTAGGGCACTGTGTGTCTGTGTGTGTGTGCCCACAGCGATGAGTGTGTGTGCTAAGTGATGGCAAGAATAAAACAATAAGGTAGCATCTTTTGAAAGAGGGTTTGTACTCTGATGGTGCAGTCTTCAGAAGCCACAAAAGACCAGCCAGAGCAGCTGGATGCATGAATGTAAAACAGCTTGAAATAGCTGTGTTTTTGTAATAAGGACAGCTCTCTTGCCCCTGACAGTTTCCATGGGATTTTTTAATATATTTTTTTCACCATTTCGCACTAAAGGCACTATGGGAAAGTCCCTGAATGAAGGAATGGACATGAAGTATTTCTGCAGTGCTTTTCATGTTGAACAGGGGATTCAGTGAAGCAAATTTCTGAACTGGAAGTTAAGAGATGCAACTGTCACAGACTCATTCTGTACTTTCATAATTCATGATTGCATGTCTCCTCTTGCTCTCAGTGTTGGATAATTACATGAAAATTATACAGACCTCTAAAATAAATCTCCCAAAGCTACCTACTTGATTTCAAATATTTCAAGATTACTCAGGGCTTTAAGCAAAATTGCATAAATTTCCTGCATCACTGCCTGCAGTTTTGGGACTTTTGGTCAAATACAGGTCATCATATTAGTAATGTCTATTGCTCAATTTGCATTACATGTATCCGTAATTTGGGTCATCATAAATTTCATATTTCCAAAGAAGGTCACAATTTCACTTAGAGGTTTCATCTACATCTTCTGCTTGTTTTGGCGGGGATCTTATAAATGGGGAACTGTGTCATGGTTCTCCTATGGGTGGGATCGATCAAGCGCTGATCCCACACTGTCTGACAATCTGGTTGCAGGCATTCAACTCATGCTGCAAGCATAATAGTCTTTCCCTCCACCAGGTGCCTGGTGGTTGGATGGATGGATGGATGGATGGATGGATGGATGGATGGATGGATGGATGGATGGATATCTTAAAAATGGCCTATGCTATCTTTTGAAATTCCTACTATTGCATTGGTGTTTGAAGAGCTATTGGCAGGACAAAGAAAAAGACTGCTGCTGGTGGTGTTCATGGACTCTGACCACATCGGCAAATAATTTAGCAAAGGACACCAGCAGAATGAATCCTTTGTTGCTGAGATCATTCCAACTATATTGTATGCAGTTCAGGGTTTATTTCAGGCTGAATTTAATCTAGCCTCTGAATTAAGCATCCAGACTCATGTGAATCAAAGCAGAACTAAGCAAAAATCATTGGTGCAAACCTTTATGTGCCCATTAAGGTTTTGGTGCATTTGCTAGGAGCCACAGCATAGCATTTGAACAGGTTTCCTCTGGAAATGCACCAAAACCATTAAGGTTTTGGTGAATTTGCTAGGAGCCACAGCATAGCATTTGAACAGGTTTCCTCTGGAGGGACTGCAATTCACATATCCCAAAACTAGTCTGCATGCTGACCCAATGTTCAGAAAGAGGGAGTTCCATGGCTCTTACCACACTGCTGCTTCAATCATAAAATGTTAAGGTACCTGTAGCGTTACATGGGGATAGTCGAGGAAACATTACAGTTGTTTGCTGTGCTGCAGTGACACCATTGCCAATGCTGTAATGCATCAACACCAGTCTTGCTAGCAGCACTGAAACTATTCCTGCTGGACCTGACAGCTAGTGTTCATGGAGTTGCCTTTTTAAACTGTGGTCATCTACATGTCCAATATGATAGGAAAATCTATTTATACTTGTCATGTGCAATGCTTCTTGCTACAAGCAACACTCTTCATCTGGTTTGGTCTTTCCATCTCACAGGTTTCATCATGGAAAAGAAGTGGAGGTTTTGAAATCTGGTATATTGAATTAGTCATTGGTTCATCTTACCATTCTGTGAGAAGTATAAGCAGAGTAATTAACAGCTGCTCTACTGAAGTGTTATATACCAAAAGATGATTGGTGCACATTCAACATTTTGAGTCATATGCAATTACAGAAATGGCGATGGATAAGTTTCAAAATCAGTAATGATTTATAGCAAGAGTTCTGGTCTATATTTAGCATGTTCTATCTAGTTTGGGTTCTTATATTTTTGAAAAGTACATATCATTAATCTCAAAAATAAGCATAATATTAAATATGAATTTATTCAAGTAACAGTAGCTGTAAAAAGAACAAGATCAGCCTTGCCATAAGCATGATTTTAATTCTGATAGCCTTTTTAGAAGCTCTGGTTCTGTCTGAAAGATAGATATGGTTTAAGTACTATGAGATATGTATAGAAAATTGAAGAAAAGTAGGACAGGGCCTGATCAGTGTCATGTGCAAAGCCTTGCAAATGAAAAGGCCAGTCACAATTTGAACATGACCTGAAATCTTGCATGAGAAGGACTGGGACAGCAAGTCATGAAAGATGCTCATGTGGTATTCCATACAATTTCGGGACTGCAAAATTTATCCTGAATTAAAAACTTCTGTTTCAAACACATCATCTGCTCTTATAAATCTGAATATTTTAGTGAATAGAGCTGCTAAAAAAGCTGTAACAGCAACCTTCAAGTGAATGCATCAGAATACATTCAGACTATGCTGTCATCAAATAATAATGCTGTGATTGAAACAGAACAGGAGGCAGTGGAAATCAACAATTACACCTAAAGGAAAAATGTTTGCACAGAAAGTGAAGGCAGCTGTCCTAGAGTATCCCAGTGTTCGCAGATACTTGTGAATCCTACAAATAAAAATATTTATTTTGTTTTTCTGCTAATACAGTTGTGACACATGCATCATAGTAATGGATGTCTTGGACATAAAACTAGATAAATTAACATTTGCCTGCCTGGCACTTACTCCAGTATATATAATCCTGTCTTGACACTCCAGACAATCTATTCCTCATCAGGAGTGTGGTCAGGTGAAATGGGCCTGGTCCTAAATCAGCCAGGTATCAGTTACATCATCAGGATTTAAAGAGTGAAGCGTTAAACAGTTAATCCGTTAAAGAGTTAATCTTGGACAGGTATACCTCTTTCAGTTCAAACTAATTAAATAATCCAAATTGACCTCCTCTGTCAGAAAATGAGGCTGGGAAGTTGTATTTAATAGGTCATATGATCCATTGTTTTAGTTTAGACCTTGCATCAGGGGGAAGAGACTTTTCTAGTTTTCAAATGTTAAATGATACTTTGTTTAATGGCAAAAGTGCAGGGAAAAAACAAACAAACAAACAAATAAACAAAAACCTATTTAGTACTAGCTATTTATGTAAACACTGCTGTTACAATACTATGTATGTATGCACATACATGCATCCAAAGTGGATTAAGCTGCACAGCTCAAAAGAATTTTTTTTCTTTTTTTTTTCTTTTTTTTTTTTTTTTTTTTTCTGTGACATTCAATAGCCCCCACAAAGAGTTAGAGAAAAATAATGATAACACACTGAATTCACACCTGAGCTTACATGACAATAAATTCCCAGTGTCAGCAGGTCATGAGAGCACAGAGCTCATAAATGAATTTTACACATAAAATACAGTGTGGTCACAGCAGACAGGCAGCCAAACAGCCTTCCATGCTCAGAGGAAGCAGCAAAGCTTTTGCTGGCTGATTAAGCTGTCATGCTGTTACAGAGAAAAACAAATGAAGGAAATAAAATATAAGATGGAGGCAGTGTTAAAATAGCGATGTCAGCTGGAAAGCTGTTGTGTAGAACATTGACTGACTTACTAACAGGGATGTAGAGATCTGGACTCAGAGATTTGAAGATATTAAAACATTACTCCATGGAGCCTTGTAACGTCTAATCTCTGTTTACAAAACTAACCCTTCAGAGTGTTCACAACCTTTTGAAAGCAAATGGCTGAACTTTTGTGGTATTTTCCTTGTCCATGGTGTGCTGGCAAGAACAGCACATACCTCTTTTTGTCTTTACTCCTGGCTTAAAACCATTTCAGTCACTCTGTTTTAGGTTTCTTTCAAGTCTTACAAGCCACAATGCTTGTTATGAAGACAGTTCCCAGGATGGTTCATCTGTGCATGATTTCCCATTGGAAAAGTTGTTTCCTGGCAGTACCAGAGTGCTTCAGGCACTTGTTTCATAGTTGCTGGAATGTCATGGCTTGGAAGTCAAGCACCAGGCTGACCAAGAAGAGGTGATGTGGGAAGTGGGTGAATGCACTGCCCCTGCACCATCTGGAGGACTGAATCCATACACCCAGAGATTTGTGCTAAACAGATACTTACCTGCATTTGAACAAATTTCATACTGTTAAAGAGGCATAGATGGGCTCTAAATGCATTTATTTGTCAGTATTTGTTATTGCTTAGCATATCTGGGGCCAGAGAGCCTTGCAGAATTCAGAAAGTTCCCAGGTTTAGATGGACAAAAGGGGGGTGGACTGGGGAAAGTGACCACAGAAAAATATCCCTACCTTTCCCTGTTCTGTACCCAGGCAATATTACAGTACCACAGTCATCCATTACTGCAGAAAGCATATGCTTTTGCTCTCCATTTGCTCAGTTACTCCTTTGCAATCTTGGGCAAAGTTTTTGAAGGCTCTTGAACAGACTCTTGATGGTCTTACACCATCAATATTTTATGTGGAAAGACATTGCTCTGCCCTGGGGCTGGGAGAACAGGAGGTGCTTACAAAGAGCTGTCAAGCTAAGCTACCTGGGTGAGCCCAGGGAACAGAAACCCACAGTCTGGGCTGTGACACGCTGAAATCCTATGTTCAACCATAGTGTTCCCAACTCTCACCATGGAAGGGAGGGCCAGGCTGATCTTTCTGACCAGAGTGGCAGGAGTCCCTCATGCGCAAAGTACCAGGTCTGTGCTAACACAGACAGGTCTCTGCAAAGGCTGTCCGTTCATCCATCCATATTCCTCAGGCTGGACTGACTACAAGATAGTGCAGGAAACAAACAACCCAGGTTTGGCCACTTCTAGGCAGAAAATCTCCCCCGAGACACTGATCTTCTCTGGCTGGAGTTTCTCAGATTCTCAAGTCTGCTCTTCTGTAATTTGTTTTCATTTTCTAATGAAATCTGTGTGATGAAATGAGACAATGATCCCATGTGGGACTTGAATACGCCAGCTCATGCTTGTTATTAATAAGCTGTGTTTCCGTTCTTGATTTTGAACTATTAAAATAATTAAGTTTGTATGAAGGCTTAATCACAGAAAGTAACCTCAATCTTACACTCAGTAATGCTTGTAAAAGTCCCACTGGGTAACACATTTCCAGCTAGCCACTTCCAAGTATTGCTTCTGGTGACCAGCTTGTATCATCTAACAGGTCTGCACTGAAAGCAGTGTGTTGATAAACAAAAGAAGAGTGCATGAGTCTGGTGCATAATCAGTGCCAGCTCAGGGAGATTTTCATCATTACAATATGTTAGAGAAACTTTCATTACAGTTCTCCATGACCAGTTGTTGAGAAATGTTTAACTCTCCCTTGACTGGAACTGAAATTCAAGTCACATGCTGGAGCCCTTGCTATATAAATTCGAATGCCTAAGGTGTGGTTAAGAGTAGTGCTGTACTCATGTCTAAGTAAACACAGAAAGCCTTGAATATGACCCAAATCTGAGTAGAGAAGAAGGTGGCTGGACCATATGCTGACAATGTACAGGCTGAGTCAGGTGTGCTAATGTGGGAATCAAACCAGCACTTAACACCTGAACACTTTTTCCTGCTCAAAAACTGCCCTCATACCACTCCTTGCAGGTGAATCTGTGCCTGGGAAGTTTGCTTACTTGAAAACACTTCAGGAGGCTTTTCCATTTTTCCTGTTTTGTACCAGCTCACAGAGTCTAAGTATGCAATATAGAAATGCCACACAGAACTGGTCTGGTAAGGTCCATATTATAGCATGTAATCTCTTTCTCCAAAGCAGCAAATCTTAGCTTTCCCCTGAATGAGGATGACTTTTCCTAGCTTTGTGTGGTTCCACTAAACTCCAGCATAGTCAATAATGTGGTGCCTTCAGAGGTCATGACAGTGGCATTGTCTTACGTGCCTCTGTGTCCTTCCATTTTTAAAAATACTCCTAAATTCTTGTCTGAGGTGTAATAAAAACATTACCTCTCAACTCAGGTATTTTTGAGTATATCATTCTATGATATAGATGTGATGCCTTTTTTTTTTTTAAACCTTTACCGGAGTTTTCCACCCTTTTTTTTCTCCCTTCCCTCAGGGTACAAGACAAATCTTACTTGAAGGTCTTACTGGGGAGAGAAAACTATACAATGGTACAAAGATATAGGGAAGGGAAACAGCTCACAGTGCAGTAATAAGTAAGAATAGGAATCCAGGAAAAGAGTAGACAAATATTAAAGTATTAAAGGACCAGAACAGAATGCAGAACTGTGCTGGAATAAAGATAATGCAATTGTATCAAACAAAGGGACACCCTTGCTCTGAATACTACTCTTGGGTCTGTATGAAATGAAGGGGGTTTTGAAACAGGCAACAAAAATAGTCAGAGTAGGGGAGATGTTGATAATGTGGAGGGAAGTGGCAGAATGTCCCTCTGTGAAAGAAGAGCATTCTACGATATTTCAGGGTTTCTGCTGTCTTACTCACCCTATGAAAGCAGGAGGGGACACCCAGTGGAAAGAAAAGGAAATCTTTCTTATCCAGCAGATAACAAACCTTTGACACTCGCTGCCAGAAGCTGAGATGGCCTCTCACCCATATAAAGGGAAGATTGAAAGCCTTCCTAACCACAGAGGTCCAAATCAGTGAAAAAGATCATTAGACAGGAACGCTTCTGCCAGGATGTGCTCTGGACGGATGCCTTATTCACGTTACCCTCCCATGTGCCCGGAGACAGCCCTTCTGAACAAGAGGCTGCCGTGTTAGCCTCCAATGCAGTTTGACACTCCATTCAGGTGAGTCCATTCGGCAGAGGTGGTGATCATATACACTTTTCTGGAGCTGCAACTCACACTGTAATCTTCCAATAGAATGACTTGTAGGAAAACTGCATGCCCATTATGATTCTCTTAAGCAGTCGTACAGTTTTAGGTGAAGTGCCAAGGTGAGAGGCAAAAGACTGGGTCGATTAAGAGATGTAGGTTAAGAATAGCTCCTAACACTGGCAATGTGATAATAGCAGTGCAAGACTTCTAATTTCATTACTGTGTGGGCCTCCTCTAAGAATATTCTACATGTTTTTTGCTCTGTGCAGCTTTCTCTCTGCTAATACAGATATAAAGTCTTTGTGGGAAGAGCAAAAATGATTCAAACTCAGAAAGTTACAGGATAGCCCTTCTTCCCTAACCATCAGAAGTGAAGTGAAGTCTGCATCTTACTTTGAAGTGCAAAGGGAAATGTCTTTAGCAAGGCAAAAATGCTCATTTTATTTAGTGACTGCTGGAATTGTATTGCATTATTTCCAAGTGTCCACCCATATGTTCCAATGTTGTACATTTGTAGAAGCAGGGTGCTGTGCATAGATAAGGGCTTAAGCTGTTTTCAGAATGCTATTATCTCAGTTCTCCAGCATCTGTGTGGATATTTCTTGATTTTCTGACTCTTTTTATTTCCTATGCCATTCTAAGAAGTTTATAAATATGCACACACACAGACACACATACAGCCCACACATACAATACACACACATACTGCAAATCCAGATTTGCATTGATTTTTTATGAAGGGGCCAGTGTGTGGGGGAGAGTTTATTTATTTTTTATTATGATTTAAAGAGAGATGTCTGTTTTGTGTTCAAGTTTCCCATATGTTTCAGGGAATCTCTTCTAATCATTCTTATAAATGGCCTTATAGATGGCCTTTATTTGAATTTGACTAGGTGCAATTGTGTCTGTTAGTTTCAGAGATAAGGCCTTAGAAAATTTAGGCTAGGTGGTTTTTTTTGTTGTTTATTTTTGTTTTTGTTTTTGTTTTGTTTTGTTTTGCCTTTTTTTCTCCCGTTACCAGAAGGTAGATTTTATTTTCCAAGATTCCCAATGACTTTGCCAGCAATAGGTGCATGTTCCAAAGACAAAGCCTGACACCTTCCTTCCTCATGGATCCCAGAAAAGGAGATTGGCAGTGAGAAGGTCAACGTGCATGCTGAATGCAGAGCTGCTCTGCAGTTCATTGCACCAATACGGCCTTTGGTTTCTGGGACCTCTCTGTTGAATGACGCCTATCCTGCATCTCCAGCATTGAAGGACAGCGATACCAGAAAAGTATGTGGTTTTGCCACCTCACCCTGAGGCTGATTCTCACCACACCTCAAACAGCTTAAGTATGCTGTGGGCAAACTTAATTATCTATTTCTGGTAACAGTTGCTTAGAAAACTGAGTGGGCAGGGAGAAGAAAGATTTTTCAAATTATGTCTTTGGACATGTAAATCTCATCTGAAGGAACATTTTGAGGTTCTTGGAGAGACTTTGCTGTTATCCAGCAGAATAAGTTCAGAATCTGCCTTTGAAGTTTCACTTGTGAAGCTGTGGACCACTAAAGTCACAGGAATTCTTTGCTATTCCAAAATGCTCTGCTCTGTGTTGCATAAAGAAATCAGTAAGCAGCCCTTGGACTGGAAACACAGCCTTTCTCCAGGGTTAGGATGATTAGTTTGAAGGGGTCCATTGTGAGTATTTTTCAGTTTCTTTTCTCAAAATATTTCTTTAGGATTTTCCCATTCTCCCTACTGTATTAAGAGAAAGATCCCTTTTATATTTATAGAGGTGTTAAATCTTCAGCTTTCTGCCAAGTTTTTTCCTTGAGGAATACCTCATAATGCCTTTTATTGTGTTCTGCCACATGACTCGGTTATTATTTATTTATTATTTTATACTGCCTTTGCTGACCAGTCCCCACAGCCTGTAAACAAGAAATGAACACAAGTTATATGGTTCATAACAATACTTTGCTACCCAGAAATCTATGCAGATACACTGTTAGTAGGAACTACAGCTCTCCTGTTTTGAATGCTAAGTAATTTGGCAGAAAACACACATCACTGCCAAATGTTGCATTTGCTGGGCAAAATCAGGTGTCAGGACATCTGGTATGGTCCATCCAGTATGGTGTCCTGACTGGACACCTTGAGTTATGAAGTAATGCAGAGTTTGATTTGAGTAGTGTCTAGGTAATATTTGGGGAGGATAACTCGAAATAAATTTCAAGCCCAAAGTGTGTGCGACTTTAGGTATCCTTGCTGGATGCCTTGACATTATGTAATTTTACAAGTGGCAGACATGGATTCCCTGGGGGTTAGTCAAGCAGTCCAATGTATTAAGCTGAGCAAACCATGTCTGATAAATATGGTGGCTAAATATGTCCAGGTGGAGACCAGAAAGAAGTGGTGTTCTTCAGGGGTTGGTACTGGGACTGGTGCTGTTTAACTTCTTTATTGGTGACATGGGATCAATCTCTATCAGCACTGGGATCAAGTGCACCCTCAGCAAGTTTGCCAATGACACCAAGCAGTGTGGGAAGGGCTGACATGCTGGAGGGAAGGGATGCCATCCAGAGGGACCTGGACAGGCTTGAGAGGTGGGCCTGTGTGAACCTCTTGAGGTTCAACAAGGCCAAGTGCAAGGTCATGCATTTGAGCTGGGGTAATCTGAAACACAAATATCTCTGGGTGGTGAATGGGCTGAGAACAGCCTTGAGAAGAAGAACCTGGTGGTGGGATTGGAGCTGGATTCATGCTTGGTATTTCAGAAGATTTTGTGTGGTTTGCTCACAATGCACATAGAAATGCCAGATTTGCTAGCTGATAACCAAATCCAGGTTCCACAGATATCTGGAAGGCTATGTAAGCAAAACCCTTACATTACTGCCTAGCTTGCTTTCTTTCATCCCTGGCCCTACTTTTTCCTAACCCTTCCCTCATTGTTCTGGTAACATCAGTTTTGCCTTATTCCTGGGAAATGATAGAAAATATCCCCATGTAGATCTTCAGTCCATGGAATAACTTGTAAGAATCAAAGAAATAATTCCCATTATTCTCTGTGGACTTTGAATGAAATCCTCACTTTCTCAGCACTGAGAAGAGGAGGAGAAAGGCACCTTGACCTCAGTGGCTGTTGCTTCCTGTATCCATACAGTCTCTGGAGCCGAACCTGCTGTCAGCCCTGGGCTGAGAGACTGCAGAGGTCTGGTGGCAGGGGAGCCAAATAGGAAACACTGTGAGAAAGCTGTCTGTTGTGACTTCAGCAGGGATGAGGTCAGGCCTTCCTCATATTGAAAAGTGTGTGGCAGGAGATGCTTTTTACACACAGCTCTCCCGTGGCCCTTAAATCTCCTGCTAAGAACCCTGACTGTGCTAAACTCTAAGGATTATAAAGGAAGTTCATTATTATATTATGCTTATTTCTCCCAAGAAGAAACACGGGAAACATTAAGGGGGGATTATCTTGGTATCTAACAGTTATTAATTTCTTATGACTGTTTTGAAATCTAGATCATGTGTTTATATTTTCAGGTGGTTTAGTTTTTCCCATGTTTTTCTGAGGATTCCAGGTCTTTTCTCTCTTAACCTAAGCCATTGTCATTCACAGAAAAAATAACATGACACAGCAGCTGTGCAGCTCATTTACATCTAAGGCAGGCATCAAAAATAGCTTTGTCATGGACCAGGGAAGATGACCTTCTTTTTTTGTGAAGAAAGAGACATTGCTGCTACAAATGTTTCTCTTCTGGGGGTGGCTAATGTAGCAGCTTGGATAGCTTGTCCCAACAGAGTGGTTCTCACTGTAAGTTCAGTGTAAGAAATTAAAATGTATTATAATAAGAACGGTACCTGATAAATCTTCTGAAAATGGGTAGAAATGCATGGAAATGAAGATGAAAAAACATCGTCCTCTTGCACATGCTGTGCCGTCTCTGGGAGATCAAGGATGTGGCTTGATTCTTGCTTCATTTCCCCAGATGAAGTAGTGTGTGGGTGCTGCCCAGCTTCTGCCTAGCAACACACTGCAAAGGGCAGGGCCAGGCTGGGAAGGTGCAGTGCAATTTATTTTCTCCATCAGGAGCTGTGATAAAAAATTAAAAACAAAAAATGAGCAGAACTTACATTAGTCACATTAGCCTGTGTTTTCTGATGTGGTGAGTGCCAAACTACTTGTGTCCTGTCTGGGACAAATGCTGCACTAATTGCTTAGACACAGATAGCTCACTGCTGAGAGGAGGCACCCAATAGCTCTTCTTCATGGTGAAGCACCAGGACTCCTGATGCTCTTTTCACCTAGTAAGCCTGTACATGTGCTCTGAACCAAATGTCTACTTGTGCTGTGTGTCATTTAAGTCAAAATTATATCTAGTTCATTACAGTCATTGTGGTTAATAGTCAATGATGGATGTGTGAAAACAACCAGGAAGCAGCAATTCAGCAGTGTTGTAGGTGGTGCATTTGCTGCCTTCAGTGGCCAAGCTCTTCATGTCATTTTGGTGGGGGGAGACTGAGTGTCTGCTGTAACTATAAACTGCACAGCTCTGTTTCTGTTTTGAAGCTTTTCCATATAGGAGCCAATAGATACTGAAAGCTACCCTAGATACTTCACTCTGTTTTTGGCATTACTCCCAGAATGCATCACACTGAAACTTCAATTTTGCCATTACAAGGGTGTTGGAAGTTTTTTTTTTTTTATTATCAAAAAAGGACATATCTTCCTTTTCAAATAAAAAGAAAGATAGAAGTAAAGATTTTTATAACTATAACTAGGTATAATGAAGATCTGAACTGAGATTATGGAAGGTATATTTGACATGTGGATGTGAATAGTCTTAGTCATCTGCAGAGTCACAGAATGGCAGAGGTTGGAAGGCACCTCTGAAGATCATTTAGTCCAACCCCCCTGCTGAGCAGGATCACCTAGAGCACATTGCATGGGATGGCATCCAGGTGGGTTTTTAATATCTCCAGAGAAGGAGACTCGACAGCCTTTCTAGGAAGCCTGTCCCCTCACAGTAAAGAAATGCTCTCTCATCTTCAGCCGGAACCTCCTGTGCTTCAGGTTGTGCTCATTGCCTCTTATCCTGTCACTGGGCACAACTGAAAAGAGACTGGCTCCATCCTCTCTACACCCTCCCCTAATAAGTTTATATACATTCATGATCCCCTCTCCCCCCAGAGTCTTCTCTTTTCCAGAATAAACAGGAACAGTTCTCTCAGCCTGTCCTCATATGACAGGTGCTCCAGTCCTCTAATCATCTTCTAGCCCTCCTCTGAACTTGCTCCAGTAGCTCCATGTCTCTCTTGTACTGGGGAGCCCAGAGCTGGGCACAGTACTCCAGGTGTGGCCTCACCAGGGCTGAGCAGAGGGGCAGGATCACCTCCCTTGACTTGCTGGCTCTGCTCTCCCTAATGCAGCCCAGGATACTGTTGGTCTTGGCCATAAGGGCCTATTGCTGGGTCATGGTCAACCTGCTGTCCACCAGGACTCTCAGATCCCCCTCCACAGAGCTGTTCTCCAGCAGGTCAGCCCCTCCTTAGGTTATTCCTCCTTAGGTGCAGGGCCCTGCACTTGCCCTTGTTGAGCTTCATGAGGTTCCTCCCGGCCCAAGCCTGTTGAGGTCCCTCAGAATGGCAGTACAGCTCTCTGGAGTATCAGCCACTCCTCCCAGCTTTGTGTCATCAGCAGACTTGCTGAGGGTGTACTCTGTTCCATCGTCCAGGTCAACGATGAATAAGTAGAACAAGACTGGACCCAGTACTGACCCCTGGGGAACACCGCTAGCTACATGCCTCCAACTAAAATCTACACCACTGATCACAACCCTCTGAGCTCTGCCATCCAGCCAATTGCCAATCCACCTCACCACCCACTCATCTAGTCCACACTTCCGGAGCTTGCCTATGAGGATGTTATGGGAGACAATGTCAAAGGACTTGCTGAAGTCAAGGTAGACCACACCCACTGCTCTCTCCTCATCTACCCAGTCAGTCATCTCATTATAGAAAAAAATCAGAATGGTTAAGCATGATTTCCCCTTGGTGAATCTGTGCTGACTATTCCTCGTCACCTTCTTATCCTTCACATGCTTGGAGATGACCTTCAGGATGAGCTGTTCCATCTCCTTTCCAGGGCTGGAGGTGAGGATAACTGGCCTGTAGCTGACTGGTTCCTCCTTCTTATCCTTTTTGAAGACTAGCTTGATATTGTCTCTCTTCCAGTCCTCAGGCACCTCTCTTGATCTCCACGACTTTTCAAAGATGATGGAGAGTGGCCTACAAATAACATTGGCCAGCTCCCTCAACAACTTTGGGTGCATTCCATTGGTGCCCATAGATTTGTGGAAGTCAAGTTTGCTTAGATGATCTTTGACCCTCTTGACCAAGGGAAAGTATCCACCTTTAATTTTTTTTGACACAAAGGTCTGAGGACCAAAGATATAAAGGAAAATACATGAAGTGTTAAAGTAAAAATATATATATATATTAAAAAAATTGATTCAGCTGTGAAGATAATCTCCTACACTTGTTTTGTTGTTGCCAGTGTCTGTATATGCTACCCAGAGTGAGATAAGCAATAATAAAAAAAAAAAAAGGAAGAAAGAAAAAAGAAAAAAAAAAAAAAGAGTACTGTGAGCTTGAAGATTCATGAAAAACTAGTTTCAAGGTAAAAAATTTCCTTGAGTATAAAATTTCCAGTTATTCTGCAGATTGGTGACATGAATCATCCCATCAGGATTAAAAAAAAAAAAAAGCCACAAGATTCATGCAGTTTACTACATTTCAAATTGTACATTTGGTTGTCATGTTCATAATCTGCATGAATAATGTAAATCACGATTTAAAGAGGATAAGCAGCATAATATAAAATAGTTCACTGTGTGCATCCAGACACCTTGAAAAGCGATATGAACAATTTAAAAGTAATTAATGAAAAAATGTTCCTAACTTTAGACAGCTTTAATGAACCATTTTTTTTAAAGCACCTATTAGTCCCTCTCTGGTGGTAGTAGATAACTAGGAAAAAGCAGTTAAACTCAGAAGCATGAAAGGCTTTGTAGAACCACATTAGATGTTTGACCTAGGAAAACATTGTAATTGTGTCTGGCTTGTGTCCTGATAGATCAATTGTCATCAGTGGCCTAGTGAAAATATTTTCTGCCTGGCACTCTAAATACTTAGAGGAACCAATTTTAGAGCACTGACATGCATATGCAATGCAATCATGCACACTTTTTGTCATTCAATGGAGGAATGGCTTTTAATAAATGGTAATGAATCATATTGCCTAATGAAGCACAGAGCGTATTTTAATTAGCATTTCCAACTAATTCCCAGTCTTCTGGATGACTTGTACTTGCTGTACAAGCTGTCAGAGAAATTATCGCCTTTCCCTCAAATGAATATTGGTCATCTTTGGTAGATGACTGACCATCTGTAAGAACTAAGTGTGTCTTTTAGGACTTAATGTGAGTCCACCGGACTACAGAAACAGCAGGAGTCCATCTCCATTAACTCTTGTTAGCAAAATAAAAAGCGTGTTTATTTTGATATATAGTCTCCTAGTGTATCTTTCAGGCAATGCATTGCTAGGACAGAGGAAGACAACCAAGACTGTTAGAAATATCAGTCTAGTGACATGCAGGAGAAGGCTCTCAATAAAAATGTAAGCAATTTAGTCATTGTTGCTTTTTTCCTAAGGCTTGAGAAGGTCCAACTCTAAGGACCTAGATATAAATGATACTAAAGTGAGAGAGTGAGAGAGAGAAACAAAATAAAAGAGATTTTACTCAAATGCACTCACTTGTCCAACCATGTGCAACTCCATTCCCCCTTATATTGCCTGCAGGGAAACTTGGCCACCCAAATCTAACAGTTGATTAAGTTTCCGATACAACAGTTCCAGCTGTTCAGTACTTGAGGTTGAAGCTGAAACTGTGACCACTGTCACCTTTTTGAATATGTCTAAGTTCTTGTGAGGTTAGTTGTTACGTAGGAGTAGCAGAGTTTATCAGTGACTCTTGAGGCTGAATTGTGGCCTAAATAAATGCAAGAGGAATGGGTGATCCAGACAAAACAGTTGTGGTGAGTAATGTGTAACATGTAATTGTTAAAAATTCTGTTTTCAATAATAGTCTGGTATTGAATACACTGTAATATTTTAGGGTCTCACAGTTTTTGCAAGTTCTATGCTTTTCTTAAAACAACAACTACAACAACAAAACTCCACCTCTTGTTTTTCTCCTTTTATTCCAAATCCTACGGATGTCTGTAGTATTGCCCATGCATTTGCTATCCATGAGTCCCCATGCAGAAACAGAAATGGAAAAGTTCACACAAAACCACAGGTGATTTGCATGTAGGCTATGGCACCTTTTTTTTTTTTTTTTTTTTTTTTTTTTTTCCCTGTATATTTGGGTTACAAAAGTAGACTGATATCTGACTAGTGATTTAGGGAGGAATTAATTGGCAGCTCATGTTTTCTCTCTAATTTTGCCCTTATTCTCAGCCTTTGAGCTAAATCTCAACATTTTGATTAGTTTCACTACACCTGCTGCTGAAAGAACTATCTATAACCTATGTGTGTCACGAAATCTGTTTCAATATCCATCTCAAGAGAGGACAGGAATTTTACCTGCTGAATCTTTGCAATATTTAGCTTGTTCCACAGAAAGAGTGGGGATTTAATGTGTGGGGATTGGAATCAAAGGAGGATGTAGTTCCCTTTTCCTTCTCTTTTCTTGCCACCCTAAAAGTTAAAAGGTTGTATAAAGGCATGGGTTATCTCTCTCCAGGAAACCATTGCTTAAACAACCTGTCTATGTCAGAAGAAAAACTGCACTCCTAATTCTCTGTCTAAGCCACCTATCCAGAGTAGAAAAACTTTGCATGAAAAGTGATCAATACTTAATTTACTTAAGTAATTGAGCTCTCCAGCAGAGAGGTCTGGGAGATGCCTGCCTTCTCTGTTGTTTTACAGCTTCCTGGAAAGATGCCATGTCTTCCACTCTTGTTTCTGACACAGAAAAAGGACAGGCAGATGTATCTGCACTAAAAATGAAAATACACTTCAGTGAGAGACACAGATATATTCTGAGATCATAAAAACAGTGATTATTTTACAAAAAAAAAACACACACATGGATGGAAAGGGACGGATGGTATTATATAAAGCATATGACCCACAGAGGTGTTAAGGCGCTGGACTTACATTTCATCTGTTGGGATAGACATGCCTCATAAAGCCAGCGAATCTGGGCTTACAGCAAATTTAGCTAGTGAATATCAGTTCTGGCAAGCTCAGCCCTCACAGAGTGTGATGGAAGTGGCTAAACACCACCTGAGAAACAAAATGATAGTGTTTTTGTTGTAGGTGGTGTTTTTTATTATTATTATTTTTATTTTTTTGTTTTTGTTTTTGTTTTTGTCCAGCTCCAGACTTCTGAAATGACTTTGCAATCTTAAATGACTGTGCAGGTGCTGTCCCAGATCCTTGGGATTATTCAGATTTGAACTAGCACTGATCACAAGTCTAGTCTGATCTTTATTTGAGAAACACCATCTAAATACCTTCAAGGGTCTCAGCTTTCCTGTTTTGTAGAAATGTGGAAATTCTTCTGGTATCGTAGACTGATGAGAGTGAAAGTTATGAGGCATTCAGGTCCTGCAGTAGTGGAGAACATACAACTGCTGGGAATGACTAGTGGGGTGTTTATAGGTACCAGGACTCCCAAAGTTTTCCTGCTCAGCTAAATCATGTCTTACCAATTTTGCTATTCTTTCAAGGTCCTGCCTATGTGTTAATATTATTATATATATATATATTTCTAATCAAACAGAAGTATTTTGACTGCAATATGGGTTCTACATGTGTACAAGCAGTTCCCAGCCATCTCTCTGTGGATTAATCCCCATGTTTCTGACCACTTGTTGCTTGCCTCCTTTCCCCAGCATTCTACTGCACTTATGCTTAATTCTGTGCAAGTAAGCTGCCTTTGAGTACCAATATTTTAAGGAGGTCTGCAGATTCTGCATATGAAAATACAGTGACCACAATCAGTGTGTATCCTGCATCTCTGCAGCCTCTCTTACTGACATTTTTTTGACTGCCTTTGGGTTGCTCCAGAAGGGTATATTTGTGTTTGCATCACCTACATCCATTTAACCATAAGATAGTGTGAAATGATTGTCACACTTCTGGTATAACCTCCAGGATCATACTGTGATCATAAATCATACGGGGTACTAACTGATAAACAGTTTGGGAGTGTTGTCATGTTATTCTCTGTTGTCAGATCGAAAACAGTGAAACTGGGAGAGAATTAGGATGTTGTCCTTAATTTCTCTGCATTTCAAAAGCTTCAGCTACTTGGAAAGACTAATGACCTTGGCTTGCTCCACTGACCTGACTTAGGCTGCAAAGCTTTTTGTCTGTGGTGTGTGAAATAATATGTGCATTTAGGAGATTCTCTATTTTTCTTGTTCCTCCTTATTTAGGGAACATAGCAATTAGCTGAATTCTGGCAGAAGTTTTTTTGTTGTTGTTTATTTTTAAGGTTTTTTAGAGAAATCCTTGCCATTTCAGCTGTGCTAGCTATTTAAAACCAGCTAGTTGTCATAATGCGATATGAAGTTGAGTCAGTGAGTATTGGACTCTTTTTCATGCTCTACCAGTGACAATCTTGGAAAGATGAAAAGCTGTCAGCTTCTGGGTAAATCTTTAAACATTCACTGCCAAAGAAGAAGTGAAAACTTTTTCTATTGGTACATGATTCCCAGATGATTAGTATAATGCAAAATTCTATTTGAATAGTGTCAATTGAATGGAAAGGTCATGAATCTATAGACATCACAAATCAGATCATGTGCACTTGGACTTATAAATTCAGAAATATTGGCAGAAATATTTTCAGAAAATTCTGACCAGAATAAATGTCTGGTTAGAGTTTCAAAAAAGAAAGAAGTAGCATGGGGAATGTCAGTCCTAAAGACTACTGGTCATTTGCATAGCTTAACAGCCTTTGCCTGAATGCTGACAACTGTATCCTTTAGGGTGAAGAGACTTCTGAAAGCTGGGTATCATCTCTGGTAGAGTGTGCAGCATGTACAGCAGAGACTCCTTATTCTTCTCACAAGTTTCTGATGTGTGTCTTGCTGCATCTCAGGAACACATGTAAATCTTCCTACTGAAAGCCAGCTGCTTTGTGCATTACTCATTTTGTGTCATCCTTTCCGCAACATCTCTCCTCATACAACTGTTCTTTGTGGCAGCAGTGGGTACTGCCTTGACATCATGCCCTCATCATTTCTCTGTCCTGCCCTGGGGAACTCTCATTTGCACCTTCGGTGAAGAGCCAGCTGCTGCTCTGCATCTTGCAGACACACACCTTGATCTAACCTAGTTCCTACTCACTCCTTAGATGAGCAATAAAAAAGCCCATAGTAGGAAGAGAGGAAAACCATAGGACTTGCAGACACTGAACTTGTTGGTGATTTCTCTGATATCAACAGTTATATAAAATTGTCACTTTTTTATCATCAATGTCTTGCAGCATTTTCTCTGGCTTAAGTTTCAAGTATGTATCTAACACTGTGTAAAGACATTCACATTTCTCTGTCTTTTTTATGTAGACTCTCAGCAGCAGCAGTCCCTGACTTGGAAGTACTATCTGACAGTTAGTTTATCGGTGCCATACACTTGCTGTTTGGGTTGGTATTAGAACCCTTCTATTGGCATTAGCAGGTGAATGCACACAAGTTATCCCAATTAACCTTAATGAAGCTTCACTTCAAAGACACTAATTTTAGCAGTCACAGACTGAAAAGTTGTGCATTTTGTCTTTAGAGAGAAGTGTCTCAAATATTTGTCCTTTTTTTTTTTTTTTTTTCTTTTTTTTTTCTGAGGGAATTTTTGAAGGTAAAATAGATTTAAAGCATTTTTATTCAAAGAACAAACACACAACAGAATAGTTTCATTGTGTCATAGTTTATTTCAGTAAATGTTTGAATCACTGTGGTAGCATTTCTTCCAATATCTAATGATCTTTTATGTAACTATTAAAAATAGAACTGGCATGAAAAATAATATTTATGTGCAGTATTTGGAGACATCCTTTAACTTGAAATTTTCCACAGACTTTTTTTTTTTTTTTTTAACCCAAATGAAACCTTTATTCATGTTTACTTAAAGCAAACATAGCATTCTCCCTTTACATCTATTTCATCTTCTTCTCCTGTAAGTGAACTAATTTTCCTTATCCCAAAACAAATCTTCCATTCAAAAAACCCATTAGCTGTACTTGTAAAGTTGCTTGTTACATCGCCACCTAGTGATTTAAAACCATTGTAAACCTGCTCTGAAGAGGGAGTTTCTCTTATGACCAACTAACTGTAAGTCATGGTGTTGAAGATGTTTCCTTGCCAGCACTTCAAAGTGGAATCCATAACTGAACATGAAAGTTTTCTAGGTATTTGAACCGGTAACCTTTTCGCTCCTGTCAGTGCATTTTTGTATGAAGTGGGTTCATCTGGAGGGAGGAAATACCCCACCAACCCTGGAGTATATATCTGGGAAAGGTACCCATATATCCAGTTAAAGAAGTATTGATCTGGTATACTGAAACACATAACACTAACCCAAAATGGCCTGTGCTTCTTCATGTCAGAAGTCTCCTCCATTCTGTTTGACTTTTAACACAATCTGTTGTTGTCTGTTTCTGTACTACGTATTCCTGCATTGAGTGCTCATTTCAACCTACAGTTAAGAAGGTATGGGAATGGCATGCTTTTAGGACAAGTTAGGATTGCCTGGCCAGCACTAGGTTACTTTATGGTTGCCAGTGCAAGGTGGAAAATTGTGGGATGACCATGTATGCATGATCTTTGTGTTTACAGAGGGAGGTGAATTATGGTAAAAGACCAGGTGCTGCTCTTGATTTGTACATGTTGATAGCATATCAAATGGAATGTCTGGGGAGTTTTTCATTACTCAATATTTCAAAGCAAGGCCAAGCAACAGATGTTAGACAGGCCCTGAAATTATTATTCACAGCTGTGCAGAATGTGCAAGATGTCACTACCTAACTGAGAGACCAACAGCCCTTTTATTGTGCTCCCAATTTTAGCTCCTCTCTGGACAGAAGACATGAAGTTGGGCCTTGAGCCACTGTCTGCCCCAGAGCTGCAACAACACTTGTATGAGATGATTTTTTTTTTTTTTTAATCAAAATAATTCCACTTCCCCAGGAAAGTATCATTGAACAGTACTCAGAAGCTCATCTGTAGAAAACTGTCTGCTGTTTTACTGGTAGAAGAAAAACAGGTCTGTTCCAAAAATTATTTCCAAAGTATTGGGATGTGTCTTTCAGAGAGATGTTTCAGGAGGAGAGAGTGTCCTTTCAGCACCAAATTAGATAAAAATCAGTTTACAGCTTGGCTATGTAAGTTGCAAAGATCTTACTGCACGCAGAGAACCTTCTGGATAAGTGAATACTTGGGACAGGGACAATAAGCAGAGGTAGGAAGTCCTCAGAAACATCATGCATTCTTGGTTAGCAGACCTCTTGAAAACACAGGATGTTGTTGCTTGCCACCAAGGTGCCTATGTAAATGTCAGGGAGAGTATCACTCTGACCTCTGCAGTCACCCAAGCATCTGTTAGCCCTGTGCTGCTCCTCCACAAACAAACAGGAGTCAAATGGACTGTGGGATGATGAAACGTGATCGATGAAGAAACTGGACAGCTCTAAGCCTGGGGCCATAAAGCACAACTTCTCTCAAGCCATTAAGTCTTCTTGTTGGAATAATCCAAATGTCAGCTAAGCCATAAATGGAAAACACTGTGAGGGACATTTTCTGAAATTTTACTACATTCTGCCAAGGACTAGCCAGCTAGCTCTGATAAGAGAGCTAGATGAGGATTCTGTAGCTGAAACTTTCCTGTTACAATTTGAGGAGAAACTTTGGCATTTCAATTACTTGCTCTCTTGAACTTCCACTTTGAAGGTGCTTTAAATAAATAACACCTATCTGCTACATTTAATCCAAAAGATTGATGGCAAATGGGAAAGGAAAGACAGATAATGAAGATGGTAAGACAGGGTGTTTGCAGTCTTAGAAGATAAGACACTTGTATAGTTGGCTGAATTTTCAACTTAATATGCATTTTGTGGGAACCAGAACTCCTACTGAAAACTTGTTCGACTCAAACCAAATAGTCAGCTTAAAGCTTTTGCTTCACTTACTTGACTTGCGTCAGCTTTTGCTTCACTTACATACTTGCTGTTGACATATTGTACCTTGATTTTCAAGTTGCAGTGCTCATATTTATGTCTGTGGCTTGTATTACTGATGGGGGAAACACTGCTTGCAAAAAGCTAGCATCAGTTACTTACAGAGTGCTTTAATCTTGAAAATAACTGAAAGAATTTTCCAGAAGAAATGAATGTAAATATCTGCATTTTAGAAGGTGGGAAAAATGAGCTAATGGTTGTAGAATAAAGCAATGTATACAAAGCCTCACTGCAAGCCAGCAAAAGAGATGGGAAATGAGAAGTTATCTAATATGAAAGCCCAATACCAATACCAATTATCCCCAGAGAACATATTAAAAGAGCTTCCTGAAAATTTAAATCTGGTGATTCCCTTTGTCCCATATAGCTAATCAGCTGTTACTGTGTCCCTTTAGTGATGTGTTAGGAAAGTCTCAACTCCCTTGAGCACTAAGGTAGCTCTGGAAGGCACATGTACTCTTGTGTTCTGTACTGCAAAATGATACTTTAGAAAATTTGTCCCTGAGAAAGCACTACAGATTATTTAAAACCCAGGAATGCATCCTCTTTTTATTTTATGTCTATGCAAGGCTAATTACTGGTAAGCAGACTGCCCTGGTGACTTGTATTACTGTGTGGGAGTCATCAACTTATCTGTATCATACACTCAGTAGAGAACAGAGACAGGTTTTTGTTCCTTGGGCCCTGTTATGGATTTAGAACTATACTGTATGCCTTTTTCTCCATTGCATTCAGGAATAAATATCACCATAACATGGGCTGCGCATATAATGAGTCATTCATCCTTGGATGACAATACAAAGTTGTTCTGATTTTAAATGCCCTGTATGGTAGAAAAGTAGTCTGTGTTGGTGGAATTTTGTGCAGAGATGAAGGTCACAGGCAGTAGAAGTCAACACTAATGGTCTGCAGTCTCTTAAGAGATGATCTGATTTTTTGCTATGGGTGTTTAAGGTCTCACAGGAAGGCAACTGCAACTGAAGAATCATTTTCTGCCCTGGAAAACTGTCTCCTTGTTTAGACCCAGCATTGAGAACAACTCTTCTCTACAACTCACTATCCTCTCCACTGGAAATCATGAATACTTTTTCTGTAATTATTGGTTTGCTTCAGTTGGATATTTTAGACTATTTCTTTCCCTTTGCCCAGTGAAATCAACATGACTCTGTTTCTGTTCTCGCTGAGTGGTAGAGCCAGGTCTCACAGGCTTGTTCACAATTTCCTCAAAAAGCAGAAGCTCAGTTATTTAGGTCTTCACACTTCTAACTGCAGTATTGTTGTCTAAAATGAAGAGGGTCTGAGCCTGTTTTTGTGGCATTTTTAAAGGTTTTCTACTCTTAAAATTCACAGGTATTGAATAATTTGTTTGTCCATCCTTTGTTAGAGGAACAGACTGGTGTCTGACAGGTCAATTTTGCCATCCCTTTTTCAAAAAATTTGTAAAATGAGCATCACTGAGAGCTTACTTTTCAGTCAAATTTAGATTAAGTTGACTGGCCAAAGTGTTTTTAAAAGCTGCTACAAAGTATGAATTGACTAACACAGATAACAGGCTGACTATACCTCATTTTCTTTGGAATCACAGCTAAAAGTTAAGATAAATCTATAGCCTTATACTGTTGTGTGAAACCAAATGCTATCATCATCTTTCATTGTCCAGAACATAAATATATTAGCAGTTCCTTGGGCCACTAAGACAACATAATGATTTTAATATTTTCTATGATCCTGTTTGAGAAAGAAATGGGGTGTTTCCTGAAGTTGAAATGAGTATTCAAAGCATACCTTTGAATAGCTTATTCTTCTTTTCAGACATGTTATTAGCTGGAATAGGACATCACTCCAAAAATAGTAGCTCAAGCTCAGCTGAATGAAGAAATACATAGCAACACCTTCTTTTCCCAAAAATGAGAAGCAGTATCTTGATTGCATCGGTTCTTAAGCAGCAATTTGAGCCTAATTGTTGTATGGTGTCTATTTGGATCTCACTCTACAGAGGTAGGAAGACCTTTAAAATACTTGACATTCTTTGCTTTGCTTTTAATTTCACTTGAGACTGTAAGCAAAATTTAAAAAAAAGAGACATCTTTGATGGATAGTTCTGTCCTAAGCAGTTCCACTGAGTGGTCTAGCAGCAATTGGACATTTCACCTTTGTGTATGTCAGGTCATGAGGCATGAAGGTGATTCTTGAAACCTTGCAATGTAAGCACCCAATATATTAATTTCTAGAGGTGTAGATTCTTTCTGCTCTATTGACTATTCAGTGAAATTAGCTGTTAAAAGTACACTTGCAGGGCAGGTCACATCATGTCTGAAGAGAACGTTCTCTTTGGCCACTTGTAAAACTTAAGATATCAGTAGGTTTGTTGAAGACATGTTGAGGGTCTCTTGGAATTATCAAATAAAACACAGTTGCAAGACTATATATATATATATATATATATATATATATATATATATATATTTCCTTTAACAAACTGGCTTATCACTGTTGTTTTTGATTCATATTAATTGGGCATTATATTTTACACAGTAGTGTTGAAATTACTAGAAGTTTTGTGAATCTTTGGCTTATATGTTTACAACCATCTGTTGACAATTTTTGTAATCCTTATTAACCAGTATGAAACATGCTAATAGTGATGTGCTGTGAAGAACTGCTTGATTTATGCTCTTATCACCAGAAAATCCATTCAGATAATTCTATAATTTGTTTGATATAAAAACTCATGTGGCAAGACTCCTGCCAGTCTGAATTCTGCTGGACACAATGATCTACAAATGTTTCATAGAAGAAGACATATTTCAAATGTGTTTGTGTCACATGGCACACAATGAACATGAAGAGAAGTAGTAATATTCCTGGAGTCCTGATAGAAGTCTGTGTCAGAACCAGATCTGACCCCTCCTTCTCCCCTTTTTCCTTACTATGCCTGTTGCATCTTGGTTTTCTTTTCATGTTTATAAATCCTTCAGCATTTACTTTACTTTAGTAAATGTATTGCAGTGAGGAGGGAGGAGAAAATGGTTGAGAAAAAAAAAAAAAAAAAAAAAAAAAGCTTGCAATTACTTGGTGTCTCCAGAATTATTAAAATATGATAAAGTTTGTATAGGGAATAGGTATTCAAGAATAAAGGGACTTGTAACAGAGTATGGTTAACATCTGAAAAAAATAGGTAGGCAGAAGGGCATAATTAGTGAATTGCAAGCAATGAAAATTGTAATAAAATTTTCATTAATTACCAGGACTTCTTTAATGGAGGCATTTTTAGTTTAAGTCTAACCAACAGTAGATCCTGTAGTTCACAGTAAGAGACCAGCCATTATCTCAAGCAACCAGGTCTGATGACAGTTGGAGTTTATATACCTAACTAGAGTTTGATTTACACGTGGTAAGATTATGCTGCTTGGGCAAATCATCACCGGCACTACTAAAGAAATAAGGCTGAGCAGCAAAAAAGGTAAAAAGGGATCTTTGGGTAAAAGTGAGCTCAGGGTTGTAGGGAGCAGTTATATTGTCTTTGGAAAAAGCTTTTCACCAGTCTATGCCACTGCAAGTGTGACAGACCTTCTGCAACACTGGAAATCCTATATGAAGGATGATATGCCGAGATCCTATATGAAACAGAGAACACACAATAGGAGGGGGAGAGAGGGAGGAAGCAACAAGTTAGGCAGTATCATCTGCTTAGATCAGTGCATCTGACAGAAGATAACATCACTTTCCCTAAATCCTTGATCATCATATCAGCACCATTATTGCCACAATATGAAATGTAGAGGAGTCATATTCAAAAGCAATTGACTTCAATTTTTAAGTGTCTCAGTAGTACTACTCTTCTGGGACTCCTCAGTAATTTTTCAAGATGGAACATAGATCACATCTTGAAATTTTATCAGTACAATTGACTGGCAAATGTACATGTAAGTGATACCTGGCCAAGAAATCTTAAAAACAGAAGGAATGGATGCTTTGGCTTTTCTTAGCTTCTGTCACACTGTCAGGGTGTTTTATTGTCTGGTAATTTGTATTTTATATTGTCTGAGAAGCTGCATGTAAGTGTGTATGCTGTTTTGGTTACCCTGTGAGCTTACTCTTCTTCTGAGGCTCCACTCTTAAGAGCCGGTGTGCTAAGATCTGACTGCAGGTCACATTGTTGCTTGCTTACACTGTAGATTTATCTGTCCAAAGTAAACACTTGAGTTCAGAGCTCCTTGAAGTAACCAAGATTTGGAAATCAATGACACTATCGAGCAGTCCCATGTCCTCCCACACACAGTGATCCTGTGGGATCATTAGAAGACTAAGCACATCCAATTGCCTATTCCATGCCACCCACAGCACTCATCAGAAGGGCAGAGATGTGGGCTGCCCCTGTAATAGAAACAATGATCCTGTGCCACAGCAGATGTATGTTGCAGAAGAAGCACTGCTTTCCTACATGGGAAAGACGGTGAGTCCCATGAGTGCATCTATGCTGAGTATGCGGGGAACATTCAAAGGCTGTTTGAGGCACAGGAGAAAAAAAAAAAAAAAAAAAAAAAATCCCATCAGATTTCACTTTCCAGGACTTGAAATGGGGCAGATATACAAGGAGAAGGAAGGGACTCTATAAATGCATGCTTCCGTCTTCTTGTTTTCCCTGACTGTGAGTTCTCTCCTGGTTTCCAAGCTTTTCAGCCTTCTGACGGTAGAAACTCCTCTGCAGGAGGAAATGAGGTGTGCCGATGCAAGCTCTTCTCCACCAGTCGTGGCTAGGAAATGATTTAGCCAGTAGATGGCATCAGCAGTATAGACAGGCTCCAAACAACTTGGCGCAACCTCTACAGACTCCGTTCTGCCGTAAAGTTGAAACCTCACCAGATTACCTGGGTTAACTGCAGACACCATTCATATTGGGCCGTTTCCATGTCTTATGGCCAAATTTCGAGCAGCTCCTCTGTCTGCACGCTACACAGAGGGGTTTTCTAATCCAAGCTGGAAATGCTGGGAAAATTGCCCAGCTTTGCTGTGTTCAACCATACCCCTGGTGGCACATCTGTTTCACTCTGGGTGTTTTGGGGTAGTCACAATTGAAAGCTTCATCATGTGAGCTTGACAGAGCTGTGTGAAGCCATGTTGTGGACTTGGGGAATAACTAAATGATGAAGAGCAAAGTTCGCGAGCTGTTCATCACAATATATGTGTGGCAGAGTCTCTCATGGTGGGGGTAGCACTTCGGAGGCCTGTATCTACTCTGAATAAGATTTTGTATCATTAGCTCCATCTAGGATTATCTCTATTTTCCCCAGACCTACTATAAAACAAACAAACAAACAAAAAACAAACAAACAACAACAACAAAAACTACCTTGCTGCAGAATTTTGTCTTCTCCCAGCAGCTTCGTTATCCATGCTGAGCGTCAGTGTGCCTGCTACTCACATTGTCTGAACTGGCATTAACTGTAGAATGTTGGTTTGCTCATCTTGAACACTTCCTGTATTTTTTACATTTATTCAAATAAGCAACTGGATGTAGAAATATCTGAATGCTTCTAATCTTCTTGCATTTTCATTTCCATTTTTTATTTTTTATTTGTTAAATTAATTACTATCTCCTGATAACCTTTATGGGTGTTTGATGAGATTTTAGTGGCTGATGTTTTATTGTTCACCTGGAAGATTGCATCACACTCCAACTCCTCACCATGCTATGTACTGCTCACATAAACAGTTTAGCTGTCTCTACAAAAGAGGATTTGCAGCGTGTTAAGAAGAAGAAGGCAGAAACAAGATAATGGAGAAGCAATTATGCTTCCTATGTTGCCAGTACCTACTGGAGATTAAAGGACTTCATGAACACATGGGTTGCCTGTGCCAGCTATTGCTGAGAGCACTGAGTACTAAATTAGATGTCTTCCTGGGCACCACTGTAATCAGCAAGGGTAGAAATTGGTGCTCCAGATTGTCTTCTACTGTAGACTGCCTCAGTGTTTCCTAGAGGGATAGAGGCACAAACCAGCTATGTCAGGTACTTCACACAGAAGTACCTATGATACCTACCATATCCATGAAAGAGTTATACTAGGTCAGACAAACAGGTTAAACAAGCTCAGTGACCATAACAAGAAAAACATAGACAGGAATCTTCCCATATTCTCCCACACAATATATTTTGTTCCACATTAATAAAATTGCACTAGGGACAAATCTGATCCCTGACTTGCACAATAGGCAGTGAGTGGAAAGAAGAGGATACTTTACTGTACTCCCAAAAAGACCAAGCCAAGTTCTTTGTGAAGTGGGCCGTGCTTTGGCAAGAGTCGTAACTATGATCTGAGCTAATTAAATCAATGTATTAACATTTCTTGAATGTGTAGATTTGTCTAGACTAGAGAATTTTTCAAAAGCATAAAGTGACCTGATACACATATATATAAATATTTCAGGTCCCTTTCTATTGGACTTCTGGTTTGAGTCTTTTGGGTGTACTCCATGTTTTGAGTTCTGATGCACATGTAACAGAGCCAGACACTTTTTTAAATTAAACCTGAAATTTTTACTTGCTGTCAATCTACCAAAGTAAATTGGAATGACGCAAGTCTTGTCTTATAACGGAGCAGTAAATTTACCTTGAGGGGTGGTATTGGGGCATGCATGCCAAATTAAATAAATGCATCATGTTCTCCACCCCAGATGAATATTTCTCCCACCCAACTTCCCTGACATTTGGCCATCTTTTCCCGTGAGGGAGCTTTTGGTCTCCTTTCCAAATTTTGGATCTTTGTCCTCAAAAGAGGTGTTGGTTGGATAAAAGAAGGTACCAAGGCAGGTATCAAGAATTTAATGAAAGCCAATAGCCAAGAAACTTTGTTTCAAGGAGTTGGCTGAATGACAGAATGATTCTGGTGGTAAGCTAAGGAACGGTAGCATGGAGTCAGGCTCAGGAAGGAAAGGGCAGCCTGGACAGTTGTTTGTAACCTAGATGTGCATCTACATGACCCTCAGAAGCATTCACATTGTGTTCATGTAGTGGGTTTACGTGGCAAGGTTTTGGTAGCAGGGAGCCATAGGGGTGGTTTCTGTGAGAAAGATCTAGAAGCTGCCCCATGTTTGGGAAGGGCCCCATTGTTTCCCAGATCTGAGCCAATAAGCGATGTTGTTTGCGCCTCTGTGAGAGCATATTTAAGACAGGGAAAAAAGCGCTGTGCCAGACAGCAGCTGGGAGTGAGAGAACAGCCTTGCAGGTGCCAAGGTCAGTGTAGAGGGAGGGGGAGAGGTGCTCCAGGCGCTGGACCAGAAGTCCCCTGCGGCCTGTGGTGAGGACCATGGTGAAGCAGGATGTCCCCCTGCAGCCCATGGAGTACCACGGTGGAGCAGGGTTCCACACTGCAGCCCGTGGAGGAGACCACGGTGGAGCAGGTGGCCCTGCACCGACGGAGGCTGCCACCTGTGGAAGACCCCTGCTGGAGCAGATTCCGGGCTGGACCTGTAGCCCGTGGAGAGGAGCCCACGCAGGAGCAGGTGACCTGGCAGGAGCTGCTGACCGTGGGGGAGCCAGGTTGGAGCAGTTTTCTCCTGAGGGATCGACCCCATGGTACGGACCCATATCTGGAGCAGTTCTGGGAGAGCTGCTGCCTGTGGGAAGCCCACGCCGGATCAGTTCATCAAGGACTGCATCCCATGGGTGGGACCCCACAGCACAGGGGACGAGAGTGACTGAGAAGGAGCGGCAGAGAAGCAGTGCTGTAGACTGACCATAACCCCCATTCCCCCGTTCCCCTGCGCTGCTCGGGGGGAGGAGGTGGAAGAGGGTGGATGGGGGGGAAGGTGCTTTTGGTTTGCTTTTTCCTTTGTTTTCTCACTTCTCTCGCTTGTTAGTAATAGGCAATAAATCTTACTATCTCCTTATGCCGAGTCTGTTTTGCCCGTTACAATAATTATTGCATGATTTTCTCGTCCTTATCTCAACCCTTGAGCCCCTTTTCACATATTTTCTCCCCATTCCTCTTTGAGGAGGGGGAGTGAGAGAGCGGCTGTGGTGGAGCTCGGCTGCCCACTCGAGCGGAACCACGACAGTTCAGCACAGACAACTCTATTTTTCTAAGTTGTGTAATTCTGAGTCGATATTTTATTTTATAAGACAAACCATACAGTCCTCAGTTGAGTGTTTCTTGGAATTATGATATTGCCATTTCCTTAAATAGGACATTTTTATTGTTTTTTTTTTATCTGTGAGTTTTCTTTTTCATTGCAAAGTAAACAAGTTAAGCTAACACTCAGGATGAAATCCACAATACCTGCCCAGTAACAAGCCCAACCACAAGCCCAGTAGCTTTAGATTCTAGGAAGAGCACTTTATTATAACTTCTCACTGTATTTTTTTTTCCCCTCCAAAAGTATGTTAGGAATCATGCCAGCTGATTTTCACTGCTGTTTTTATGTTTCCAGGATCCTTTCAAAACTCTGAGAATAAGAGCTGGCTTGTGGATTTCTTCTTTGTTGGTTATTAACTCACACACTGCCACATTCAAAGGATTTTCACTGTCACTCTTGCCAGAACATCCAGGAGCCTACCAAATCACCTTAAAAGTTACAGCACTGTTCATCTATGTTCTCACCTCTTTTGGAGCATCAGGTTGAAGCTCTTATACATCTTCCACGACTCCTGCACAGCTAGAAAGCCTAGAAATGTGTTTCTTCATGAAAATTGAGCTTTTTGTCTACTTACTTCAGAGAACATGAGGAAATTCTCAGTATAGTCACAGGCATTGATCATAATACTTTTCTGCTGCTTTGAAAATCACAGTTGCTTGATCTTCCTCTAGCATGACTGTCAATCAAAATTCATAGGAATGACCTAATTGAAAAAGACTTCTGTAAGGAATATGAAAATCATATTAATGTTGTTTTGTATTCATTCACATTACTAAAATATTACATGGTGCAAATGACATCAGAATTAATTCTGCACCCTGGAAATAAATTTTAGATTCTTACTCAAGTGACAGTTCTCTCTTTTTTAAGACAAACTGGGTCTGCCACTTGCAGTTTCTGTATTTGTTTCAGTTTCACGTATTACCTCTATGTCATTGTTTGACAATAGAGAATTGCTATTTCATATTACTTCTCCAAAACAAGATTGCATATAAGATGCTTTCATTTAGTATCCCTGTAGGATCTGTGCACAGCAGGTCTGATGTCACATGAAGTTTTCATGTGTGATTGAAATTTTTTCCATGTGGGGCATCTGTGGATCATCTGTAACAGTTCATTCAACAGCTATTCAAGGAGAACACAGAAACGCTGATAGTGAATGGTGTTACCTTTCGGCGTATCACACCAAAAACACACTGAAATCAAAGGCAGTCTCTCAGTTAGCATAGAACTGAGATTGCTGCAACAGTGGAGAAATGTGGGTGCTAAATGTGTTATTATTACACCTTTTCAGATGTCACAGAAGTGAAAAAACTTGCCCAGAGACATCCAGCAAATAAGGTATTGAGGCTAACCAGAGAAGCAACGCTGTTTGTTTCCAGCCCTTTAATTTTAACCATATATGAAGTGATAAGTAGTTTTTATACCTGAGAAAACATTAAACACTTGGGAATATAAATCACTGAGAAATATACCACTTGATATTACCCCAAAGTGCCTTTCATCTCACTGTGTTGTTAATCTGAATGACTTAATGACCAACTTGATGCTGTCATAAAAATTCATCTCAAAATTCTACGTATTTGTTAAAGAAACAACCCCCTTTGAACAGCAGTGCATTCATGTCACAGTTAAACTGTAGGTCTATAAAAGATTTAGTGGTGGTATTTTTTGGCCGATAAACTTGTTAACATTTTTGCTATGAATCTGGTTTTGCACAAGGTAATTTATTCTGTGAAATAACTTCACTCCTGCTTCTGCTTAGGATTACCGTCAATGAAAGCATGCCTACTTAAAAAAATAAAAATAAAATAAAAATAAAAAATCTTGAGAAACTGTGAAGAAGGCAAATGATTTTATTATGTATTAGCCTGGCAGAGAAAAATATGATGACCTGTAATACATACGGATTGTCCTGCCTACACTAGGATTTTGACAGGTGCAAATTAAAAGATGTTTTATAATGAAGTAACAAAACTATTATACAAAATATAAATGGCCCTCTCTGAAGAAGCAGCCAAACAACAGGAGATACTGGGAGAGTTATGTTGTTTTTCTGCTGGAAAAGAAATCACAGGTGAGAGCTGTGGCCATCTGGGTGTGTCCACCTTGTCTATGCTTATTTATGCTATACACAGTGGTCCATGGACAGAAGCAACCACAGGAAAAGCCTTAACTTCATAATCTCATGCTAAACATCTGTGTGCCTCTTCAGGCTAGTGAGTCTTTCACAGGAATTTGTTCTGTCCAGAAGGATTTGAAATGGTCATGCAATCTTCTGTTGCTTGCCACAGCACTTTTCCCCTCTTCAAAAACTATATCCCACTGACTAGTTGCTGAAAGTATAACTAAGGAAAAGGAACCCCTAGAATGTGTATATTACTGCATCAGCTACTGGATTGTATTCTTAATATTCTAAAATATAAATCATTGGGATTGATCTGAGTATTCTTGGTAGACTGCTTGCTCCACACTTAACATTTTGTACTCTGAGAGCAGCAGAGAGATGCTCTCTGGCAGGCCAAGGAGCTTCAGGCTATGAGCCACTGAGACACGTTTCCATGCAGTTTTCTAACCTGAAAAGAATGAATAGGCTGATGTTTCTGGATGCAAAACATGAATTCTGTAAAGCACTGCAAAGTGTGAGTGGCCATAGGATAAAATACTGAAAAAAATGATTTTTTATTTACAGCATTGCCTGATCCATTTCACAGTAGTAATTCCAGTGTTGTTTCCTTGCTATGTAAATTAATATCTATACATCAAAAGTGTTGTTGTGAATGGAAAAAATATATTTTCAAATGGTTGATTACTCCATTGTTCCAGGTAAAATATAGCACTGAAGAGGTATTTTTGTTATTATAAGGGCTAGAAATGTAAACCAGCAGCCTTCATCAACTCACATAAGTTGGGACAAATTTTGAATACTGTGCCCTGAAGAGGTTATAGCCTAGGCATGGGCTAGGAGACAACTGACTGAAAATATACTGTACACAAGAAAAAGTTGATTTCATAGAACTACAAAATTATTGGTCTTGAAATATAGTGTTCTGAAGTCACATTATTTCCTTGTTCTTTAGAATGGGAATATCTTTTTAACAGTTAGTTCAGATCATTTGAATTTAATCCAAAGTAAGATAAATTTGTGGCAGTGTCAGTGGAAAATTAAGACTCCATAAGTGGAAAATTAAGACTCATGTAACTAAACAATATACACACACAAAAACAAAACAAACAAACAAAAAGCCTTCTTAGTGTCTCACTTATAACTTGTTACATTTATGAAAAGTAATTTTTAGTTAATTTTGTTTTAAATAGTTTTGAAAGTTCAGCTTATCTGCTAGTTTGTAAATGATAATGAAACCAAAACTAAAAATACAGTGTCATGTGGTAGGTTCTTTTGATTTCTTTTTGAACTTTCACTAAACTATTGCTTTCCTATCTCTGGAGAAAATATCTATGAATTATGATGACATCTCTTGGCAAGTGCTGTCTTCAGAATCATGTAGCTGTCAAAATATGTGATGAAGTCAAATGGCCTCAAGGGAGGAAAGTGTCTCTCCTTTGTCATCATGACAATTGATATACCTCTGTGAGAGAGTCTAACAGATTAAAGTTTATCACAAGAATCAAGAAACTTACTTTGATGATCAAACTTCCTCAGTTCACAAAGTACCAGATCTTCCTGCTTCCTCCCTTTATTCCTTGGACTACACTTCTCCCCAAACAGTTTCATTGGTCCTGTGGAAGTGAGATTTCTATCCTAAATTCAGCCAGACAACAAAGCATCCTGCTATTTCTCAGTGGATGCTGGTACTGACTGTATTTAAAAAAGGTAATGATTACAGTCAGGTAGGATACCTTTGCCATGTACCACGTATATGGTACATATAACCACAGAATATTTTTCTATGAGCTGATTATGTCTGGAGATTAACTGATTTGACTTTCTCTGGAAATCACTCTCAGTATTGCCCTCTTTGGATTTGACAGCTCTGTAGCAGGAATGGTGAGAAATTTGCTGTGAGGTTGTTGCCAGTATAATGTCACAGTGCTGGTCTGGTGATGCTTGCTGGTTGTGAGATTCACTAAGACCACAGGTAAAATTTGGTACAAGTTGCTGGCTACAATCTTCAAAAATATCTGCGTACCTTAGAATACCTGGGATTTGCAGTAAGAGCAAAAAGAGAAAGATAGAAAAAATTTAATCTTAAGAGGGGCAAATGAACCCAACTTTCCCCTTAGAGCAGGGCTATCTCCAACACCACATCAAGGCAACCTTGCCTTTGTTTGGCCAAGTCTTGAAAACCTCCCAGGTAACTCGTCCTGAGGCTGCAACGCCATCTGCACCATCCACCAGGTCTTCCTTTTGTCTGACCTGTATCTTGCAGGGTGCAGTCCATGGCCGCTGCCCCTTATAATACCACGTGCAACTTTGTATGTCCCTTCAAATATTTGTAAACTGCTACTAGATCATACCTAGCCTCCTTTTTGCCTCGCCAAACAAGCCCATCTCCTTTACCCTCTTCTCTGAGTCTTACTCTAGACCCATGACCACCTTGATAAAACTAAACCTTTCAGGGCAGAGGTTTCTGAACCAGAACTAGAAGACTAGGTATTTTTGAGAACTGAGAATTTCATCCATGTCTGTATGTCATCATTAGCTGTTTTGTGTATGCTGATGAGTTTTCTTTTTTCCAAGTGGTAGACAGAAATGAAAACCAGGTACTAAGTCTGAGAAGCTGATATGGAAAGCAGATATTTCTGCTACACAGTGGGAAAAGGTGATCCCATGAAGAGTGGTAGAGAAGAGTTATGCTCCTTGGTGAAATGTCTGTTGTATATGCTATGCTAACAGTTTAGCTATATGGAAACATTACAGTTGTTTGAAAATCCTCACTGGCGGTGCTTCCTGGTAGGGCTGTACTGTTGGGGGAGTTTTAAGAGGAATTGTTAACAGCAGCTGTGGAGTACAGGTTTGCCTGTTTCAGTGCTGCCTGTGGTATTTCACAATGATGTGCTTTGATCTGAGACTTACCTCCTCACACACTGAAGCTGAAAGTCAGAAATGATGTAACATTTTTTAAAACCATCCCATTGTGATCTTCCCTGGTGAGAATGTCATAACAAAATGGATGATAATGATAAATGTTAGCATCCTTTTCACATGTAGAAAGTCACTGTCACTCTCATTTGCTTACAAAACCAGTAGCAGCAGAGGGACTGCAAGCTTACCATCCCATGCTCTTCTCTGGGCTGCCAGGCCCTCTGCCTCAGATGATCAAGCAGGAGCAGCCTGATACCTCTGCTGAAATCACAGAGGGAGAGTTCAAACTCCAGAGTTACTGTATTGTAAATCAAAATTTATAACATCAAACAACAAGGAAAGCTGTAAGAGTGGGCCTGCAGGCATCCTGCTTGCTAATAGTAAAGTTAACTTTTGAAATGATAGCCCCAGTAGTCCCAATTTTCCACATTGTGTTCTTGATTAAGTTTATTTACATATATTCATCATTGTATTTGTCACATATATAACCATGCTCAGCAGGATTACATCAGCAGAAAATTTTGCCTGAAAAAGGGCATACATGACAACAGCCTTATTCATGCAACTATATGGATTACTGTGTGCAAAATGCCTTGAGGTCCTCCAGTGGTGTCTGTATCAGTGCAATACATTACCATTAACTGTGCTTCAGTGAGCACTGTAAATTCAGAAGGAAGCTGAGCACTAAATGTCACTGTGTCATAGTTTACAGCAACTTCCAGTTTGTTCCCATCTCAAGCAGCACTTGCATAGCTGTTTCTGTGCCATTTTTTTTTTTTCTGTTATCCAGCACTTTGGCAGCAGAGCAACAAAGCTGCAATAAAACTGGATTACTTATCCAAGTGCTGGGTTTTGTCTCCACATTTAGTAAGTGTCAAGTGCTGCAACAGCATAGGTTCAGCGACAACCTGTTCAAGACTACATGTCTTGACACATTTTGAATACTACATGTGTCTGAGCTACCAGCATTTTTTACTGCAGGTAGATGTGCATGCAAACGTCTGTGTGAAAGGGAGGAGGGATATAAATTTGACAGTTTTCTTCAGTGAAATGTTAATTTCCTTTTGCAGCACTTTGCATCGCCACTTTCTAAGTTCAGTATAAAGCATACCAGGATCACTCTGGTATCAAAAGTCTACTTGGACGGGTGACTTGCTGCCTGTGTACACAAAGCCAGATCAAGTCCAAATATTTGTCATCTAGTAAGCTAGAGAGGTAGTAGTTCCATCCACACAGATTATATAATCAAACCTTCAACCGTTAATTAGAAAGTGTGAAGCAATCCACCTGCAAAGCCTTGGGTGAGTTGGTAGCAGCCTCAGCCCTCCTGAGGGATGGTTTCAACAGTTGGCCAGGTGTGGGCAATGCTCAGCCTTGCAGGAAGTCCTGTGTTGCAATGAAAACATTATAAAGCAATGCTTGTATCATATAGCCCAATGAGTGTGGGCACAACAAGGTGAAGGGACATCGGAGGTTATAAGCAGAGCCATGGAGTGCAGCAGTTGTGCCCTGTGGTGGGCAGTCTTATGGCAAGAAGAGCTGTGAGAAAGTGAATTTGGTGGGAGAGGATGAGAAGGCTCCAGATGAGGTGTGAAACATTGCCTAGATGAGGACTAGCTTCAAAAAAAAAGAAAAATATCTGTATTATGCAAAATAAACATCTTCAAAAGGAAGATGTGGAACTGCAGGAAGGCTGATCTGAGGGGTGGGTGGAAAAGACAATGGTAACATAACTGGTGAAAAGACATTCAGAAATTAAAATACTCAAGTCCTCTGATACATCCTAACATTTAAGAGCCTGGCAGATGTGTTGAATCAGGCTTCCCCAGAGCAGGACCACCTTGGAGTGCAGGGCACATGGAAGGGCAGGAGGAGGCTCGATGCAGAGCTTGCTGCAGCCTGCTGAGCCCCACAGAGTGCCATTCCTGATGCAGGAAATTTACTGCTGACAGAACCTATGGGAAAATAATGAGTGTTTCCAAAGAATGAAAGGTGGCATGATACCCAAAACTGTTTTCACCCTACCTCTTTACCCCCTCAAAAGGGGATTAATTTCAAGATTGCTGCTGTCCTTTTAGGCTACAAGGATCTTACCTTTAATAGACTAGTAAAATTGTGTACAAGAAGACAAAACAAAACTTGGGAAAAATAATCACTGGGTGATCCTTGTCCAAGTATTACAGCTGTAAAATATAAAGAGATTACAGAGATCTGTTCTGAAGGCTTGTATATCTAGAGTGTTACACTGCCCAAGGCTGGCAGCTGAGAGAAGTCAGAGCAGCACCCACTGAGCTGACCCAGGCAGCAGAGACCTGGCTGCCCCTGCCTGCAGGCAGCTCAGCATGGGCTGCTTGCCCTGCTTCCCAGGCAGCTCTGGGAGCAAGGTGCCTTATAGTGAGCTCTCATCAGCCTGTGCCGTTTCATGGCACAAAGACTCCCCCCAGTTACTTTTAGAACACTGTTTTGATCTGTAGAAAAGCAATTCCTGTCAAAGCAAATGGCCTGAAAATGTTCCTGTAGTACTTGGAGGAGCTGGCCTTGGTATTACGGGCATTTTGTCGGTGTGACAGGTTAAGTGCCTGTTTTCCAGATTTATCTGTTAATTGAAACAAGACTGGCATGGGACAAGAACAGAAGAGGGAAGCCAGCAGGGCACCTGGCTTCCAAGATGCCCTGTTCTGCTGAGCAGAGCTGCCCCACACAGAGCCCTTGCTACTGCTGGGTTGATGCATTGCTCCCACAAAGGTCATTCTTGATGTTTTTTAGTTCCTTGTGGATCCCCTTCTCCATCTCCCTTTTAGTCAGAGATCCTGATGTTTTTCAGGTGCTCTGCTCCCCTTCTCATTACCTTCTTTTCCATGGCCAGCTAACAATCTCACTGAACAACTTTTCTAGGCGATGCTGAAGCAGTCCAGAGCAGTTTGCACTACCCTCATCCCCACCTTCAGCTGCAAGGAACTTCAGCTGGGGACGATCGTGAGCATGGCAGTCACTGAGGAAAATTCCCTCTTGTGAAAGGGTTTTTGCACTCTGAACTTTTTTAAACCTGTCCTTCATGACTGGCAGATCTCTGCTATAAGGGATATCTGCTTTCAGATCTTTCTATATGCAAAATATTTCCAAAAATAAGTTTGCTGGAGATAAATGTTTTACAGCAACAATTAAGCCTACTATTCTTCTTGAATTTCTAAATTAAAAAGCCTGTCATTGCAGATGGCTGGTGTAATAGCAAGCTTGTAGCACTGGCATGGCCCAGAGCAAATCCCGTGAATGCACTGAGCATTCAAAACCTTTTCAGCAAGAGAAGACCTTCTGATTTCATTTCCTCCAACACCCCCATAATAAATTCTTTCTGTTAACTGATGTTTTGGACAGTTGAATGACAGTAAAATGTTTTGTGTTGAACCACAGCCCAGATAACTATGGACTGCATCTGAATTGTCAAATTATGGCTATTTGTCAAAGGAAAAGGCTTGGAATGCACACATCTCTGTTGTACTGAGTAAAAATGCATGTGAAATTATTTCTATTAGATAGACTGACATTCATACTTTCCAAAGCAGTTGGTAATTAGAAGTGAGTGATATTTCCAGTGTGCCCATTAATGATGGCTGCCATCCAAATGTGTCTCTTCTGGACACTGACAGATTCATCTGTTAGCAGCACAAATACTGGGGTTTGGGGTCCTGCAGCTCCCTCTCCTCCCTGTACCCTGGAGTGACTGATAACAATTAAATGTTCAAATCCTCATTGAAATTATTAAAAATGGGAGAATTCACTTCCTATTTTGCAGTCCTTGAAAACCACAGTCTTCTTAGCTGTAGTGCTTTTTGGGGAGCCTTTAGGGTACCTCAGACACTATTCCCTCCCTATCAGTCATTTTACATCAGCTGTAGTCTATGTGGGGCTGGTGTTGCTCCCACATGCCATTTTCCCTCACTATGAGATGACCTGGAACCCTCTACTGCCCTCAGCTCTGTAAGTGACCTGGACTTATTAGCTTCACACACAGGTGGAGTGCTGCAAGAAAGGGAGACTGGTCAGAGCTGATGTGATCTCCCCATCCTTTGCAGTCCTCATGTTGCAGCTGGGTGCCTTGGGGAGAGAAAGCCTGATTCAGCCATAAGCTGTGCCAAAGTAAGAAGTCAGTGGGTGATGTCAATGACCTTTGTAGGCAGCAAATCATCCAGTTAATTGTAAAGGTCATTTCAGATCTCAGTCTCTGAACCAATGGTTTTCCCACTTGGAAATTCAAAGAGGTATTTAGATCCTAGTAACCTTCTTCATCATGCACTGTACATTGAAGCTCTAAAATTCTTCCTTCCAGGAGGATCAAAAATTTTATTCTAACATAAAATAAAATAAAATAAAACAAAACAAAACCTCTCAACTGTGAGAGGAGGAAAATCTCTAACAAAGTGATTGTCTACAGTCATAACAGTACAAAATTGAGGAGAGGTGTTCAGTGTAGCAAAAAATTCCCTTGCTTCTCTCAGAATCATTCAAGATTGTGGAGGACAGCATGGTATACTGAGCACATGACACAAAGAAAATGTCAATGAGAAAAGTCAGCTGTGTGTTACAAATGAAACAGTAATTAAGGGCATATATTCTGCATTCCCTGGCCTTTCCACTTTCCAGGATTTCCATTCTCTGTTGTTGCTGTCATCAGTCTTAAACTTAATCAGTTATGGCAGTCAGAGTTGAAATTGGCTGGTAAAGAAATTTAAAACAGCAAAGTTGTGAAAGGGGTTAAAATCTTTAAAGGCAGCTCTAGCACATTGCGATTCTTACCTAGAAATAGAACTACCATCAGAATTTTTACGTGTGGAATGCCTTTGACTGCATCACTTGAGGCTCACATACTGAACAAAAAGGATTGTGGACAGTGAAAATGGATGCACAAAGCAGAGTAAGACCTTATTCAAATTTAGCTATAAAATGTGAGAACTGGCTCTTCAGCAACAGATCTCCATGTGCTAACACTTTTGTCTATCTCACAGGAAAAAAATAATGCTGTGTTTAAAGAGTTGTAGCAGTGCATGGGAACTTAAGTATGGTCATCCTTAATGACCAAACAAACTTAAAGAACAAACAATTCTGTACTACTTCAGGCATTTCAAAGGGAAATATATCCACAGACTTCCTCACACATTGCTCCTGCATGCTGTCATCTAATCCTGAGTTGGGGTAAAACAAGTGAGACTGACTCTGAAGTCCAATACACGGATTAAAAGAGATTTCCCCTTAACTGGGGTCAAGAATTTTCTTGTTTGACCTCAGTTCCAGTTTCTAGTCTTAATAATGCAGTATTGAGAAGGACATTTTGATTACACCCTCCTAATGTAAGTATGCTGAAGAACATCACTGGAATTTTTGAAATCACATCTTTGTGGTGACAATGTGAATCTTGCTGCTGTATGCCTTCCTCTGGAGGGTGGAAATGCAATCTAGCCATGCCCCATGCCGGCCAAATTGGTAGCTCATGGTGAGCCCAACTGTGCCTCCTCTCTGTCTCATATGAGAGAATTTTGTTATAGGCAGGCTGAGTAATAAACTGTTTGTGTAAGCATAATTCAAAACTTCTGGAATTCATGGCATAAACATGGTGGGGAGACCCCACCTTCTCTGTTTCAGTCCTTTGAATGTTTCAGTGTATGTGTATTCTGTTACAATAGGAAAAGTGACATCATTGTTACCAGTTTAATAGAAACGAACCAAGACTGGAAAACTCTACGTGCTTACCTGCAGGTATAGACCTGATTTCATGCATACCAGCTGGATATTTACTAACCACAGTAGTCCTTCGGAAGATGGCACTCACTTCAGAAGGCTTTACACTTTTTTTCACTAACTGCCAAAGATGAGCCTCACCCAAGGCTTCAGCATCTGTGTGTGTTTAGTGCCCATTGTCACACTGGTTCCAAGAGTGCTCTCATGGCTTTGTTCCGCCTCTCAGGCAGGTCAGGGAGGAACTGCTTTCCAAGCATGATACAGGAACTTGGAAAATCACTGTGGCTTGGATGCAGAGTAAGCTCAGAGAGTAGATGGTTTTCCTTGGTTTCCCTTTCTCCCACCCTCTTCTAGGCCTCAAGCCATTCAGAGCCTCCAGGGTGAGTTTCAGCAGCTTCTGGAAGCAGCACCAGTGTTGTGTTAAACTCACAGACTATGGAAGTGCTGGAAAGCTGACACGAATTTCCTTATGTGGCCCCAGCTGGAGCTGTGTCTGCAGCTACCAAGCCTCGGTTGGATAGTTACATCCCTTTGAATGGGAAAAGAAGGATATGGATTTCCAAATCTGATAGCACAATACTAAAAAACTCTCTGGAAGTGTCACAGAGGAAGCTGGTCTCACATGCAGCAGTGTGAGGGCTCATCCCAAATGAGGGCACAGGGCATTCTCATTAAAATGTTCAGCTGGAGATGGAGTTCTGTGAGGCAGCATGGCTTGGGCAGACTTTTAAAAATGTATTTAGTCTCCATTCCTGTCTGGTGTGCAATCCAAACTCACATAAGAATAATGTATTTCTGATTTCTTGAGGAATTTAACTTAAAGTTGTGTCCACATGTGCTTGAAAGTATTCTGAGGCAATCTGCTTAACTTTTCCAATGGGCATTCTGAGTCTGCAATGCAAAGAGGAACCAGGTTAGTTCTTCATGTCTTTTTTTTCTTTTAAGTGCATCAGTCACATCAGGCTAAGAGTTTCTGTTTGTTTTAGTGGTTGTGGGTACAAGAACATGCCTGAGGTTTTGGGACCACTTGCTAACATCTGCTACAAATGTTTTTTATTGGATAAAGCCTTCAGTCAGTGAGTGGAGAGTGATACTTTCATAGTTAAGAAGCTTGTGCGAATAACTTATTGCACAGAAAAATTGCTCAGGAATGCCTTCCACTAGGGTGAGAATTAATTTTATTATGAGTTTCTGACCAGGGACCATTAGTGTCTCCTTAAAGTCACCAATTCATTGTTACCTTGTTTATGATAAACCTCTGCACAGCACTTAAAAGCTGCTGAAGCATCATATTGAGAACTTCCCACAGTAGCACACTTTTCTAATACTCACTGCAAGAACAAATGCAGTCAAGGTTTTTGAACTTCGGACATGGAGGTGGCTTTGTCAAGGTGTTGGATATCCTTAATTTCTACCATTTTCTTCTGTGGTGCCTTTACATCGTATGGACCTCTAACACAGGGAAGGGGAGGTTCTTCCCTGTAAGATTCAGAAGCAGGCCAAGGCCATGACTAAGATGCACTGAGCAGAGTGAAAAGGGAAATGGCTATACTAGGGGGCGGAAACCAGGAAATGTGCTTCGCTAGTTTTGTTGTTGCCAGACTGCAGAAGCCTTCTGCTTAGGTAGAGAAGACCTGAGCAAGTAGAGTGCATTAGACAGGAAAAGAGGGAAGATCAGGAGGCTAGAGTCATCTCCAGGAGCCAATACTGGGTCCAGTCCTGGTTACCATCTTCATTAATGATCTAGATGATGGGATGGCGTGCACTCAGTAAATCTGCAGGCAAGAAACTGAGGGGAGTGGCTGATTCTCCAGAAGGCCATGATACCATCTAGAGGTACATCATCAGTCTGGAGAGGTGGGCTGACAAAAACAGCATGAAGTTCAAAATTGCAAAGTCCTGTACTAGGGGAAGAACAACCCCAGGCACCAGGACATTCTGCAGGCCATCCAGCTAAGAAACAGCTCTGCAGACAAGGACCTGAGAGTCCTGGTGGACATCAAGCTGAACATGAGCCAGCAGTGTGCTTGTGCTGCTAAGAAGGCTAGAAGTTTTCTTGGCTGCAGTAAGCAATGTATGACCAGTGCATCAAGAGTGGTGATCCTTTACCTCAACTCAGCACTGGTGAGGCTGCACCTGGAGTACTGCACATGGGTCTGGGTTCCCCAGTACGAGAGAAAAACTCCAGAAAGAGTACTGAATAAAGTCCAATGTAGGGCCACCAAGATGGTGAGGGGCTGGAGCTCTTCTCTTATGAGGAGAGGCTGAGAGAGTTAGGACTGTTTAGCTATAGAAGAGAGGTCTCTGGTGGATCTTATCAATGTCTAAATATGTTAAGGGAGGGTGCAGAGAAGCTAGGTCCAGGCTCTTTTCAGTGGTGCACAGCACCAGGATAAAGGATAAGCAGACATTTGGGCATAACATGTCTGTGTTATTATAATTGGTATGTCCATAATTAGAGGTCATTTTACCCTGGAGGGGTCTATGCTCTTCTCAAAGAACTGTGTAGCTAGGGTACCAGCCAAAACATGATTGTGCCATTCTATCATTGTACATCCCTAGGGGTAGCACTGTGGGGTCATGAATTGCCCTTACAGTCAGTCATCAGTAACCTGTAAGTCCCCGGTCAAGAGGAGAAGCTGAATAGGGACCAAGAAGAGCAATTCTACAAACTGGTGTCTGTGTATTTTATCCTCACCTCCTTGAAGGCATTACTCTCTCAGGAATATGAACCATGGTCCCAGCATAAAATAAAGAGATGGTGCCGCATTCTGAAGACTAACAGTTATGTGCCTCTGTAGCCAGCGTCCTGTTATCTCACCACAGTCACACTGCAACTCTTGTGGCTTATGAGTTTTGTTAACTGGAGATATCTGGTTTTCAGTGTAGTGTAGTCAATGAGAAAAACGAAAACATGCACAATGCCCTGCTTTCAAGCTCCAGTTTAACTGTTGGTCTTAACTCTATATTTTTCTTGTATGTGTGTGTGTGTTTTAATCAAGTTGCTGCATGTTCCAAATACTGTAGTAGGTATTTGTAGTGTAGGAGGTAGTTTTCTGTTACCGGAAACTTTAGGGATAATTCTAAAGCCAATATTGTTCCAAATTCAGGAGTCAGCAAACAAGAATGTCATCTGCCCAGTCATTGACAAATGCTGAAGAATTCATATCCTCTTATCACTGCAATATATCTGGCCCTCTGTATTTTTTTTTTTCTGAGACCTGGCAGATGGAATATATATAATTTATGTATTTGTTTTACTCATTACAGTGCATGATTTTATCACCACTTTTTCCAGGTTAGCTTTGCTGTAAGTCACCTGAGCAACAAAATGGGACACTTCTCTGTTTGGTCTCTTGGAGGCTGACTTTCTCTATCCATCTGTGTTAGAATCTTATTGATATGAACTTCAAAAAGAAAAACACAGTTTCATTTACAAGGACCCATGTGAGATGGGGTATGCTTTGTGTGAAGCACTCTACAAAGGGAAAACCATTGCTTCTTTGAGGAAGGTAAGGATGAGGAGGTAAGGGAAAGTCATGACTGTACATCAAGGCTGAACATCACTGGGAGAGATGGGATGGAGGTCTTTTGACCTGGCTACTACCTCTGTATGCTGTCCTACAGCATTCAGCTCAGAAGCCAGAAGAGGAAGGATGTGCAGGACTGCTGGAAGTAATGAGGGACATTATATCAAAAGAAGGAGCAGGTGAATCTCCCCAGGGGATGTATGTAAGAAAATCAGGGGGACCTCATTCCATTCCCTCTCCCAAAGTCTCCAAGAAGAAGGGGAAAAAAAAAAAAACATAATTTGATAATTAGCATGATTAATCGCTAAAAACACTGGTTACAGAGAAAGTGCAAGAGAAGTTATCTATTTTCTAATGGCTCTAAGGAAACAAAGTGCAATATGAACCACTCAGAATCAGTGAAGAAGCTGTCCCTGCAGGTTATTTCAGAGCTATTTAGGGGAAATATTCCCCTCTGACCTTCTTTGTACAAGTTCTGGTTCCTATGTAAGGAAGGCCATAATAAAAAATGTTCCTCTTGATTACTAATCAAGAGGCCTCATGGTATTTTTTTCTAGGTAAGTGAGGTACAATAATCTAGCATTTATAGAGAATATTGCATTTGAATACTTCTGCAACTATGTGTGCTGAGGACCTAGATACACTATAGGAAAGCAAATTCAAATATTAATGCAGAAATAGATTTGAGGGTGAATGGAGACAATGTGTTCCTGTTCCAACATGGCCTCAGCATGTTTAAATGTAAGTATTTTAAAGTAGGGATCCTTCTTCCAAGCTCCTACTTTAGGAAAGAGATTTTCAAAGAATATGTCACATCCAAAGTCTTATTGAGAAATAGGTGTTGACAGAATAATCAATTAGTCAAGCTATTTCTATTTCCCCCTTCCTAGCAGTGCTTCTGCAGTCTTAAAGGAGCAGCAGAACCATCACACTTTCTCTTAAAAATACAGTAAAACAAATAAAGTAAAAGCTTTGAAGCTTTATTATTATTTTATTTTATTTTTATTCTGAGTTCTAGTATTTGCTTTTCCACATCTATTTTTCCATGGCACTGGGAAAGTTTACTAGTTTTCCTTATGCAAAATGTAACCCAGGCTGTCACTGTGTTTGTCACTCACAGCAAGGTTCCCTGAATTTGCTGTCCAATGTTTAATATCAGAACTTCATCAATTTAATATCAGAACTTCATCAATCAATAATATGGTAAACACATACTGGGTCATTTTTTGCCAAATTTATTTATTCTGTCAAAAAAGTTGCAAAAATTGCCACTGATATGTAAAGATTTGGCAAATTTTACCCCACAGAGTTGCTGTACCGTGCAGCTAACAAATTCATAGATAAATTCTTACCCTTAACATCAGTGGAAACTCTTTAATTATAAAGAAGACAAAGTGTGCACTAGGAAGTCCATATTTTGCTCTTCTGATTGCTTCGTGAGTTTCAAATACACCAAAGGCTTTCATTTCAGAATAAATGATCAGACCTTTATTTTGTGGCAAGCAGAATGTAGATGTGTTGAAAGCACTAATTCAGGTTGTTTTTCCTTATTTTTTGTTACATACCTTGAAAATATTAAGGGAAAAAATTATAAGCCCTGACCTTCACAATATCAGTGTTCTACTAAAATAAATTGCAGAGATTACACTTCCTGAACTTAATGACTCAATTTTCTAAGGTGCCCAAACCCAGCAGGGTCTGGATGTTAAGGGAGTATGTGACCAAATATTTTATGTGTGTGTTTTGTGTGTGTGTTTGATTATTTGTTTATTTATTTTTAAGTTTAGCATGTAAAACCTGAGTTTCTTAGGAACATGAGGTGAAATGAACAGGAAATCCCCCTAGTTTTGAATAAGCAATGATCGATAAGCACAGAGTTCCAACCAGTGCGATCTGGTCCTTTAGCTCCTTTCCATTTTTTGAAAGTTCTTTTTAAAACCAGAGTCCTAACATTAGGATTTGTCAAAACCAGACATATTTCAACACTGTGCCCCTCCTCTCTGTGCTCACTGTAGGTCTTGGCATGGCTATTACAGCTTCCCTTTGCCATTGTCTACTCCATTATCTTTGGAGGAGTCCTCAGCTCTTCTGAGTTATGTGCTCAGAAAGGACTTCTCTCTGGAGAAGTCCTTCAGGGAACTAACTGGAAGAAAGAAACCCATTTTCAGCAGTCTATAAGTGTTGGTCATGTATTCCTCAGATCAGAGCAAAACATTGTGATTGTAACTTTTCTTAAGGGCCTGTTTTGTTTCCAACAAGTGCATGAAACCCTTGATATAGAGGAAAGTAGTTGTTATGGACTTTTATGAGCCATTTTACCTTTTGGAACACATCCTAAAAAACTGAAGTAGAGGGTATAATGCGATATTCTTCATCTTGGTGGCAGCACTAAGAAATCCTTTATGAATTCTCCTCCATGTGGCATTTTAACCAGAGAAAGGCAGATAAAGTAACAGCTGAAGGAAAAGCAGGAGCAGCAGAAGCTGTAGCTGGTTCTGCCAGATGAATCCCCATTTCCCTTGCAGCGTGGCTCCAGGCGATGATGGGGGCTGTTGTTTTGCACAAAGAGTGTGTCCTTTTCTCCTTAACAGATGCTGTTTCCTGAGGAAGATGGTGGGACTAGAAAGACTGTGATGATGTGCACATTAGTCACCCTCTGGTATCGTGGGTTTGGCCAGCAAGTGATGCCATGCTCGCTGGAGCATGCAGGGAGCAGAGAGAAATTTGAGTGTGTTGTGGGTTGCAGCTTAGCATGAAGCAGCAGGAGAAGAAAGCAACCGGAAAAATTAATTACTTCACCAAAAAGAGAGACAGAATCTGTAGCTGATCCCGTTTAACATGAGTCAGATACTAAAACTTGGTGTCCTTATTTTGTGCTTTGCCAAAACTGCTCCAGTGCATTTGTAGAGGGCATAAATAAATGAAGTGTAGCAAACTTGTGCTAACAGTGAAATGATTAAGGAAGCATAAAGCAGTATGTGAGTACTACAGCATCTTCAGGAGGGAATATCAGCAAACATGAAGCTGTGCTCTTCTATGCCTATGAACTCTTGTGTTGTTTCTGGTGGTTGATAGTATGTTGCCATGGTGTCAGGAGTGCCAGGCTGGGGACTGTGGCCATGAAATACCTACACTGCTACTACTGCTCATGGTACCCAGTAAAAAGATAAGCAGAAACCCCCCTGAAGCCTTGACAGGATGCTTCTGTCAGCCAAACTGATACATTGAATCAGGCACAACTGACCTAGGATGAAGAGCCAGGGGAAGAAAGTCCCTCCCATGTGGCTATCTCACTCCCAAATTGGAGTAGGTTAGCTCTCAAAAGACAACAAGCATGGTTTTGGCAACAGAAATGGGGGAAGTGAGAAATCATGGTACATCAGGGTTGTGGTAGTGACTTCTGCCTTCCTGTACATACCCCTTGTTTTGGTACATAGGGCAGGTGAGCAGCATGGGAATATGTTATTAGCCAGCTGTGGTAAATATTGCAGAAGCACCTAATCCAAATTTCTTGTGCTTCTAATACCTGAGGAAAGGCAACGGGATTCTTAATTATTGATATATATATTTTTTTCTTCCAGTCATTTCATGGCTGCCAGTTGTCAAGGCAGCTTTAATATAATTTCCAGAGGAGTGAATAAATGGTGAAGAAGGAACATCTGTTACCTGAGTAGAGAGGGTCTGGAGCTGGAGAAGGCAGTAGCTTACAACCTGCTGGTTATAACTGAACATTAGAAACATGTTTGTTTTCTTTGTTTTGTTTTTCTGCCAATTTTTTGTCTTATTTTCTCGCTCCCTTTTACTTTTCTGTAATCTCTGACGCATGAAATACAGAATATAAAGAAAGAATGCTGAAAGAAGTAATTCTAATGTGTGAGAAAAAACAAACAAACAAACAAATGAACAACAACAAAAGCAAACAAACAAACAACAGCAACAACAACAACAAAACAACAGCCAAACAAACCAGATTATTGCTTTGAGTTAAACTTTTGTAGCATCTTCCTCAGTAAGACTGTGAGGTGGGGGCACAGCTTGCTTTGTGGTCCCTTTATTTCTCGCTTCAACCAGAAACTAGTGATAAAGCTTGAGAAGAATGCTGAAGAGGGCTGTGCTGAAGTCAAGACTGTCTCAACTAGATAATCTCAGCTTGACTTTTCTGCCTTGATGTTCTTGCATTTTGGCAAGAGCTCTTCTTTCAACAGCTGAGACATGGAGTGTCCTAGGGCTTAAAGAAGAATACAGGAGTCCAAGAACCTGGAGTGAAAGAATCAGAGTTTCAGAATAGGCTACAGGGGTCATCTGGACATCTGTCTCCTCTTGTTTTGATCTTCTGTTATACTTCCTTCTCTTTATGTCCATATGTGTTTTTAATCTAAGTCATAGTGGGAAAGACAAAGGAGAGGGTAGGTTAGCTCTGGAGTATAGCCTTGCCCTGTACTTTGTCTCTTCGTGTAAAGTCTGTAACACCTAAACTGGTCAGAAAACAAACAAAATCCCAAGAGGAATTCATGCAGCACACTTCTCTGGGAGTTATGTCTGCCACCAATGTGCCCAGGACTATGCTCTGCTGCTTTTTGGGACTGTACAGAATTGTTTTGTGTCTCCATTCCACTGCATTGGCATCTCTCCTACAGAAATAGGGTACAGTAATTTCTTCATGGTGTCAACTGTTGTTGTTCCAATTATAATTATGGACTTCAGTGCCAAACATAATTGTTCCAAGTTTTTATAGCATTGGTGAGATGCTGACCTAGAGAGAGAAGTTGTAGCTAGGTTTGAAAAACGCAGGGATGATTTAAGCATGTTGGTTGCATGGAGAAAAATCATAGATTGTGTCTCTGTCCTTTCAGTCTGTGGGGACTAAACCAGAGCTGGAGTTGGTGTGGGGCAACAGATGGGGAAATAAATTAATGCTATTTAGTGATGTAAAATCCACTGGCTGCAAGGAGCAGCCTGCAAGTCCCATCTGCTGTACAGGGACTTCCCTATAGTGTATGATGGGAATGAAAGCTATGCATGTTCCATCTTGAGATAATTTCTTTTCTTCTGCTTCTTGGCAGTATCCTAAAATGGGTTGTATAATGAGTGCTCTGGAGTAATGTGGTTGTTAACTGTGCAAAAATTCCAGTGCACTGACCCCAGAGAATTATCACAGGTAGGTGTAATTATTTGTAAAGTAAATCAGGGCTGGATTATGAAATATTTGCTCATGTCATTCCCTTGAAAAGAGAGGGCGTATGGTTAGATTTGCATTGACCTTTTCTACGCAGCCCTTTGACGCTCTAGGTGGGTGGAGGGAAAGCAGAGGCACTGATTTTATCAACATAGACATAGAAGGGCAGTGCTGCTAGAAACTGAAGATTTTGGGAGAGAGGGGGCACTTACACCACGCACAGAAAAGTAATGTGGGTTGGCAAGAGGCAGCAACAACATCCACCATGCTACTCTGCATGTTTAAGTGTATAACACACCTGTGCACTAAAGCAGAAGCAACTGAGAAAGCCAGCTGGTCTCTTACTGACCTTTCTAGCTCACCCTGTGAAACAAGGCAGGAAATTTCTATAGGAGAATTGCACATAGTCACGGCTTCCCAAGAAAACAGGCAGGGTGATGGGGGCTGCTGGACATGAGCTCACATGAGAGAAAGCTGGGCATATCTCTGTCTTGGGGATCGTTCCACAGGACACAATCTATGGTTCTTGCATTAAATTCTACCCCTGCAAGGATTAAGAAAAAGGGAGAATGGACCTCCATTACTCCGTGCCATCAGACTTTACCAGTTTGCTATATTTTGGTAGCAGATTAGTCTCCTTTTTTATCACTAGAGTTAGTACAGAAAATTTGCACTAAGAATAGTTTAGTATCCAGTTGGTGGGCAGGAATTATGCCATTGCTTGGCCATGGCACTTGTCAAATACACTTGAAGAGGGTGCTGAGAGACTGTGTCACTCATCCAAAGGTAGCTTCATAACATGTTCTTCTAATTCTGGGGGTTCAGCGCCCCCAGGAAGTCCTTTCACTGCTGTAAAGCTTTCCTTGGTGTCTATTCTTACTGCAGCCTAGGACCCTAACTGCTTGTCCCATCTACTACAGATGCAGAGAACAGATTACTCGATTCTTCTTTGCCTTGAGATTTGAGAAACTTGAGACCTTTCTTCATTTTTTTTTTTTTTTTTTTTTTTTTTTTTTTTTTTCCCCCTCTGGAGAATGCCACTTCCCCTCTCCTGACAGAGAAGTCATATTTTCCTGACTTCACGTCATTTTTTCACTCGCCTCTGCACTTTTTCCTTCTGGCCCACAAATTCTTCACAGAGCAGGCCCCAAGATGCCTGCAGAAGTCTTCAAACGATGGGTAACAGAAGATGCTGAGCTCTAGCAAAGCAGTGTCAGCTTAACAATGGTCCAAGCAATTCACTGTAAGTAGTTTTAAAAATGCCATCTGTTTAGCTAACAACTTTACCTGAAAATTAATTTTAACGTATTCCCTACTCTACTGTAGGCACTGCAGGGCTGCCTTCTTGCTTCACCAAATGCCACAGCCTCTCTTGCTACCTTCTCAGAATGTGTCATGTAGCCCAGAAGCACACTGAGCTTGACATATCACTACACACTGTAAAATGTACTGAACTGAACATCAACTCCAGCAATGCAAGTGGTATTATACAGACTGCATGGTGTGATTTGTCATGTATTTTTTGCTAATATCCCCTACACATTTCACTCTCTCTCTTTTTATTTTTATTTTTATTTTTTACTTATTTTTTATTTTTTTAATTTATTTTATTTCTAAGCACAGCAAATCCAGCTGTTTGCACTGCAGGCCTTTTTTAGCTTTCCTTTCCTTTCCTTTCCTTTCCTTTCCTTTCCTTTCCTTTCCTTTCCTTTCCTTTCCTTTCCTTTCCTTTCCTTTCCTTTCCTTTCCTTTCCTTTCCTTTCCTTTCCTTTCCTTTCCTTTCCTTTCCTTTCCTTTCCTTTCCTTTCCTTTCCTTTCCTTTTTTTCTTTGGCCCAGGAAAATCTTGGACAGTGTGGGGCTACATTTTTGTTTTCTGGGAGACCTGGCTTATTTGGTGGAGAGAGGAGGGTAGGAGAAGTAAGATCAAAATAAGATTTGAATTTAAAATACTGTAGTTCCATGCAAATAATTATTAATAATAATAATTATTATTTAGATTTATCTTAAACTGGTTAATTCAGTATAAAATCATTTGATTCTGAGATATCAGTGCTGGCAGAGCTTGTGCAGAACAACTTTTCAAAATAGTTCCCAACGAGACAGAGTGCACGATCCCTACTCTTCTTCACAGGCCAGTGTCATGGACAACCCTTTTGCACAAGATCCAACCTTACTCCCTGAGGGAGGCATGTAGCACCAGGTCCTTGGGGAGTTCTGCCAGCTTTTTTCAGGCTTGCTTAGAAGTTTGCATGTTCTGATATGAGAGACGGAGAATTCCCTTTGCAGCCTCCATTTTGCCACCTTCCAGGATTTACAATTAGTCACTTGAAATTATAGGACTATTTGTCTTGTTTGTTAATGGCTTTTATTTATTTATTTATTTATTTAAAATATTGGTAACATCTTTAAACAAAATTAATGAACTCCCAGATTGTAGTCTTAGTCCTTTTGTATTTACTTTTTGGTTTGTGAACTCATATGTACTCTTGGTAGCAAGTAGTTCTCTACAGCTGAAAGAGCTATACATTAGTGTAAGATAAAACAGAAATGATGTTGACATTCTTATATAGTTATATGACTGCAGGAACCACAACAGTATTTAAAACAAAAACACAAATAATATTAATCCCAATGAAATCGTGTGAGAAACCCGTACTGATTTTAGTATTTTAATTATACAAGATTGCTGAGATTTATGTTCCCCATCAAGCTGACAAGTGTAACGAATTTCCAGTTGCTTTCCACAGTAGGGCACCATCTACTGCAGTAGAAAGCAGGCGTAATTACACATTTTTGACATAAATATGATTTTTCATGCTAAGAAAAGGAATCTGGGGCCTTTTAGACTGCCTCTGCAAATTCAGGTGGCTGATGTCAGCAATTATGCTGTATTGCATATCTTCATTGTTAAAAATGGCTAGTGCCTGGCAGTTTTCTGTGTATCTGTGTTTTGCAGACACATAGATATGCAGCATTTGGACCGTAGAGACTCTTTCTGTGTTTACCATACAGCTGCTGTAATAGCAGTTATTTCCAGATGATACTTATCTTCAAGGACATCAATTCCCTGTTTCTCGTGCAGTACATATTCTAGTAGTATTTCTAAAAGGCCAACTGCTTATTATTTATAAATAGGTCAAGTCAGTAATTACTAGACCATCTTTTAGTAGTTTTGCAAGCTGCATTTCTTTTTTTTTTTTTTTTTTTCTTTTCTTTTCTTTTTCCATAGCTAAAATGAGGTTGACTGAAGATTAAACTTGCTTCTCTCTGAGGGACTCTGTCCAAGCCCCAGAATTTTGCCAGCATTTAAGATGTAATCATAAAATCATAAGTGTTGCAATTTTAGGTTGATTTTTTTTGGCAACTGTTAGTTTTCAGACAGCCGCAGGCAACTTAGTAGTTTTAGATCATCTCTAAATTGATTGTATTGTTTGTGTCTATTTTGAAGCTGCATAGAGCTCTCGGCTGGCTACACTGCACAAATATTTCTGAACTTCTGGAAAAATCTACTCCAGAATATGCTGGCTTTCAGATTTTTTTAAAGGTGCCTGAAGCCACATCTACATAGGAAAGTTAATTTGGACTAAAACAGGTTGTGAATTAAAAGCAGAGTTGCTATTTTCAATTAACATCTTAAATTGGCAGCACTCTTGCTGTGTATGTAGTGTAATGGAAGCCAGATTGGCAGTCTTTCACTCACAGTGAACAATGGCCCTACAGTAAGTGTGGTTCTGACAAAGTGTAGAAGATGGTAATTGTTCTCAAAATTCTTGAGAGAATTGGCCCTCAATGACCAGAATGTTCTCTTCTGGCTTTACCTGGCTTCAGTATGAAGATCATCAGCTCACTTGCTCAGACGCATGGAAATGTGCGCTTCCAGACTCTGACATTCAAAACTGAGTACTTTCTATGGCAAAGTTATTGAAGGAATTTCCCTATTTAAAGATGGCTAAGGAATTCCTGTGATAGAGACATCTCTTTGGTCTGTTGTTTTCTAGGTGTTATGCCAAGGACCCACCATCTCCCTGCATCTGCAGGCCACAACTATTTTTCAATCACATAGATCAAGAAGGGATATAACTATGGATGGAACTACAAATACACAGGCCCAAGGTTTGGCTTCAAGCAAAACAGTGACAGCTCTTCTGTGCATCAGTTACTGCTATTTTTTTAAACCCCATAAAAGTGTGTGTCTCCTTGATGTGGTCCTTTGCGCACAGTTAGTAGTGTTTGGTGCTCTGTCCAGAAGCTTTTGCATGTATGGTGCTGCAGTTATTATCTTAACAGTCTGATAATGTCAGGTTATTAATGAAGGCATGTGGAACAGGATGGAGTATTTTACATAAATTATGAAGCCTCTAGATAACCCTCATGTGAGTGCTATTATCTATAATGAGTTTCACTGCATAAACCAGGTTGAATTCATAATCACTTTCTTTTGATTGCTTTCCAAAATCACACCAGCTTAATAGGCAATTTAACAAGAAGTGCCCACATGGAGGTGGTAGACTTGCAAAATATTTCTCTGGACACATATGGCAAACTCAACAACAGTCTAATGTGTGTTTCTTTGGCTTACTATCTTTAGCTCTTAGAAACCGTATGTACGTCTGTAGACCCACTGACAAACCCCTGAAATGCTGAAGTGCTTTCACAGTGTTTTCACTGGAAAGCAGAAACCACAGAGGAGAATAGTCCATTAATTGCCTTTTTTTTTTTTGTCTTTTTTTTTTTTTTTTTGGCCTGACATTCAGGACCGCAACCCCTGCAATTTAACTGTAATTTATGCTGTTCCACACCTCCCCAGAGAAAACACAATGAAGCTACTTTCCCAGGGTGCTGGTCTATGAAGACCATCCAAATTTCTTCCATACTTCTTATCCCAGCTCCCACATGGCCCCACCACTTGCTTGGGCCCTCTGTGTGGTATTGCAGTGAGGTAGATAACGTAACAGGCTGCTTGAGCTGTCTGACCTTGAGACACAGTCTTGTACTCATGTTAACCTCCCTCCTTGTTGATGCATTGAGATTTGGAGTTAGAGGCTGTAAATGTTTAAATGTTAAATCTGCATGTCTACAGAAATGCTATTTAAACAGAATAGCAACCACCCACACAGTGGTGAGCGCCTGATAGTTGCTAGCCTCAGAGATTCAGCCCACTGAAGTAAAAGCTCTTTTCTCCCAACAGCATTACAGCCACTCAAAATATTCCACATTTTTATTTTATTTTATTTTATTTTATTTTATTTTATTTTATTTTATTTTATTTTATTTTATTTTATTTTATTTTATTTTATTTTATTTTATTTTATTTGTATTTACTTCACACACACACACACAAGATGGAAATTTTTAAGGTTATTGTTAGGATTATGGTTGTTGTCCTTTGGTTTGCACCAATTGTGGGGTATTTTGTATTAGGATGTCCTGTCTGAATTTGATGAGATTCTGGGTAGATCTCAGCAGAAGGGACAATAAATGTTGTATTACAGATTACAGTAGCAATACAACACTTAAACACTTAAGAAGCTTTTTTTTTTTTTTTTTTTCCTTCACATTACAGTGCTCTATGTTTGTATTCTATGAAATTATACTTTTTGAAGACTCTCTTGCAGCAAGACAATTGGGTGTCTTATGAACATTGCATTTTACTGATGTTGTCCTAATATATTCAGTCCAGATGAGACAGAGTAGCAACACTCTATCCTCAGGTGGTTAAGACATGAGCAGCACTTAAACTATAGCTGGTGTTGCTCAGCCTTTTAGTTGTCAAAAAACACCCCTACCCTACACAGTCTTATACTTTTTCCTGGAAAGTTTTCAGTGGAAGTATAACCATTTGAGTTGTTCCTGAAAAGAAGACAAAACATGCTGAACACAAAATGACCTCATGAGGTGACTTCCAATTCAAATTAGTCTGTCATCATCTGATCCTGTGTAACTTCCTTGCAGTGGCTTCACAGACACATTACACAACTCAGCTGGGGGCTATCATGCATGTGCTGCCACTCACACCCATTACCAGATAGCTGAGATCTCTCCCATGACTATTATCAGTGAATTACCCTATTATTACTGAATTCATAGATATTGTTTCTTTCCTCTGGATCTGCAGGGAACATGAGGGAATGGACTGGAAAACCATTAATACTTCACTGTTTCAGTCCGTGCTCATTTCTGGCATACATGCATGTGGATCTCACAAATTTGCAAAATGTACTTGCTCTTGGTGCATCTGACTTAGCCCCAATATAACATAAACAAGATAACTTTGCTTATGAAGAACTGCTTATCAGGCAAATTACCTCTTGCAGAGCAACATCCTACCTGAGCCTCTTGGTCTGTTTCCAACAGTCTGTATGCCACACTATGTGTGGTCATGGAATTTGTGGTAGTCCCAGATAAGTAATAAAGTACACACCGTGACAGATCTTTTTTTCTTTAGATGGTGGTTACATTAAACATGGATGAAAAGCTTTTCTTTTAGCGATGGAGGAAAGGGACAGTTTGCTTGTATTTCACTTAGTGACCTTTTGCAAATTAAATTAATGTTTTGGATCACTTCTAGCCTAATTACATGTTTGGAGTGGGAGTGGAACAGCAAGAGGTTGTATAAATGTCATTGCTCAAGGGTTTTTAGTGAGAGATCTTGCTTTAACTGTAAGAGGAAAGATTTTATTCCACAGTTCATTTTCACAGATATTTTCATGAGATTGAGCACTTATTGATGTCCATTGAATTAATTGGAAAAAAACACATCAGTACAGGATACAAAGAAGTTAGAATGTGGAGCCTTGGCACAGTCTTCCTCTAGGGTCCTGGGGAGTGCATCTGTGTGGTTGTGCATCTCGTCTGTTTCTACCTGTGTCACTCTTATCTCTATCAGTAACACTGATTTGAGCCATATATGCACTTGCAAGTTTAAAATATCCCATTTTCCAATATCTGTCACATAACTGTGTGGAGTAGATACCTTAGATCATAGAAGATGAATGTACCGTACCTTAGTCCACCACATTTCTATAGTAAGGGCTATCCTCTTTTGTCTCAAAAAGTGTGCATGGTATATGTCTGCTTAGTTTCATGGGTAGGAAACTTAAATTATGGCAAACTAACCCCACCTTTAAAGTGACAGAATTTTAGGTGCCATAAATTGGGGTAAATTTCTTTTGGATCTCTGCTGCTTTGCACGAATGGATTGTCTCATCCATTGATATTTTTTATTTTTTCTTTCTTGAGGAGATCTTCATGGCCCGGGTGTTTCTCCTTGTTTCTGAGACATCTGCCTTCTCCAGCATGGGGAATATCAGTTTGCTGGGACATCTGTGCTCCTTCCCTTGATTCAGCAGTCTGCTAGAATGGATCTTTTTGGTTTTAGTAACATAAAACAAATCAAAGCTTCTAAATTATATTAGCTTATAAACAGGGTTGTTTTTGTCTTCAGCTGTTTGAAAACGTTAACATTGTGCTGTGTTTATACAGAAACCTACTTTATTAAATTAGCCTCTTATATTGGGCTGAGATTGTATTATTATATGAATGCCAGACTGTCTCTTTCCTGAGCCTGTTAAACTTCAGCTTAAGGATGTCAAGAAAAATTTTACTTGAAAACTTTAAATGAATCTTTAGCTCAATACATTATTTTTTTTTATATAGAAACCATTTATAGTTTACCATTTACCTAAATAGAATCAGGCATTCTTTCATGGAAGATTTGAAGAGAATCTGTTTTATTTCCTCTCTGAATCCTTAATTTGTTATTAGTTTTTCACTGCAGAATAGTGAGATTAATTTTTGTCATCCAGAGGGGAAGGGAGGAAGAGAATCTACTATAAATGTTCATTAGATATGATTTTCTCCTTTACTGTGGTATTAATTCAAATTACAGTCTTGAAAATTCAGAATGAAGTGAATAGGAGACTTTAGGATGGTCCGTTTTTTTGAAAACAAGATGAAAAGAACATGCATTTGGGACTTATTACTGGGACTCTGGACATGTGCAGAGGAAGGAACATTAATGCTTTTAGCTGAATCAGATTTAATTTAGCCTTAATGGAACTTAATGGTCACTGTATGTGTTAAAGTTCTGTTTATAAATTACTAATAGTTCTTTAAACAGTTAATTATCAGTCACTTAGTTGCTTATATATAAACACCTGTGTAAATAGTATACTTTTTAGAGCTGTACCATGGATGTGTATATAATATAATGCTTATAATATATTAGCTCCTGCTTATAATATATTAGCTTCTATACAGGTACTTTTAATGCAGCAAGAACATAGATTGACTAGACTCTTCTACTCTCTATAGAGAAAACTACAAATAATCAACAAACACAGATCTAAAGGTCTCAAAATATTTCGGATCATCCTTATCCAAATGTTACATTCCTTTTGGACTGAGGTTGCATAATAGTGTCTTAGCAAAGGTACAGTAGAAAGACTGTAAGGGGGTGTCGAGAGGCAGGAGACCTTTTCTCCATTAACACTAGTGACAGGACCCGCGGGAACGGGGTTAAGCTGAGGCAGGGGAAATTTAGGCTGGACGTCAGGAGAGGGTTCTTCACAGAGAGGGTGGTTGCACACTGGAACAGGCTCCCCAGGGAAGTGGTCACTGCACCGAGCCTGTCTGAATTTAAGAAGACTGTGCACTTAGGCACATGGTCTGAACTTTTGGGTCGACCTGTGCGGTGTCAAGAGTTGGACTTGATGATCCTTAAGGGTCCCTTCCAACTCAGGATATTCTATGATTCTATGATTCTATAAGACTGAGACTGAGCTTGTGGTATCGTACCTTCCCCTAAAGATACTCAACATTTCAAAGAGAAAAAAAAAAAAAAAGGGAAAAAAAAAAAAAAAGAGAGAGAGAAAAAAAATAGAAAAAAAAAATAGAGCTGAGGTGGAAGATGAATGCCTCAAAGTGGTGAATTTTTACAACCTTTACCTTTATTCACATGCTAGTGATTGGGAACCTTAAACAACAATGAAGGTGAAATAATGTTGCCTATGTGCAGCATGAGACAGCTTAGTCTCAAGGGTTTAATGCCATACTAGCAATGGCCCCATGCTTTGGTGCTTGGGATGGGACTGGTAAACTCTGAACACAATATGAAATTAAACAACAGGGGAACAACTTACGAAAAACAGTGGTGTTTCTCAAACACTGATGAAATTCTTGGGAACAGATGACTGATGACCAGGTGACCATTTGGCTGATTTGGCCCAAATTAGGGAATGTATGATAGAAGAACATGTAACTGTTGGAGTGGGAAACTGAAACAACATTGGACTCCTTCCTTCTTTTGTCAGTAACTGTCCCTTTGCCCTTAGTGGGACCATATGAAATTTTTGTCAGGAACACTTAGTGAGATGAGAAGATGTTTAAAGCAGGACAGGAGCCACTTTGCATCCAATGTTAGTGATGTCTTTTGAAATGAAGAGTTTCTTTTCAATGAATTTCTGTCTGACAAAGGAGCTTTTGGATCAGAAACATACCCAGATTGACCTTAGGCAAATCCTGTCATAATCTCTACAGCAGGATGTTTTTCTGTCTGCGTCATTGAGCAAGGTAAATAAGAACGCCTTAATGGTCCATATTGACCTCCACATTTTTGTGTAGTAGTTATGAGTACATATTTCAATTAAAGTCACTCGATATTTCCTATTGCCACTTCTAGCTTTCACATAACTAAAACTTTACATAGCATTTGTTTTTGCAGTGCTCCATCTTTGGTGCAGAGCAATTTTTTTCAGAGGACTATACACTCAAGGTTGCTATGTGCCTTAGAGCCAATAAGATTTTACACATTAGTGCTCATATCTTGCTATGATAAAGAACTAAAAAGGTTAACTAGAAAGCTGGGAGAGTTCATACAAATGTCTAGTACTGTGTTAGCCTAAAGGTGCTCTGCATCCATCAGAGAATTTCTTGTCTTACCGTAGTGAAATATATTCAGAGTCAGCTGCAACAGGAGGGAGTCAATGCATATATTTGTATAATTCTATTAAGAAATTAGAAATTGCCAATGTGTGTTATTTTTAAAAGAGTACAACCCTAAGTGTGATATTTTTTGTTGATTTCATAGCATTTTAATTGTAAAGAAATATTTTGCACGGCCAATCGATTTGATCTGTTTACTGATAGTGGATATTTTTGATGACACCATAACATATAACATGACTGAACTTTTGTTCTGTCAAGGTCTACAATACTAGGAAATGGCACTTTATTTATTTTTTTTTTTCCAGTGCTAGGGACGTACCTTAGAAGTGCTTTTCCAAGTTTTTTTGTCCTTGCCAGGCCCTAACTCAAACGGAGTTATCAGGTCACAAGTCTACATAATTAGATGTTGTGTAGTAGAAAGTTGTGAGTTGAAGCGTTTACGGTTATTTTGTCATGTATTGATTTTATAATTCATTCCTCAGTTTTAATGAATTGAAGAGCTTTCTGATACCTGTTTTTCTCAAACTCTGGAGATCATCAGGTGGTAATAGCAGTCAGTGTGGACGTTGCTAAAAAGTATGCAATAATTATCTGATGCCATTGCTTGGTGCCATATTTCTTTCCCATGCTGGGGAAGAACCTTGTCATGGTGGTAATGATGCCAGTACTGATTCCTTTACAAGGAAAAGGAAGAGCTCATATCTGCCTTCATGAAGTCTTCCAGGAACTGACAGAAAGTCATAGGTCCCATTGTTGACCAGCTATGAATGAGATTAGAGTCTGCATTTTAGATGAGACATTCCTCATCCAGGCCTCTTAAGGAAGCCCAGAAGCAGCATTTTTAGAAAGACATATTTTTTTGAGAATTGCACAGTCACATTTTCTAGAAATTAAATGTTATTTCCATGAAGGTCAAACACACCAGAGTGTGGTGCAAAAAATATCATGCATGATACAAGTGAACAAGACATTAGGGTATTAAGTCTTAAAGTTGTGTCCCTCTTCCTGAATTCAACTGATTACTATTTATGCCCGTAGGCTGCAAGTAAGATTTGGTTAGTTCCCCTTGGCTTTGCATCTATACAGATGGAGCTTGAGTTAAGTTTAAATTTTGACAAGTGTGTGGGAGTGTGACCACATGGGAAAAGAGAGAGAATGAACTGAAAATTGCAAACGAATTGAATGGTAAAAGGGTGCAAAAAGGTGCATATTTCCAGGTCTTGATCTTTAATCTAATTTTTCTGGAAATAATTAGTTGGCTCTCAGCACTGCAAGGTGTGAATGTCCTCCTCCATGAGCCAGGACATCACTATGACAAGTTGTCTGATTTTAATGATGATAACTGTGGGTTCCTGGAAATTCGCACCCTGCCTGGCAAAATTGGTCTTAGGAAATTTACCTCAGTGCTTCAGCCATCACGATAATGGTTTCACCTTTAGCAATTTACTTATTTAAAATCAAGTAGATCCTTAGATACCCAAAGACCATGTAGAATAATGGTAATTAGAAAGGCTTTGTCTTCTGATACATGAGGGATGATTTACAAGAAGAGGAGGGAATCCTGTTTCTGATAAAATATTTATTACTTCTGCCAACCTCTCCTGTCACAGCTCTTCTCCAATGTTCTCAAAAGGAGAAACATCCTTTCAAGATTTTTCTTTACATTTATGAGAGTTATACCTGAGGTTCTTCTTTTAGAAAGGATCCCATACATAGAAAATTTGTATTCATTAGATCAGTGAAAATTCACTTGGCATCTAACATAGCCATGCTTGGAATCTATTTAAGTGCATATTCCAAAAATTACGAATGAAGTTCCTCTGTTCCATACATTTGATTTTTAAGCATTACATTGTGCATTTTTAAAGTTCAGCTCAAGTTTTCACCTCAGTATGCTACTAACACCTCAAAGACAATTGCATGAAGGTGTCTAGTAGTCATACTTTGTTTGTGAACTGGTTCTTCAGGTCTGTGTTTTGGTGAGGACTAAATTAAGCTCCCCAAAACACATCCTGAGAGAAATTCTGGTGAATACTTAATAGCTTATAAATCGATCTGCTGTGATGTGTCCGTGAAAGGTGAGTATCTGCATCAGAATAACAGCTGCATATCAAGAAATAGAGTCCCTGAAGACATCTAACCTATTCCTCAGTCCCCAAACAGGATCAACTATATTGATACCATATACAGTGTTCTTTTAGACTTTGAATTCTTTGAAGGCTTTGTATGAGCTGGGTGCTTTGTAGGGTAGACAAACAGAAGATGTGAATGAATGGAAAGATCAAGTTTTGCTTTTGGTCAGGGTTTCCTTTCTGTTTTTCTTCCTCTGCCTGACTGTACTCTTCTGGAGTTCATTCCTCTCACCCCTCCTTGACACATTCAAGGGAAGGTCTTGGCATAGCTCTGTGACTCTGCTTATCACAGACCCACACAGCATCTGTTGTTATAGGTAGGAAAGAGGAGCAAGATGGAGGCAGGGCAACTGTTGACATAACCAAAGGCTCTGACATCAGTCCTTTTAATTAGGTGGAGAAAGCAGAGAGCTAGCAGATATTTTTAGAAAGCAGGATGCTGGGGAAAATTACCTCATGCCTGAGGTCTCTGGGTTTTATCATTTTAAAGAGTACAGTGAAAAATATATTGAAATTGCATCTTTCTAGTGCTTTCCACTTCCTTATTTATCCCTCAACCTTTTTCCACCCTGTCTCAGCACCTGGATTATTCAAGAGTTTTAATCAGAAGTTAGTTCCACAAACATTTTACTTTTCACCTGTCCCCTGCAGATCAGTAGCATGTAGTTTCAATCTAATTAATAGAAGTCAGAGGCAAAAAGAAAAAAAAAAAATAATAAAATAAAGGGGGGATTGGATTAAGAATCAGATTTTCAAATGTGCTCACAATATGTCTCTGCTTGTTGCCACTAATGCGCAAGGTAGCTCTTTAGATTTCAACATTGCTGCTACTACTGCTGCTACTACTGCTGCTACTATTCATGCTAAAGCAGCTGGGGACTTCAAGGAGAGTAGAGGTGGGCCAAAGCTCAGCTCTCCTTAACAGACCCAGATGGGCCTGACTTGGAGCTTGTTCTGATCGACAGAAAATCAGCTCTTGGCTTCACCTGGCCTTTCATCAGCTGACAAAGCACACCAGTGTTGGTTTTACTCTTCTCCAAGTGTTTCTGCCTCTTATTCTGCTTTGACCTTATTTCTCTGCTCAGGGACTACCTCTAATGAGCAGAGCTTCCAAGATGATTGCGTTGCTGATCTTTTAGTTTTGTTTTGTTTCATTTTGTTTTTCTCTTTCCCTAAAGTTTTATGGTTTAGGTATTGTTTGTTTGACATGAATGTGTTAGAAAATGTCTTTTACAGGAGATACTGAAATGGCCATCTCTGCTACTTATGCATGTCAAAAGATATTCAGACAGTGCATTTACCTGCATCACATGGATTTCCTGCTGCTCACAATGAAGCTGGATTCTGACTAAGAAAAGGCCAAAGCTTTAATGCCTTGCAGCAGCCAGATGCCATCAGACCTAAGGTGTATATTAGCTCACTGCAGGGGAGAAGCAGTGGGTTGGAAGAGTCCTTCCTTTGCTTCCTTTATCCAAAGAGTTATGTAGGGAAAGGGAGTAATGCAGAGACAAAGGAGTTTGTTGAGTCTGGATCTGCCCTTGTTTTGGAAGGCTTCCATGTTTAGACAGTGAAATGAACCCTATGAACCCTATATTAGCCTGAAAAAAAAAAAAAAAAAAAAAAAAGGAACTACATCAGTGCCTTGCTTTCCATGCCTGGGCGGATATGAGCCTTGGGGTCAGGAGGGATTATTTCGCACCACAATCATGTAACTAAAGCTGTGAGATATTGTGAGATATTCAATTATTCAATCCAAGCAGCTAGATAGTTTAACTTTTAAAATAAAGTGCTTCTTCAAGCCCAGCAAACAGTGACCAGGTAAAACTGTCTGTTATCATAGAATCATAGAATCTCCCGAGTTGGAAGGGACCCGTAAAGACCACACAGGTCTGCCCAGAAGTTTAGACCATGTTACTAAGTGCACAGTCCAATTGCTTTTTAATTCAGACAGGCTTGGTGCAATGACTACATCCCTGGGGAGCCCGTTCCAGTGTGCAACCACCCTCTCAGTGAAGAACTTATTGACCAGGTAAAACTGCCAGTTAGAACCAAGTGTCTTAGATGCACCCATCCTAGAGCCAGAAAGGGAGAGGTTCACTTATCCCACTCATCCCCTGCAGAGATGCACCTGCCTTGCTTCATTCAGCAAATCCACCACTGCAGGAGTTATTGCTCTGTCCTTAAACAGGCCAGTAACTGAAAGTGCATGTGGAACATACACTATGGGAAGACATCCAGAATTCTCTTTGGAGAATATTTCAACTAGATAAAAAAATGCTGTTCCTTGGAGAGTACACGTTCCTTTTGTGTCCATATCCTGGCAAATCTAGAAAAGGCAGCAATAAAAATGTTGGTGTAAGGGACTGAGAAGCTGAGCTCCTAGGCTATGTTCCTCTCATTCAGTACATCTATTGGCTTAAAGCTTTTGGTCTTTGAAGTAGCTGGTATTCTGATGCCTTCTTATCTCTCAGAGACTCCTAGAGCTTGAGTAATGAACATTTCTGAAATGTAACTCTTCTTCTGATAGAAGATATTAAGTATCAGAGCAAAATAAGCATAATCTTGGTATGCTCAAACTAGTTTTGCCATAGGTGTAAACAGAATGAATGATACTTGCTACATCATAGGAGATATATTGGGTTATTTTAAATGCTGTAATCCTTCTCCTTTGGATTTCTGGGCTATTTTTATAATGCTAATTCTGATTAAAAATATTAAGTCTGATTGTCAGCACTAATCCATGCTTCATCCCTGCATATCTGGTAATGTTAAATGCTCTAACTAGTCTGAAAGCACTTTAAAACACTACCATGTTGTAGAAAACTGTGAGAAACACATTCAAGATACAGACATTTCTCCACCTGTACAAAAAGAAGAGTTTATGGAGCTGCACAAGCCAGGATGGATGCTGTATTTAATGCATTGACTTTGATTATGTCCCAGCTTGAAAATAGCTGATTCAGTTTTTTAGCTGTCTGTGTGAGGAAGTGAAGCTCAGCTGTGATTCTCCACTGATGTGAAAAATGGTTTGACTACTTCTAGTCATGCAGTTTTCTCATTAAATGCAGTTACTCAGTTCTACTCTTAATAACTGTAATGGCTGTATAAAACTGGGCTGGAAGTGTCCCTCCACCCGCAAAAATGAGTGAGAATTTGGTGGCTGCTTCTGTAGCCTGGCCCTGGCCTATTCACTGGGCATGGTATAGCTGCTTTGAGCCTGGTCCAAATTATAGCCAGGCAACAAAAAGTTTCACCAAGCTACTCAGCAGCATGTAACCCATGAGAGCAATAGAGAAAATGACACAGCTCTGGAGTTGTCTCATGTTCTTAGGCTGTTCTGGTCCACGTTGGGTTGTATTTTAGGCTCTCTGTACTGTAAATGCAAACTGACTTTACAGGAATGAATTCTACATTTTGGTACCTAAAAAGCTCAGCTAACATCTTCAAGCTGCACAGCTGCTGTGAGAGGGTTTCTAGGCATGGAGTATGAACTCTGTAGCACTGCTTTAAAATCAAAATGAGAAAGATATCTCAAAGAAGGATTTAAAAAAATGTGAGTTGATGCTAGTTTTCAGTACCTTTCATGTAAATTTACTCCCCCTCAGTTTTCTACTGAAACCTAACTTGACTATGCAAACAACAATTAAGCAACAATTTTCTGGTTTATCTGATCTTTAAGTAATATCAAAGCTGGAAATAAGTTTTTTTGTTGTTGTTTTTATTTGTGCTGAACAATAAAGACTTTGCTCATTACATGTACAAGTAAACACAGCAGGTGAATTATGTGAGGCACATAAAGGTGAGAAAGGGCTAATAAAGTTAGCATATGAGAAAGATATACTTGTTCCTGTAGAGATTGACAGCTATATGTACTGTGAATTTCTGATAAGGAGGAAAATGGTACTATAAAAATGCTATCCTAGAAATTATCCTGTTCAAGTATCCATCTTCAAGTTTACATTTTAAATTCTCTATTTCCAATTGAAACATTACTGTAATGGGTGTAATCTTAAAAACTTCCTTAGTAATAAAAGGAAAATGGAATTTATTTGCTATAGGGATGTGTGTAGGAAGACATAGCAGGTATACTGCATTTCAGTTAAAGCTTGAAGAGTGGTTTGAAAACAATGCTTTTTCATAAAACGTTTAAGAAATGACCACTGTAGGAAAGGTGTCTGTACAATAAGCAGTGGACAAGGGCGTAGATCATTTCCTGCAACTAAAATACTGTGTATCAGTATGTGCTGACCCACACTGTTGTCTTGCTTGGTCCATGCAGGCATCACTCAATCACTACTGACCTTCACAAAGACTCTGCTTGCAGAGTGGGACACAAGCTGAGAAATTAGTCTTCTGCTTCAATGTGTTATATTCACTTGAGGAAGGTTCCTCTGAAGTGGGAATTTACATTGGTTAGTTGGCTGTACAGCCAAAGTGGGTGTGAGATGTATAGAATTAACAGCAGTCAGTTTAGAGCAAGGGAAGGTTGGGCATAAAGAGAAGCATGGGAGATTTTGTATACATAAATGGCAGCCTTTTTGAGGACACAAACAGCAACCATTTTGAAAGCACAAACAGTGGCTGGGATGCAAAAATTTACAGGAAAGCAAAGACTCTAAAGGTGGTTTAGTCACTTTTTCAAGTGGGCTGTGAGTTCAGGTTTCACAATTTTCAAGCATATTGGTTTCAACGTTTTAAAAGAGCTTGGATGACTCTTCAGAATATGTGTTTTTTAGCACTTTCAGCAATCTAACTTCCAAATAATCCAAACCATCCCTTGTGCTTCCTTTTCATTCTCCTCTCACCAAAGTCAGGATTTCTTAGAAAACTGTGCCTGTCTATCCTAGATTTATTTAGTAATGTTATGGCAAATACATTGAAAGAAATGTACTTTCCCACATGTAATAGTGACTGTGTATTTTCACTATTGTTTTTTTTTTCTTTTTTTCTTTTTTTTTTCTTTTTCTTTTTTTTCCCCAGGCTGGTCTATTTGTCATTAAACAGAGCCCAAAATGACCTGACCTTTTTTTCATGACACAATGGGCAAATCTAGTCTTTCCATCACACAACTGTGAAGCAAACAAGGCTATGTCAATAATGTGGGTTTATTTTTAGCTTCCTGCAAGCTGTCACCACCTCCTTCTTGTCTGCTGTCTCTCCAAGCAGTTGGGAGATTCTGTCTTCCTCTCCCTTGGATCCTGTGTTTTCTGCCCTGGTGATTATGCACCATCTGTTCTGGAATTCATGTTCATTCCCCAATTAAGAGCAAAGATAAAATATGATTATCAGAGGTGGATTGAAGTCTTGTGCTTTCTAGGTGCTTTCTAGGTGCAGGTGACTTCAATTTCATATAATTCTTTCTTCTCTGAAATGATTAAGTGTTGATACCCTGACCATAAGAAAATCTCATAAAGGACCATTATTAAGGGCATGTCACATAAAAAAAAAGTCATACTGGATCAGAACAGTGTTCACTAACACAGATATCCTATCTCCAGACAGGAATTTCTGTAAAAGAAATTACAAGAACAGGGCAAACATATAGTGTTGCTTCCCAGGGCATTATCAAAACATTCAGAAATTAGTGTCTATGGGGCTTGTGAGACAGAATGGAAGTCCTTGTGTTTAGAAGTCCATGGAGTTTTTTCTTTGAATTTGTTCAGTTGGCTCTGGAGTCTGCATATTTTTTAGTATTTACAGGGCTTTGAAGCTAGGATTTCAACAGCTGAACTACAGGTTGCATGAATAAGCACCATCCTTTTGTTTTGAAACTGCTTCATTTGCTGCCTCCTATTTATTGGATGAGAAATTATGGTGAAAAAATGTTTCCTGCTAATGTTTTTCTGTCATTTGCAAGATTTCATAGACCTACCACTCCTTAGCTCAGATTTATTTTCCTTAGCCTAAGAAGGTGTCACCTGTTAGGATGTGTGCATCTCCATAAAGGCAGGCCACAGAAACATCATCGACACATGGGATATTTTCTGCCTGGGTTCATACCAGGGAGAAAACTCTTGCAGGAAATGTTTTTGCTTATGGTTGTCCAGAAGTCTTTCACAGCATACAGAGCTACTAAATTGCACACATTCATTCAAAATTCAATATATATAAAAAGCAGATTTAATGGTGCCACCAGCAACTCTTTTTGAGCAATGAATGACAAATGCCAAGATTCAACTAGCTTAGTGATTCCTTAATGTGAGTCAAGAATCACAGAACCATAAAATGATTTGGGTTGCAAGGAACCTTAAAGATCATTTAGTTCCAACACCCCTGCCATGGACACCTTACACTGGAAGAAGCTGACCTTGTTCCCTGTACTTTGATGTCTCTTTCGTATTCCTGTTTTTCAAGAAAGGCACAACAATGTTCCACTTAATGCCACTTTAGAGAGCAAGAACATGTAAAATCCAGCTTTGGTTTTAAGAGTTTTCATAGCAAAAGTTAAGAGATTACCATTTATCTGTCTTTAGTCACTGTTTTTTGGTTGAAAATACTTAGACATTAGTCATTAGACACAAGAATTATTCACTCATGGTTATTTATTTATTTATTTACTGTCAGCCAGTTCCTGTAATGATAATGCTAGATACTATCAATAGCACTCACAGCAGTTTTATTTGTAGTTGTGCTCCATGCTGCTGCATAAGTCATAGTGGAGTGCTCTGGGATGACACAGAAATATTAATGTAGAGTCAGGGAATAATTTATTATACTTGCAAACTATGTTAAGAGAACATTACTAGGATAGCACTCCACTTTTAAGAACAGCAAGAAATGAGCCTATCTGTGCACTCTTTAACTTAATCACCTTAAGCACATGCTGAGCCACCATTCCACTGCCTTTTAAGTGGAGTTTTTTCAGATATTAAAGGAACAGTGAGTGTGCTACAGTGGGCAAGTTTCTTCCTTATCAAAAGAAATTCCTGTTCTATAATTAGAACCACCACCATGCTATGAAAGATTTTGTGTATAAAGAAAGAATGAAAGGGGAGTGTAGAGCTCCACAGGGATACACAAGTGTTCTCAATGCCCTGCTGTGAGATGTCTCAGCTAGGTCCTTTCACAACCATCTGGATCATTTTTTTCACCAAGTGTTATATTGTTTTTTTCAACAAGTGTTATCCTGAAGTCTGACCTCTCTTTGTAACCCTTTGTTTAGAAGGTGGTCCTAGAATTACGCATTTCGTCCTGCATAATGTCACTGAGGTCTGGAATCAATTTGTGCTGATAGCTGGTGTTATAGGAAGCCCACACAACTTAGCTTGACCAATGGTAAAACTTGGTGTCTGGCACTATGACCATCAGGGACAAACAAAGAAAGAAAGGAGAAGTCCATGATGGTGCAACATGGTTCTGAGTTGTCTTCTAGGATTTCATTTTTTTGCAGACCTCTAGCTCTTGGAGGTGGTGGTGTCTGAAGGAAGGATGCAGAAGTATAGATCACTATTGTCTTATCTGTCTTGTTCTGTTTGTGAAAATTGGCAACCCATAGCAGGTTAAAACATTCTCTGAAACAGCATACTTTTAAAATTCATCCTGCAGACAAAGATTAAGTGCTTAGACAATTTTGTCTTCCCAGCTGTGGACATCTGCATATACTAGGATTTTGTTATTTACATGTTGCTTGTTACTAACAGCTCCAGGTTAAAAAGCTTAAATTCTTTTTTTTTTTTTTTTTTTTTTTTTTTCTAGGCACTACTTTAAATGAGAAAAGCAATGCAGTCTTCTGTGAGCTCAGACTCTGGTATCTTGATAAAAACTCACAGTGGGTCTTTGATATTCAGGATTGCTACATGCTACTGGAAGATGTATGATAATATTTTCAAAAGAAGTGGGAGGAGGTTATGAAAATGGATACTATCTGCTATAAGAAGATGTGATGTGTCCCCTGAGTGAAAGTGGCAGCTAAGGTCTCAGAAAAGAGCATTAAATCAGTGCTTGTACTGCAAGTGGAAAAATCCTGTTTTTCTGTTAGGGTTAAAATCTGAAGCAAGCTGAAAAACAAGAATCCTTCCTTCTAAGAAAAACTTATGCTTTTTCAGCCTCAGGAAAGACAGGCCCATTCAAAAGAGATTTGTCCCACAGCTGAAGGAAAGTCAGAAAAACTGATAGATATAGGCTGAAATTTGTGTTTTTTATATCCCAGACTATGTCTCTAAAAAGCAAGCTACAGAGGGATTTTCTTACACAGCTCTTGTAAGCACCAAAATTGGAAGGCTCTACAGAGTGACCTGGATAGGCCAGACTGATGGCCTGAGGCCAATTGTTTGAGGTTCAACGAGGCTAAGTGCTGGGTCCTCTTCTTGGGGCACAATAACCCCATGCAATGCTAAAGTCTGGGGGAAGAGTGGAAAGGGAGCTGGGGGTATTGGTTGATAGCCAGCTGAACATGAGCCAGCAATGTGCTCAGATGGCCAAAATGCCAATAGCATCCTGGCTTGTATCAGGAATAGTGTGGCCAGCAGGACCAGGGAGGTGATCATTCCCCTGTACTCGGGCTCTGGTGAGGCCGCACCTCAAGTACTGCGTTAAGCTTCAGGCCCCTCACTACAAGAAGAATATTGAGGTGCTAGAGTGTGTCCAAAGAGGAGCAACAAAGGGTCTAGAGAACAATCTTAAGAGTGGCTGAGGGAGGTTTTTTTGTTTGTTTGTTTTGTTTTATTTTATTTTATCACCTGGAGAAAAGGAGGCTCAGGGGAGACCTTATTGCACTCTACAATTACCTTAAAGGAGGTTGTAGCAAGGTGGGAATCAGTCTCTTCTCCCAAGCACCAAGTGATAAGACAAGAGAAAATGACCTCAACTTGTGCTAGGGGAGGTTTAGGTTGTATATTAGGAAAAAAATATCTTCATTGAAAGGGTTGTGAGGTATTGGAAAAGACTGCCGAGGAAAGTGAGTGAGCCACCATCCCTGGAGGTATTCAGAAAACATGTAGATGTGGAATTTAGTGACATAGTTTAATGGTGGACTTTTCTGTGCTAGGTTAAAGGTTGGACTTGATGATCTTAGAGGTCCTTTCCAACCTAAATGATTCAATGTTTCTATATACAATGACCTGTAGTAAGGGCAGCATGCTAAAATGTCAAGCATCCTGATTAAAGCTCTTGCTTTTAAATCAGGTAAATGAGGATCTTTATTTTCAGTCTCAGTGCTGGCTTTTGATCACTGTGGTATTTGCTTTTTCAGGCTCTCTTTTGTTTCTGTCTTTTTGATTCTGGCCACACAATTCATATGTTGAGTCTTTATTCCACAGGCCTCTTTAAAAATTGTCAGGCTTGTAAGAAGTCAGTGTGGATGTATATGAGGGGACAGATCTATTTTACTAAAATTAATGACAGCAGCTTGGGTGACAATAGAGAAAGTTGTGTGAAATTTGCTAGGAAGAAAATATGTCTGACATCTATAGATATAGAGTCTGTTTAGTTTTTGTTGAGATAATGATATTGTTTTCCTGAAACATCAGTGCTGCACTTTATAATTTGAGAACATAGTCTGGCCTTTCAGGAGGATGTAAGGTCATTTTTTTCTCTCCCTCCCTCTCTTTCTCTCTCTTTCTCTCTTTGTATATACATGTATATATGTATGAATATATATGAAACAATATATATTTTGTTGGAGAACCTGTAATGTTCCTGAGAACTTGATCTTATGGTTCATCTCTCCTGGGAAATAAATAAATAAATAAATAAATTGAAAAAAAATCATTCCTAAGATCTCATGGAAGTGCTCTGTGCTGCAGCTTGTACCCATTGCCTCTGGCCCTTCCTCTGTGCATCCCTCAGAAGAGTCTGTCTTCCATCTGCGCTCTCCCCTTCTGTACAGTGGCAGAAGACAGCCGTTAAGATCCTTTTAGCCTTCCCTTCTTAACCCAACCTTGAAAATCATGACCATTCAAAAATAAATACAAGTTTCAGGCCTTTGATATTATGGTTGTTGAGCAGGAAGGGATCAAGTTTTCAGGGTGCTCTGCATTACCACAAATGCTGCTGCATTGTTTTGTCTGCATCTTTCATTGTTTTAATGGAGCCATCATTCTCTCATTTTCACTTACTACAGAGAAATGAAGCTGTAAATAAGACAAGTGTTACAAGAAAGGAAAAAACTGTGTGATTTGACAAAACTTTAAATGTAATTTTAATTGGAAGTGTTTTTGTAGGCACATAAAAATGCTTTATATGTAGTGCTGCCTCAGTGATCATGAAACAGAGTATGCAGTTTCCCACAAAGGAACTATTATTATTATTATTATTAATAATAATAATAATAATAATAATAATAATAATAATAATAATAATAATAATAATAATAGATTCTAAAATCCAAATTAGATATTGACAAATGAAGCAAACATTTCTGAGCAACAGTAGAAAGATAGGGCATTGTTTATACTTAAAAAAAAAAAATCAATTTGGGTGTCTTACTATTATTTATTTATTTATTTATTTATTTTGCTTTGAAGATGCAGTTCTTGAAGAGATTCACAGAAAGATAGGGTGGCAAAATGTCTTAACCCAGCATTCATACAGAGAGGCCTCTGTAAACCTGACAATTGAGAAGTTTCAGTTTTGACTGACATGCAATTTAAAAGTTGATTTGATCACTGCTTCCCTCAGCAACCCAATTTCTATAGTCACCAGTGAAGAACATTATCTTCCATGTAAAGAAATACTTAAAGAATTAAAGGCAAAATAAAATCAGTAATGATTAACGGAAAATATTGGGTGGTTTACCTACTGTCTAAAAAAGTAAGGAAGCAAAGAGGGGGGGGAAGGAGGGACAGGGGAAAAAGCTTTGTGATATATGAGTACTAAAATGATATGCAATTAAAGAACACAAAGCTATTGTGCAAACTGAAGTGAGGAACAGCACGAATAGAGGCTGGAGATCAAAGGACCTGAAATAGAAGAGGACAAGTTCTGGAAAAATCGTTATAAACGATCAGAATGTCTTAGAAGTGGTTTATTTCATAAACAGGAAGCACGTGAAAGGCTACATAGGTAGTGTGATGTTTTTTAGTAGACATGAGAAGGCACTTTTGGAAAAGAAAGGAAAAAAATAAGGAAAAGAAATAGCACTGAATAAAATCTAGTTTTGAAAATTATGCAATCTTCAAAAAAAAAAAAAAAAAAGTAGCCCAATGCATCATCCACCTTGCTTCCCTCTCACTGAGACAATCTGTATTCCTCTTACATAGGAAACAGCAAGATGGCAAGAGTTTATAAAAATTACCTTTTTTTTGCTGATTCTCTTAGGCAATTCTGAAAAGTCTGAAAGTGTTTGAGTTATTGCTGTTTTTAATGAAGAGTTACTGCAAGCAGATATAGATATAAATAAACATTCAAAAACCTGTAAACGGCTGGAGCCTTCAGACAAAGTAGCTCAAGAAATGTGAAAATTTGTATTCTGTCAGAGTTTTGAGGGATTGTGCTATATCCTATTTCAGTTGGTTGTGCTGCTAGGTAGAGATTATAAATGTGGAGTTCTTCCTCAGTCTTTGCTCTTACAAGACAGAAATTACTTCAATGGCATTCATCTGCATTCAAATGAGTAAAGGAAAACATCAGTCAGCAATAACTTAGCATTAACTGCTCTTTAATTAGTATTATGAGCCTTTCTAGATGGTGTTCAGTTATATTTCCAGTGCTTTCCCAAGTGAAGAATTAATTCTGCATAACCTGTCTGAAAAATGCTATAACTAATGTGAATGCTGTTTTATCATGCATCTTCATTATTAAGTAGTGTTTATAGCCCAGCCAAAATCTGTTAGAACAAGTCAGGGAGGGAGATTAAAGAGAAACCAGAGTTCAATATATACAGTGCTTATATACAGAGATAGCTAGGCTTGCTCACTGTTGCCTTAATTGTCAGGAAGAGACTTAGGACTGAAAGAAAGATGTTACACTCCTCTGTTTCTTGCTAGTAAAATATCCTGCCCTATACATGGCCCCATACCTATTGTACTTATGGATTCTTGTTTGCTTCATCGTATCAGCACAGGAACTATTTTCATTAAAAGCACCAAGAATCTTTAAGGTTCACTGGGTTGCACACAGTACAGCCCACACATCAGTGTCCTCCATCAACACTGCAAGTAGAGCAAGGATATATAGGCTAACTCTGATACCCAGACCTTGTTCAAATGAGAAAGTAATAAGACCAAGGAGTGGAGAAAAGGATTGGAAATGTAGTCAGCAAGATCTCAAATGTTAAAACAGGTGTACTCAAGTGTTCTCAACCTAAGAGGCTGCCATCCACCTCTGGTGCCTCATTTACAGAGCAGTATGAAGGATGTCAGAACAGTCTGATGGCAGTATCTCTGGACCTTCTGTGGGGACTATTCCCTGCATAGCAAATTCACAAGTGCAGTATGCTAAGGAGGTATGTCAGGTTAATAACACAACTTTTTCTGACCTGAGTCAAGCATATCCTAAATACCAAAGCGGGGTTGGATTGCATTTTTCTGAGGAAACAAGGTTACATATTCATACTAAGAAAAGCTGCCAAGATACTTTTTCTGCTGCGTTTGATGTGTGTTAATGAACAAGACAGCAGGACTGATTTGCTCACATTTAGCATTCAGGTCCCATCACATGTATCTGTCCTGAAAGTTATGTTGAAAGATTTACTGAGACTGACAGCCTGATCTGTAGAGGTCTTACATGCCAATGAAGTCCTGTGCATACCTGTTGCCAGTTCCACATCTTGTGTGCTCTCCACTCTATTAATGACCCCAATACAAGGTATTTTCAGTGAGCTGGCACTCAGACAAAGCAAATGAGTCTCTCTGGCAGGTCTTGGGGCAATCAACCTCTCCAGATTTCTACTGGAATATCTGTGTTTGTGTGCATGTGTGTATGTGTGTGTGTGCGTTGGAGGGGGGTGGGATTTACAACAGTGGCGTCAGAACAATGCTACACTCTGCAGATCTGTTCAGTAATAAATACAAAAACAAATAAGTATCTAAATATACCCTTTTTCTTTCCTTTCTCTTTCCCTTCCCTTCCTCCCTTCTCTTCTCCCCTTTACTGTCAGGAAGGGCCACCTCTGAAGGGCCAATCCAGTACAGCCTGGCACCAACACAGACAGACGTCAACAGCAGTTACAACAGTGAGTCAATTTCTAATCAAGGAACTCCTTGAAAAGGTGTTGTGTTGTTTTTATGTGCATGTGGAAGGTGCAAGAACTTTGCAGAGGGCTTTGGGAGGAAGGATGGGGTAAGTGTTTTAACCCTCACTCCCTCTGGTTGGAGCAGCCTGCCAAGTAGTTGATGCCCCACTAAAACACCCTGTGACACCCTTCTCGTGGGTTTGAGGTAATTTCACTGCTATTGCTTAGATTCTGTGGTGCTCCCTGGAGCACCTGACAGGTGAAGATAAGCCTTTGCACAGTATAAGACCTCATTGGCTTCTTCTCCTAATATGTGTGTTGGGAAGAGACACTCTTCATGGGGTATAGGCAGAGAGGATAAAATGCATTGCAAAGAGAAAATGAAAATCGACACCTGCTCCTCTGCACTCCTATCATGTGTCTTCCTCCTGGTGATTCCCCTGGGACCAGAAATACTTGGACTAGTATCACAGAAAAGATAGATGGGGAAGGAGCTCATGTGTTAAAGGAGTAGTTGACAAGTGGATGATCTGGAGGAGATGAAAGGTGGTGATGGCAAATGCAGACACCAGCAGATGGGAAAAGACATGGCAGTCAGAATATTCAGTGAAAACAGTTTTAGGCCTCTGGAAAAACAGTCTGTGGGTCTAAGAATGTTATGGTGATGTAGGTTTTAGCTAAACCATCTAGCCTGAGACCCAGCACAGGACTCCATTTGCGTGTGCCCCCTTCTCCTTCCAAGTTGGTATGTCCAATAACGCCCTCGCCCTCAGTTAGGGACTGAGTGAGCAGACCTTGTCTGTCATTGGTTCAAGACTGACCATCAGAGCTATATAATTTCTAGCCTTTCATACATTCATAGAAAGGTACATAGAAAGCAAGCTATTGCACAGTGATGGGATTGTCCCTGTATATTCTAGCCGTGTTTCTTCAGCATAGTTCTAACATTTTCCATGCATCTGCTAAGTATTCTATCTTTGGTACATGTATGAAGATACAGCTTGCTATGAATTTATTCAAAGACATTTTGTTAAATTCTTGCTCAAAAACTCTAAATATAACTGTAATACTGTTACCATAAGTTATGCTGAAATCTGATCTTGTGCTGCACAATGAAAAATGGAAAACTTACCACACAAACTAATGTCTCACTGTTTTGTGACTCTTAGGCAAAGAATTGGTTGTTTCTTCTTGCCATAATTCTGTGTCCCATATGCTTGAGTGAGTCACAGCATTTTTTTCTCCCTTTTAGCTTTCTGATTGTTTATTTAAGTCCCACAGTTTGTGCAGTCTGATGGTTGCCTCTGTAAACTGTTGCTTGGAAGTGTTGATATCCTGGATAGTGCATCAAACCAGATGTTTAAGCAGCTGTATCCTCAACCCTGTGAACAGTTCTGTGTGTCAGTAAACATGTGGACATGAGCCTTGAGATCAACAGGATGACTCACTGTGAAATTACAGCATGCATTTGAGGGATCTAGGCCTCTATTTGTGCCAGGTGGAAGTGGATTTTAAAATCAAGCATTATCTCCCAGATATCACGCTAAGCACCTGCAAAATTTAAGTTGATACTTGGCTCATCCTAAGATGTGTTTTGCACTCAGTGAGTATATCTGAAGTACAACACACAGGACTTATATTTTACCAGGTTCTTGATGAAAAAACAGCAGTAGAAAATAGCAACACCATCAGACTTGAGCAGTCCCATGGTCTGGGAGAGGAGGAGGTGGTATGCATTTCTGCAGGACTTAAAAGTCTCTGCAAAATACTTATTCCTTTTATTATGATATTATGAAATATTATGTCTTTTTGCTCACCTAGTCTTTAATCTTCGAATCCTCTGCTTATCCAGAGCAGCACCCATTTGAGGATTTTTGTTTCTTTTTTTCCTCAAGCTGTTAGAGCACTTAATCAAACTTTGAGAGGGATAGTAATTAGACTTGAAATTCTTCTATGAACTGTGATTGGTTTTGTTACGTTTGCTATTTTTCCTCTCCAGAAAGAGCAGTTTACAGCTACATTATGTGAGTTTTCAGGAGAAAATTCAAGTGATAAATGTAAGAGTGTGTAATGCCAAACAGCTGCACTCTTGGGCAAAGCTATTCTCAGTGCTTAGCAATGAATTATTATTTTTTTGTTTGTTTTTAATATTAATTTGTAATTAGCCTCTCCCTCTCTCCTTATATGAGACTGGACCTGTGCTGCTAAGTGTTGAAAAGATTGTAGACAATGCAAGACTTAGAGACTCATAAGAACACCTCAAAATATTGTTAGGATTTTATCATTAAAATTAAGGATATTCTCTGTTTAGTCTCCTTTGAATGACAAAGCCCAGAAAGAAAAACATAGGAAGAGATGGTCTATCTAGGAGGACAAACCAAAGGGCAAGAAAAAGGAAGGGGTTTGAGTCCCATTTCATGAATGAACAGTTGAAGAAATCTCCCTCTGAGAGTGAGTACTGGGATAGGGACTAAGAGGGTGTACACTCTACATCCTTGGAGATGCTCAAAAGTTCACTGAACAAAGCTTGGAGCAACCTACTAGAAGCTGGAAGATAGGCTTTGAATAGATGTTGGATCTGGTGTCTTCTACAGGGCCTTTCCAAACAACAGCATTCTCTAATTCTGTTATCTAAGGCAAAGTCTATGGCAAAATTCTGTCTATTAAGGTTAAATAGCTTGCCACTTGGTTTAGAACCTTAGCTACAGAAAACGTCCTCCTTCATTGGAAATAGGTTGTCTTATCTAAAACCACCAAATGAGTGGTGTCTTCTGGTAGTCTGCAGTGGACAGGAGAAATTGTGATGGAATCTACTGCATTAAGTTAAAATCAAGTCTGCTATATATGCAGAGTAAATTGGATTAGAGGAAACCAGGGCTGGAAGGTAAACCGGTGATTTTAATTAGGCAAAGAAAGCTTGCTTCCTGTAAGACTGAGTCCAACTGAAGTCTCTCAAGGGCAAGAGGACAAAACTGTCCTTCCATAGAGGTCTTGGGGATCAGTGCTAGATGCCACTCATTCTGACAGCATTTTTTCCTGTTGTGTAGCAAAATTGAACAGGTCAGGTCCTGGGGCTGCCAATCCAACAAAGTTTGCACCAGCCTTTTGAAGAGAAGTAGATATTCTCCAAGGGCTTAACATTGGTGGCTCTAATGTGACATTGTGATAAAGTTCCAGGCTCTTTCAGTGGGAAGAAAGTATCATTGCATTACAATAATCACTTGTGATATCACACCCACTGCTATTTTATTGTCCGTTTTCAAACTCTAGGGTCCCATTTGGTTTTGATATACACCATTGCCACCTAAATGTTTTTTAACCTTTTTTTTTTTTTTTTTTTTTTTTTTTTCAGTGATGGGAATCTAAGCTGAGAGCTCATTATAAATTCCTACTGTGCATACTGAGCTCCTAAGTATTACCTGAGGCAGGGTCCGTGGGAAGATGTAATTGCAGATATTGTGTTAGACCAGCTGATACAGATGTGAAAAACAAACTGATTTTCTGACACATCATTCACTGTTCATATCTGAAAAAGAAGCAGAAAAATTCAAGCTATCCTACTCCATTCTGAGCTTATTGGCTGTTATATTTTGCACAATGAATACTGCTATTCAGAATCCACTGGAGCTCATTGTGTGACTGCTATAGATTTTAGTTGGCTTAGGGATTAGTATCATATCAGCAAATTTAATAATTATATTGGAGTTTATATATGTATTTTTATTGCTATCTGTGACATAACTACTTTTTGTTTTATTTTGTTTTTCTTACGGCTGTTCATTAAAAACTGAACTAGGTGACTCCCTGAGACATGCCAGATTTTTTCTGCTGTATGCCAATGATCATTAGTTCTGTTGGCAGAGCTCATAGGGAAAATTTAGTAAGTGATCTATCTTACTAACAGAACTATGACAAGCTGATTTGTTATTGTAAGAGTCAGACTCTTATCCATTCTGTGCTCTGACTTATGCACTGTGATGCTTTAATTTTGTCAGCATCCTAATCATGAAAATCTTCCATGGGAGTGTCCTGCCCATGATCTTAGCATTAACAAGACGTAATTGTGCAGTGTCTTCCATGGAAGCATTTAATTCCACTACACCTGCCAATTTCAAAATATTGTTTTTGTTTCAATTAATGGAAGCTGCTTCATTCTGGCACAAATTTTGGTGTCAAGATCTGCATAGTAGCAGACGAACAACAGCTACCAAAAGAGAGCCCCAGGCTCTCATCCTGTGGAGGATTTTTGAAGGAAACTGGGATGGCTGGACACCACTCACTTGTGCATAAGGGCTCCTAGTGCATGTAGATATTTTATGAATCTGAACAATTTTTGAGTGAATTTGTGGCAGGATAGAGGTATAAAACTGCTAATCTCCTCAGGAGATGCACACCTGTGATACACTATGGACCACAGGTTTCTTATCTACAACACTAAAACACCACAGCAAAAGCCTATTTTTCCAGGTGAGGGGAAAATTCAAAGCAGATGGCAGAGATTAGACAAAAGTATGTCATTGTTCAGTAGTCTTGCATCTGACTTTCTGTGAACATGACAAAGAAGTGATAGGAAAAATAAAAAGGAATAATCAAGACATGGAGGCATAGGAACTTCTGCTTTAAAATGTAGGAATTCAGAGTCGCTAATAGAAAATAAAGACATCAGTTTTGCAACAACTAATTAGACTGTGGAAATGGAATCCACTGCCATGGGAAGATTTCAAAGCCAAGAGCTTAGTTAAATTCAAAGAAGCATTAGCAACTTGTATTAATTAGAAAATACATTGTAATTATTACAAGACAGGTAGTAATTAATTATGATGAAAATTATGGAAAGAATATTGGTTGTTGTGCTTTGGGTATTAAGCCAACCTCTACCAGGAACCAAGATGAAATAATCTAGCAGACAGACAATCTGCATTAGGCAGAAAATTACCTGAGAAATACCTGGGATTGATCACAATGATACATGAGATTTAGAAGGCCTTGGGTCATATCCAGGCTATCAGTTAATCTAATTTCCTTTCTAAACTATTCCATTCTTGTTTTTGTGTAGTTAAGTCTTTCAGGTGCCCAGCTGCTGATGAGTAATCTATTCTGATCATACCGATTCACAGTGAGTCAGAAAAATGGACTTTCTAATGCAACTTTCAGAAGAATCATGTTGAGCTTTGTGTATGTGAAGCCTGAATACTGTCATAAATAACAGGGTTGAGGAAACAAGTGAGTAGGTGTAACTCTCAGCCTAGCACAAATTCAGTGATCAAGATGCAGAGTTGGAATGGTTGTATATTGTCATAATAGCAGTGACCATGTGTATTAGCAATGAGTTGTGAAAAAGCAAGTTGTGGGAACCAACGAGTAAGTTTGCTTGAAATATGTTCAGGGTTACTAATAAAATGTCTGTGGACAAGTCTGCTGGGTCACAGATTTGCAATAGACTGGCTCCTCAGTAAGGAAATTGATTGACATCAGGGAACACAAGAAAACCCTACTCTCCTTCTACACACTCACAAGAGAAAACAAGGAGTTTATATGAAAAGGAGCAAGACCCAGGAATTGTGGTGCGTTTCATTTCACGTTTACCATTCACAGGACAACCCAGACAGTGGCATTCATAGACATGCTTATTGTGGACAGCAAAACAGGGGATGAGTTATGAAGTTAGTTATCACCTAGGCAGTGTACATGCAAGGTAAGTGGCATGTCTCACTGAGTGCCCATGTAAATGCTTAACATCCACTAAGTGCAGAGGAACTGAGAAAGGAGAAGGATGCCTCATGTACAAGCAAAAAAAATTAAGGCCACATTCTGCTGCCTGATTTCTGCTTAAGCCTTTCTATAATTCTGGCCAGGGTCTCCATCTCCATTGCCTTCAGCAGTGTCTTGAATTGCAGTTGCAAGCATTCAGTTGTTCCCTGGACTCAGCAGCAGGGCACAGGAGGAATATAGCCCCTGAAGAGTTCATGCAGGGAATCAGCAAAGAACAGGTACTACTCTGTAATTCAACATCTAAATTCCTCAGTGTGCTAACTTTCCTGTATCTAGAAGACACGAGGGACTTCCTGCAATGTAGTAAATTGAGAAGTATTATTCAAATACTTGTCATTTTTATGCTTTGTTTGATTATGTTAGCATTAAAGGTCATTTTAACTAAACCTGTAATAATCATTCTCATTCCACTATAACTATGTCCAGATGAAGTACTTTAGTTATTAAAATACAACAGTTTAGCTGGTTATACATTTCTTATGTCACTAAATTATATGATTTTGTGTTGTGTCTGCTGCATGATGGGCACAGCTATCAGAAGGCATCTCGTGAAATGTCTACAGCTCTACTTTTCCTGGGATCTCTGGAATAGGAATTTAAAATCACTCAGGTTAGCCAACAAAGTTACTGTGAGACTACCTCTCTTGCTCAGAACAGCCAAACGATGAATGCTGATGTTTCTGGAGTGTTGGTTTCTTTTGTGTGTGTGTGTGTGTGTGTGTGTGTCTTGTGTTTTTAAATGTAATGCTTCCACTACAACACTGCCCTGAGTTATTAAAATTAGAATCTATCCTTTTTTTTCTTTTTTAGAAAAAAAAAAATAATTATTCTAGAGCTCTGAAATAATTATTATAATTATGTCACTTCAAATCAGAGTATCTGCTACACGTCTTACCAGTCTTACAGAAGAACAAGTCAAAAATATGTAAATATATATAGTCAGTTCATGATTGCTACATGCATGGCCAGCATTTCCATCTTCTAGTCTTCTCTGGGATGGCTGGGATGTCTGTGCTGCATGGCCAGTCCTGTTTACCTCCTGATGTTCATAAGGATGGGCCAGTATTCCCTTTTGCATTTTAGTGGCCTTTTCAGCTAGCTGCATCTGTAGGTCTCCAGGTGATACAGCAAAGGGAAAGGAGGGAAAGAGGTGGAAAAGTCCTTCAGATAGAGGTCTCAAAGTATTGCTGAAGTAGACTTGGCCTTTCACTAGCACTAGTATGTTAAATGCAACACTACACAGAAGCACTGTTAATGTTGTTGACTGCAACATGGCCAAAATGGCAAGACCACTTCGGTTCACTATAGGCATTACTGGAACACCCCAACAGCTAGGAGACACTCAAGAACTGAGCCTGGTAGGGTTTCATAGGCCTCCCTTTCCATGAAGGTGCTTTTACTTTTCTTCCCATTGCTGTCTGTTTCTTCCCATTGCTCATGCTTGTTGCAGAATAATTCTTGTTACTAGGGTCTTCTTCAAGATGGTTTCTCTAAGGAGTGCAGATAGATTTCTTATACCATGGCTGCCTAAAGTTCTTCTATCCTCTTATCAATCTCTTCATGTAACACCTGCCAATGCAAACATAAGCAAGACAATAACCCAGCAGAACAACACCCTACTGGATATGGTGAGCTCTCTCTTGCATGTGGCCTTTACAACAAGATTGGATTTTAGGCAACCAGGGACCTTTTCTTTCCTAAATGGATTTCCACTGTGAGAAAAGCTCAGATGTCCTCAAGGGTCAAGACTAGGTTTGGCTGTGTAACTATGCCTGGCCTTTACTGACAGGGCAGCCTCACTGCTTTCTAAGAATAGAGAGGTAGGAGGAAGACTGCCATCCAGGATATGGCTATAGGAACAAGCTACCACAGACAATCCAGCATATAGCAAGTACTCAATTTAAAATGCATGTACCATACCCTCTCACCCTGTTACCAGCATGAGGTAGTTCTATTTTGCTTGCAGAGGAACAATTCACTTCTCTTCTCAATGTATCATTTATATTGAGTTTTGCTTTCCTCTCTGATAAAGAAGGTTATCAGCATGTTCATGCCCAGTAGGCATCAGGTTGCATCTGCTCTTAAATTCAGAGCACATAGCTGTGCCCTCAATTTCCATTGGAAACCTGAATGTAACAAGATTAAAATAGACTGCAACCAGATGCTTGATGATAAAGAGGTCCTGCTCATTTGGTCTAATTGCAATTTATGCTGTAAAGATTTTGTTGCTGTCTAATGACTAATCTTTCTAAGGGTTCAATGAGTCTGCTGGATGTGAGACATAGGCAGAGTCATGATAGTTCTGAGGTTTTGATTTCAGAAAGTTTGGGATTCAAAAATTGCTGAGCAGAACTGCCCAGTCTCAGGAAGTGACTGCAAAATACATACTCTGGCACTCTATCCAGCTATAGATATGACAAGCAGAGACATCCATCTTTCAGGATGTGGTAATCAGTAGTGTTTGCCTTGCACTGCTCATGTACAGCAAAATGGGTCATTTGGCTCCTGGATGTGCCACATCTTCTTTAGCACAGAGTTTAGAAGGAAACCTTCAATTTTCTTTGTTTTGTGCCAATTGAACTTCCATAAGCAAAGCCTGGAAAGGCAGATGAGTGCAAAACAAGGTGATTTTTACAAAGAGGTCACTTAAAATCTTTCTGACAGCAGGCAGGAGCAGGTCAGGGAAAAGGCAGAGGCAAAACTAGTTGAATCTGGAGGTGTGTGTCTGAAACAACTTTTTCATGGCATTGTTGCTAGTACCAGCTGTTCAAATTCCTCCAAGATGAATTTGATGTCCCTGTCTTGAGTCAAGGAAGGGCATTAGTTTTTCTCTTCCTGCAACCCAAGGCCTGTGCGTATGCCAGTCCTTACTATGAAGTTCTGGGTTCAAAACAAAACAACCTGCTTTTCTTCTCTTTTGTACACTGGTCCATATCAGGAGTAACACAACAGTCTGAGATTGATGCAGAGAGGACCTGGAGCTCTCTATTCCTCTAGCTAGTGCACTATGGAGTTTCAAGATGTATGATCAGATATGCAGAGCTCTTTGTTTTTAATTAATAGGTCATGACAGTGACATTTAGTTCTTTGATTGCTCTTACCTTTGTTTGTACTATTTCTTGTCTTTTTACTGTGCAAACGAGAAGTTTCAAAGTTGGACTTGCATGCGCGACAGACTGCATGTAGTCTTTTTTTATTTTATTTTGTTTGGATTGCTATAAACAGCTCCCCAAACTCCAGTTTTCAGTGTGAGTCCAAGACTGTGCTGCTGGAAGCTGCCCCTGGCACAGTAAGCATCACTACAGCAGCTGAGACCAGGGTGTGCAGATGTCTTGGAGGCACTGTGGGCCAGAGATCCCAGAAAAGGAAATGGAGGCAGAAAACTCTGACTTGTTTGTTTTCCTGTCTGTTCTGTTAAATCCTTGAATCTTGTATTAAGAATAAAAGTGAGCTGTAAACAAAAGAGAAGTTGGCCGGGCATGTGTTCATAACAAACTTACTTTTTTTTTTCTTTTTTTTTTTTTTTTCTGTACAGTATTTCCAGATAGAGTTGGATTTTCAGCCCACACTTATTATCACACTTAGATTTTGGTTTTGTACAGCCAACGTTTAAGCAAATATGAACAGAAATGGCAACATGATAGTGGAAAGAAGGAAAAATAATAATAATAAAAAAAAAACTAAGCAGGGTGGTAAAGGCAGCAGCACCCAAGACTTTATTTCAAGCATTTGCTTGTTGCTGGAAATGTAAGGGTAGAAGGCAGGAAATATGTGAGGAGCAAGTGTATATGGCACAATGATCTCAGCTCTCAGGTGTCTTGAGCTCTGTACATTGCATTCTTCGGGTCAGGCATGAGCAATTTCAGGCCACGCAGGCCTGTATTAAGACTGTCTTCATTATGTCAGTGGTTTTCATTATGGGCATCTCTGCTTGGTGAGAGCATTTGAAAACTGTGCTAATACAGCCTGTCTCTGTCTTTCTTTATAGGGTAATCTAGTGATAACACCACTGTGTCACAGGAAGCACCATGCACATGTAGTGCTTGCATCTTAGCAAGTAACTTTGACTGTTCCTAAATCATGCCAAGCAAGGTAATCTCTATCTATGCTTCCTACCTGAATAGTAAAAAGCAACCAAATCCATTATTGTACAAGATAAAGCTGCAAACTTTTAAAAAACTTTTTTTTAAATTTGTACTTTGCAGGATGGCCATTTACAAGACCTTTCATTTCTAAAAGATCTTTAATGATTTAATACTTTTTATTTGGATGAATAGCTTAGCAGAATTTGGTTACTTACAGCCACTAGCAAAGTAACATAATCTAGGAATATGTTATGATACAGATAGCAATACCTTCGAATATATTGGTGTGACACTCTTTCTAAAAGTCTAAATTGGTATTAGTGCAAACTGATATTTCTGAAATGTTTTGAAAAAAAAAAAACAGGAAGATATGTTACAAATAACTGTTTATAAATATATTTTTAAAAAATATATCTTTCTCTCTCTCTCTCTTCTTCATTTTTTTGATTTAGGATTATAATTTCTTGGCATCTTTACTGGTCCTATAAATTGCCATGTTCCTTTCATTCAGAATGGAATTAGAGGATGAGTTTCATGGTCAGAAAGGAAAGAGGGACTTTCAGAACAAAGAAGTTACTTTCTGACACCAGCAAATCCTGTCCAGAAGGTGTATTTTCCATGGTCTTTTTTTTCAGAAATCTTTGCACAACTCTATGCAGAGAAACTGGTTAAGAAACACAGAACTTACATGAAATCTTTTCTTCTCCTCCTCCAGCTTCTGCTCTGAAGCCGTGAGGGAGTAAATCTCTTAAACACACCCCTGGAAGCTTAACTGTAATCAGGCTGGAATGCTTGATGCCAAAAAATTACAATTCCTTCAACCTGAACATCAAGAAGAGCCGTTCCTTGACTAAGCAAGTGCAATAATAAGCTCCAGCAATGAGAGCCAGAATACATTACAGGTTGATAATAAATCAAGATTTAACAAGCTCAACAAAGCTGAAAACTATAAGTATTCTCTGTAGTGTGTAAAGAGAAGGCAGTTAGAACTGAAGTATGACTCCCAGTGCTGGCAGAGGAGAGTGGCCCTAACATGACTAATAGAAGCAGTGCTATGGCAGAAGGCGTGCTCCTCTGCTCACTGTGGAGAGTGTTTGTGAGTAATTAGAGGGCAAGATGAGCTTCTCAAAGAAGCTGTGCTGACACCTCCAGTTTCTTCTGTGATTTTGAAGATCATCTCATGGACAGCCCTTTCCTTCCAGAAAAAAAAAAAAAAATAAAATAATAATAATAATAATAATAATAATAATAATAATAATAATAATAATAATAGTACCAAAATCCTGTAGCTTATGGGATTTTTTTTTTTTCTCTCTGATTTCTTATATTTTGCTATTCAAGTCCAAAACTCCTGAGGATAGTTTTGCTGGGAATTTTTCATGTTGCTTCCAAGTCATTAGCAAACAACATAAATTCATTTAATTTAAGGGTAATTCTAATAAACATTTCTCCCCCAGCATCTTAGTTCTCACCACTCAAGGGATGGAGCTGGAAAGGTGATAAGGAAGTTCTGTTACTCTTATAAACAGTTCCTCGGGGTGTTGTTGCAGTCACATTGCTAGATTGCAACATAATTTTGAAATAAGAAGGAAACTCCATTTAAGGTTTGTATCATTGTATTTAAATTCATAAAGATTTGCTGTCCAGCTGCAGACTAGCAGAATTGGTGGCAACTGAAAATTTCAGCCTTTGAGGCCAGCAATATTTTGAATCTCAGGAACATGTTAGTGCATAAGGTACACAGTTTTGTGAAGCCAAGTGGGTGTTTGCCCCTGGTCTGGCAGGAAACCACAGCCTCACTACAGCTTCATATGGCAACTGCTCAAACAAGTGTGTAGGTCAGCTGATTTGCTTTGTCAAACATCAGAGAGAGACATTTTTCATCTTTCAGTCTGTTACACCTCAGGAGGGAGTTTTCACTCTAACCTTCTTAGACCTGCCTTGCACTTTAAAATTGGTCACTCCTCTTTTTTTTTTTTTTTTTTTTTTTTTTTTTCCTCAGAGCACATCAGATTCCCATCCCCTAATTAGTCTGGGTTTTTCAATCGTTTATACTACTGCTCAGTTTTCTGATTTAAATTTTGTTGTGTAAGTCCTTTAGTTTTTACTAAGGCAACATGCTGGAAGAATTGGACAGCAGCTAAGCCAGGGCAGCAGTGACAGCCAGCAAAAGCCTGCAGACCGCTACCAGCTAGCATTCAACGTGGTCACCTGAGCCTGTGACTGGGCATGTATATCATTCACCTTCATGACACAGGAAACTCATACAAATCCAGCATCTTAGAGACCTCACCACAGCTGGCTTTATCATCAGCATTTTGGTGTAGATGACATACTGCTTCAGAACAAGCTGATTGCCCTTTGCTTCCATGGGGAAAAAAGTCATGATCATAAATGCCTTGTATTAGCAGCTGTATATAATTATAAGTCCTTTATTTTATTTTTTATGGGAGTAATAAACTCCTGCACTAGGAGGGAGGTCTGTAATGATGCCATCAGGGAGCGAAGGGAAAGAGAAGGGAAAGGAGATTTTTCACAGTGAGCATGATAAACTATGTTTGTGCTACCACTGGCCCTGGGGAGGGGCAATAGTCACCTTTGGTAAGGCTGTAGTTAGAATTTTTTCTATAAAAATGATACATCAACATCTTTACAGGATCCCTTTCTGACACGAGCAAGACACCATTGGAGTGAAGCCTGTGCAATCACTGTGGGAGAGGCTGCTGTCCCTCTCTAGACCCTCTACAGCTTGCAGTATTTCCACTGGTTTATCCTGACTTAGGCAGGTCTCTACCCAAATAACCCAGGTGTAAGTGCAGCTCTGACTTTTTTCCACTTCTCCAAATGAAGAAGAAACTTGAAATCAAATTCTGTCTACACATTCTTCAGTGCCTATGTTGAAATACCCCTAGAATTATGTTTTGGTGCCATAAAGGTTTTGCATTCAGATGCAATTTAAGACTGGGCAGGTAAAACCACAGGAAAATAGCCGAAACATGTAAACAACTAAAAATAAACTACTGCTATGGTGCCCAAGATGGTCATCTCTTGCAGGGCATAATTGTGCATTAAATTAGGTGTTAAATAGCATGACTTGGGTAGGAGATGTGGCTGCCAAGAACTATGAAAGTCAGGGGGGATATTTTCAAAGCTACAGTGTTTTATTCTGTGTATTATTAGTATGGTAAGTGGCTTGACTGTGCTTTTGAAAAGCTCAGCTCTGAAGCCCTCAGTTCTGTAAGTTTCTGTGCATATTCTATACTATAGAGCTCAGTGGAGGTATCCACCTACAGTAAGCCAGGTTACAGAAAAGCGATTTTATGTTTAGTTCTTTAAAGATAGGCTTGGTAGTGTATTTTTAGGCCTCCAAGTTTGAAGTCATTTGCTTAAATTGGGACAATGAAAACCTCTCCTCTCCTCTCCTCTCCTCTCCTCTCCTCTCCTCTCCTCTCCTCTCCTCTCCTCTCCTCTCCTCTCCTCTCCTCTCCTCTCCTCTCCTCTCCTCTCCTCTCCTCTCCTCTCCTCTCCTCTCCTCTCCTCTCCTCTCCTCTCCTCTCCTCTCCTCTCCTCTCCTCTCCTCTCCTCTCCTCTCCTCTCCTCTCCTCTCCTCTCCTCTCCTCTCCTCTCCTCTCCTCTCCTCTCCTCTCCTCTCCTCTCCTCTCCTCTCCTCTCCTCTCCTCTCCTCTCCTCTCCTCTCCTCTCCTGAGTCTCCTCTCCTGAGTCTCCTCTCCTCTCCTGAGTCTCCTCTCCTGAGTCTCCTCTCCTCTCCTCTCCTGAGTCTCCTCTCCTCTCCTGAGTCTCCTCTCCTGAGTCTCCTCTCCTCGAGTCTCCTCTCCTCGAGTCTCCTCGCCTCTCCTCTCTCCCCTTCAAAGGGAAGGGAAGAGAAGGGGTATGGTTATGGATATGGGTATGTATGGTTTGGCTCTGTGTTCTGTTTAAGCAGATTCCCTTCAATATTGTCTCCATTTGAATTCATTAGCACGTGGTTGTTTTCACATCTTGCAGTTGCAACCAGTTGTCTGTCTTGCTTGCTGTCTTCCTCCACATGCCAGTGGCAGTTATCTACTGGCTAAAGAAGAGTTCAAAGATTTTGGGTGAGAGTTTGGGAGGTGAGAAGCTGGAGAGCTGCCATGCAGAAAGGGATCTGTGGATTTGTTTGATGGCAAGTTGAATATGAAACAGCAGCATAACCTGGCAGGCAAAAGGGCCAACTGTACCCTGGAGAGGAGTACAGTTGGAGAAGGCCTCATGGTGAGGAGTACTGCTGAGGGGAGGCCTCATGGCGGCCTGCAGCTCCCTCATGAGGGGAGCAGAGGGGCAGGCGCTGAGCTCTGCTCTCCGAGGACAGCGACAGGACCTGAGGGGATGGCATGGAGCTGGGACAGGGGAGGGTCAGGCTGGGGATTAGGGAAAGGTTCTGCACCCAGAAGGTGGTCGGGCACTGGGACAGGCTCCCCAGGGCAGTGGGCAGAGCACCGAGCCTGACAGAGATCCAGAAGTGTTTGAAAAATGCTCTCAGACATATGGTCTGATTTTTGGGTGGTCTGGTGTGGAGCCAGGAGTTGGACTCAAAGACCCTTGTTGGTAGTTTCCAACTCATGATTTTCTGTGGTTCTATGATTGTATGCTGCAGCTTATTCTCTTAGGCATCCTAATTGTCTTTGACTGCAACTGTTGGGAACAAATGCTGATAATTTGCCTTGTAATCCATGCTGAAAGAGAAATTAGAAAGACAGGGCCTTCAAAAGGCTTTTTTGTATTTCAGAGGATGATTTTTTTCTGGCCTACAGAGCATCTGATTGCAATTATTATACATAACATATTATAGCATGGTCATAAAAAAAAAAAAAAAAAAAAAAAAAAAAAAAAAAAAAAAGACTGAATAATCTGAATAATCTTTGAATGATTCTTTTGATATTTAAAGGGATTCCCACAGCATCAGTGGCTGCTCTCCGATCTGTAAACCAACATCTGGCCACAGAAAATTTCCTGGAGTTTTTCACTGAGACTTCAAAAATTCCACAATTACTTAATGGGAAAAATAAATAAACAAACATTAATATTAGAAGACATCAGTTTGGATGGAAAACTTGACAGTAAAGCCCTTCTCATATGATAGTTACTCAGATCAGCCTCTGAGGATTATAGCCTCTCTATTCACATTAGTCCCACATCTGACTGGCTGGACTATCCCATAAGGGATTGTCCCAGATAGTTATGGGCCATTAAACCTTGCAGACTTATTTGAGAGCTCACTCTCTGAGTCTGCTGTCACACCTCCCTAACAACACACTGAGTTTACCACTGAGCTCTTTCTCCCAGGATACCAGCTGCCAATTACTGCAAAGCCTTACCTGCAGATGAGTCAGTAGCTGATGCGTGGTTGTGAATTTTATTGTCCTGTGGCCAATTAGATGTTTTATTGTTTAGAGTTTTAAAAATCACATAAATTCCAAAGTAAAATCTGTGGTGCAGACCTCTTAGCATGCATGGGTATACAGATGGAAACACCCTGTGGTGATGCCTTTCTTCTGAAAATGAGCATTTGTTCCAAGAAAAAAACTACCTAGCCCAAAAAAGGCATCACTCAGATCTGCCTCACTTCACCCTGGTTTTAAGTTATCCCCTCAAGCTCATCCAAAGGGACACTGGAGTCCATGGCAGAATATATTCCCAGACATGAGGAATCCAGCAAACATGGACAGAAGGTGCAGTCTTGCAATTGAATTTGTTATGACTACATGATAAGAAGACCTAGTTGGACACAAGTTGGTTAATAACATCGGTGATGAACAACTGTTCAGAATTTTGGTGCTAATTCAATTTATTTTTGATGTAAAATGTTCTTATGGATTTGGTATATTGTTAACCTGGACTGTGCACTTATTAGGCAGGTTAATTATAGAGGTAGTAATGGGTTTGGCCCTTACAAATTTTGAATTTTCACAGGGGGGATTTTTTTCTATGTCAATTCATGTATTATTTATGAATTCTATTAATCCTGATCTATATCATATTTCCATGTAAGCCTTGAGAGGGTGTGCACATTTTGACACTTCATATTTTTCTATTAACAGGTGCAGTGAAGTGTTCAGAGTGTTGTAAAACTGTCTGGCGGTTAAGGGCACCTCCCAAGAGTACAGTCAGGTGATCACCTGCGGGTGTGAATACCTAGCTGCTTTTGCAGATCATTCACCCACTGCTAGTTCTCTGTGAACTACTGATGCAATGGTGAACAGTTGCTTAAGACTGATGGTGCTAACCTGATCATGCTCAGATTCACCTCTCTGCTTATATTTGGTCAGGAACTTAGATTTTGTACTTTTAGGGATATGGGTCATAAATCCCATGCTGTAGACAGTGTGGAGCCAGAGGAAATTTCTGCCACAAGGGCAATAGAAACTTTCAACAGCTCCTTTCCTGTGAACACCCAAAGATGTTGCACTGAGAAGCCTTACACAGAAAGAAGTTTGTCCTGGTCAAAGGAAGGCCGAGACAGGTATGTTACAAATAAATGCTTTGTCCAAGTAGACCAGAGCTCCACCACAGGTAAATAGCCCCTGCTCAGGATGGGAACTAGGAATGGTGAAAGTAGTTTTAAGACACCTGTAGTAATGTGTCCTGGGAATGGTCACTGGACCAACAGAAATACATGTCACATGCCATGGTTTCGGGTGGAAGAAATCCTCCTTGTTAAAGAGTTGGTTCTAATTAGCAGGGGTGGCAGAATGTGGCTTGGTAGGGACTGTGATTCCTGCTTTCTCAAGGCTCTCTTATATTACAGGCTGAATGGTAGTGCTGGTAGTCATCTGTGTCAGGGAAGACATGAGTTGACCAGAGCTTTGGCTGAGAATGTTGACTATGGGATACCCTGAGCTCCCGAAGGATTCTGAAGTAGTACACAGAGCCCACAGTGGGCTTCTTTGCCAGAGCACAAACCACTTAGATATCTGGAGTACACATTTGTGTGTGTGTATATATAATGGTGAATATCTTTAGCAACCACATGCATGTTCACACTCAAGAACTTGTGCTTCACTCTTTGAAAAATATAAATTTCATAAAAATCTAATCAGAATAAGACAAATGCAGAATTCTTACATACTAGAGAATTTGGATTGAATCAGTTTTGTGATGCATAGTTAAATTTCATCCCACAACAAAAAAAAAAGTGCAGTGAATTTTCCTGTACAAAGTAGAACCAGGTCTCTAAAAGTGAAGAAAGGCCATCCCACTTCCTGAGATGCATCTGTCCAAAAGTTCTTATGGATACTCTGACAAAAACATTTCACAGTCCTGATGCGTGTGATCCTAGCCCTACCACTCCACATACACTTCCTCCCACCACCACCACCCAAGGTTTGTGTTTGTGTGTACAAGAATGTATGTTTACAAATACGGAGAAAGATTCAGTAACTTGCTCAATCATGCAGAGGTCAGTGGTGAGAGTCAAGGTATGAATCTCATGGTCTTAAGCCGAGGGTCTTCTCTCAAGGCTGCCTATACATGATACAAAAATCAACCCTCTTTCCTCCGTCTTCCCTGCCTACCTCATGTCTGCAGTAGCATTCTCTAAAGTGGATCTCTTAAGATGTCCTTTTGTCTCTACTGTCATGAAAGCATCGCTAATTCAGGTATACATAACTAATACTTCATTATATGGTAAAAAATGCTTCAGCCTGATATAAAGAAGAATATACTTGTTGACAGAGTTCTTTATGTGAATAAATAAATAAATAAAAAATCCCTATCAACTATTAGCAATGTTCTATCATGTCAACTCAGATGTATATTTGAAATACAGACTTTGTTTTTCATAAGTCTGGTTTATCTTTCAGGTCAGGAGGAACATGAACAACTAAAATTGCAGCTCGTCACATTCAACTTATGTGCTGGAGTGAACCAACTGCAATCGATCAGACTGAGAGGTTTTGTGGAAGCCTATATTTTCCACTCATGAAGGGGTCAGCTGATTTCAGGCTTGAAGTATGGAATTAAATACCATATTTGCCTTTGGGCAGATATGTGAGCAAGTGTCCTGCTGAACGACATTGTCCCAGGTGTGTAAAGCCTGTAAGGAATTTATATGTCACAGCAGGTGTAAATAAGTAAGAATGGCTGTATATCATGGATGGTGGGGTGGCATGTACAGTGAACATTCAATTGATGCAACACTGAAGTCAGGGGAAAAATAACATGTATGTAAGTGTTTCAGAAACTGAGACTTAGGTAAAAATTCATTTAGCTCCCAGCAAAGTATTTCAACTTTTCTTCCTTGGGCCAGTCACTTTTAGGGGGCATGGATGCAAGAATGGAGAGGTCCTTCACACACATGGGAAAGAGGCTAAAAAATAGAGAACTGTTTTGATGAAAACTGAGAAGCTCAGAAAGAGATGGAGTTACTTCAGTTAGTAAATAATGTAGGCACTACCTATAAATGCTGTAATTTTTTAAAAATGTCAGCATTCATGTGCAAATCAAATAGGTCAGGTCTGTATGTGTAATAATGCAGTCAGTAAAGCTTGGACAAAAGCACCAGGACAGAAGGGTTTGGAATTTTGCTGAGCTAGCTTCTGGCAGTTTTCATAGTTAATTCATTTATAGCTGTAATACTGAATTTATAAAACTCATTGCTCATGTCATTTAATGTAAGAGTTATACATTATCAACCAAGATTGGTTTATGATAACATTAAAAAAAGAAAAAGAGAATCAATGAGAAAAAATTATTTGCCTAGTACCAAATCTTGAACAGTAAAGAAGATTTGGGCTATGCATAGCTTTTGATGACAGAAAAAAGGATCTCTGGAGATTGCAGAAAGGGTACTGGTGGCAGATGAGCCAGCAAGCTGTCATGCCTTGTTTTGGGAAATGAAAAAATAGATCACTACCTTTGAGGGGAAAGAAAAAACAAAACAAAACAAAACAAAAAAGTGATACACATAGAACTGTACTGCAATGAATAATTCAGATTATCAGTATTAATAATGTCTCTATTAATATATTTGCACATGACAGACATTATTTAATGTGATCAAGATGGAAATGGAAGACAAGTTTGCAAATTATGGATTTAAAGATGGGCAGATAGGACATTGGCTGGATGACCACATCCAAAGAGCAGCATTCTATGTCTCAATGATGTCTAGGTGGAGATCGGTGATGAGTGGTGTCCCTCAGGGATCTGTGCTGGAACCAGTACTGTTTAATGTTTAATTGGTGACATGGACAGTGAGATTGAGTGCACCTTCAGCAATTCTGTGGAAGACTCTGATCTGTATGGTGCAGTCAACATGCTGGAGGGAAGAAAAGCCATCCAGAGCAGCCTGGACAGGCATGAGAGGTGGGCCTGTGTGAACCTCATGACATTCAACAAGGCCAAATGAAAGGTCCTCAGCCAGGGTTGGGACAATTCCAAGCACAAATACAGCTGGGCAGAGAATGGATTGGGAGCAGCCTCAGGAGAAGGACCTGGGAGTGGTGGTTGACAAGAAGCTCACCATGAGGCAGCGCTGTGTGCTTGCAGACCAGAAAGCCAACTGTATCCTGGCTGCACCAAAAGCAGTGTGGCCAGCAGGGCTGGGGATTTGAATGTCCTCCCTCTTTTCTGCTCTCATGAGACCCCACCTGGAGCACCGCGTTCAGCTCTGGGGACCCCAGCATAAGAGATACATAGGCCTGTTAAAGTGGGTCCAGAGAAGGGCTGCAAAAATAATCAGGGGCCTAGAGCTTGTCTCCTATGAAGACAGGCTGAGGGAGTTGGGGTTGTTCAGCCTCAGAAGAGAAGGCTCCAGGGAGACCTTATAATGGCCTTCCAGTACCCAAAGGAGGCCTACAGAAAAGCAGGAGAGGGACACTTTACCTGGTGTGTAGGCGTAGGATTAGAGATAGCAGTTTTAAACTTAAAGATGGTATGTTTAGGTTAGAAACAATGAAGAAATTATTTACTATGAAGGTGGTTAAATATTGGTACAAGTTGCCAAGTGACATGGATTCCTCCTCTCTGTAAGCATTCAAGGTCTTGGATGAGGTTTTGAACAGCATGGTCTGGTGGGAGGTGTCCTTGCCCATGGCAGGGAGGTTGGAATTAGATTATCTTTAAGGTCTCTTCTAACATAAACCATTCTATGGTTCTATGTTTATTGGAGCTTAGCTGTGCTGAAAAACTTCTGTTTTTGTTTGTTTGTTTGCTTTTCTGGCATTGGATATTAGATGTTAAGCATTCAAACGTTAGAATGGAGTTTTGTTGTTGTTGTTGTTGTTTTTTGTTTGTTTGTTTGTTTGTTTTTGTTTTTTTTTTTGTTTTTTCCCCCAAAATGATCCTGAGGTATGTGCCATCAGAAAAGAAAGTAATAACTCATATTCCTGAAAGTTAAAGTATCTCCTGGTATTACATTTTGGATTCCTGTGACTTGCTTTAAGTTTGTAGTTCCTTTACATGAATTCAAGAATCTCTCAGTACATCAAAGGATTTTGTAGTTATAAATTGTGCACTTACAGAGCTCAGCTTACCTGGATGCACAATTATTGAAAACAAGCTGTACTCAAAGGAAAGCAAAAAAAAAATATATTAAAAAAAAATGGTTAAAGTGCCATGATTGTGGTAGAGCTGAGTGAACTGTCCATAGAATACCAGGGTTTATTTACATAAATGTTATTTTTGTTTGTTTGTTTGTTTGTTTTGCCTTAACGAATTCTGGTGAATAAGAAAAGGACAAGGAAAATTTAGAGTTATGGAAGAAATGGCTCTGATGTGTGCAACAATTAAACAGACAAGCACTTTTCCGTCAATATGGCTCCCCAGAGCCATTACAGCATAACGCTTCATAGAACAAACTTTCAAGGTCCCTTGATCATGTGTTTGTGATACTTGGTATTAGCATTCAATGCTCCAAAGCCACCTCATGTGAACATGTAACCATCATTTGGCAAGTTGTGCTTGGAGACAATCAGCATGAAAAAAAAAAAAAAAAAGAAAAAAAAAAGAAAAAAAAAAAAAAGCTTCCTCTTTCCAGAGAGTATTTTTCACAAAACAGTCACTCTGCTTGTAAACTCTGTTTCGATCCTCAAATGATAGCCCTTTAAGCATCTTCAAAGGACAAGCCAAGAAATTAAAATCCTTAACTCTTGCAAACAGTGAAAGTCATTAACTCCTAACATGTATTTAATGTATTACACATTATTGTTTTACTTAACTGTTAGATTCAATGCTCTTACTGTCTCTCCTGTTGCTAAAACCCTTACTCTGTCTCATGGCAACCAAATACTTTATTTCTCTCAGATAGTCTGACTAATTAGCATGTCTAGTTAAACTCCAGAGAATTACTATCAACTTATGAAGAAAGCTGTTTCTTTTTTATACTTGAAAAATCCTCACGTGCCAAAAAAAAATCAGGTTTATTTTTTTTTTCCAGATATATTATTCTATCTAGTAAAAGACATAACCTCCTCCACAAACCACACTATAATTGCATCATGAGCTTCATTACCACAAGATATTCAAAAAAGATAAATATGTACAGGTCAGTACTATCACTGACTGTTTAAATGACATCTGCAGGACATATCAGAAAAGCATGACTCTATACTCATCTTTCTAATTAATATGTTTTCTTAAATTAGCTGTTAGTGATAGAATACTAGGCAAGATAGATCTTTGGTCTGAGTGAGGACAGCCCATATTGTACACTTACAACTCATCTGCTGACAAATATCTATTCCTTGGATAAGATTTTCATCAAGTCACTGTTTAATTATATCTTGGTTAATTAAAAAAAATAAAAAATAAAAATAAAAATAAAAATAAAAATAAAAATAAAACCAGAGCTATGTTACACCCTTATAAACAGGAAAAAGGAAATCTATGGGATTTTAAAGTTAGCATCTGAAAATGGAGAGCCCAATTCCTTGTGTAAACATGTGTTTGCCACAGGCATTCTTTTAGAGCAAAAATAAATCAACAGTCAGAAAATAAATAACTAGACTGTTGAGTCTGGTCAAAGCAGGTGTCCAAATGAATGTTACACTAGAATTCTTTGGCAGCATAATTCCATTTTAATTGGGCATTTTTTATGCATGCAACATGTTTAAAACATAAGATATGTACTGCCTAAGTATTGCATTGTCTTCGTGATATTCATGTTTACTCATTCCTGTCATTCACTGTTCTACATTTGACTGCCAGAGGTGGTGTTTTTATATTTGTATTTAGATTTTTGCAGGACCACAGGGCACGAATAAGGCAGAGTTTAAAACCCCTTGCTAAAAGGAGAGAAATATGTTTCTTTGTAGTGTGTGCACTGTTCTTCATCCTCATTGAACTACAGGTATTTTGGATGGGCTTCTGCATTGCTTTGCATTTGAGGTGGATATTCACAACAGCACAGAGCTTGAATGTAACTGTATTTTCAATGTCTTTTTTTTTTTTTTTTTTCCTTTTTTTTTCTCCTTTTTTAATTTAGTAGCAGGAGTGCCAATTTCCTGTTTGCCTTTTTCTTCCCCATCCTGATGACCCCTTTCACCTGTTACCAATAGGGACTGACAAAGGGCTAAGAGCCACCTCCTTGTGTACTGAGAACAAAGTCCAGAGGTTGTAGGGTCTAGCCTAGTCCCAGAACCTGTTTTCAGGGAGCAAGTATTCGCTCCTGCCAATCATAGATAATCAGAGATTATCATTACTAATAAAATGATGCACAACGTATTTTTGGTGGAAAAACTAAACAGTTTTGTAAACAAAAGGAAAATTTGGCCCTACGTGTACTTTGAAGATTAACTTGTTTTGACTGCAATTAGAGTAAATATTATTTTAAGCATAATACGATTAACAACATGCTAAGTGGCCCTTCCCTTCCCTTCCCTTCCCTTCCCTTCCCTTCCCTTCCCTTCCCTTCCCTTCCCTTCCCTTCCCTTCCCTTCCCTTCCCTTCCCTTCCCTTCCCTTCCCTTCCCTTCCCTTCCCTTCCCTTCCCTTCCCTTCCCTTCCCTTCCCTTCCCTTCCCTTCCCTTCCCTTCCCTCCATCTTTCCCCCCCTTCCCCCCTCTCTCTCCCCTCCCCCTCCCCCTCCCCCTCCCCCTTCCCCCTTCTCCCTTCTTCTGCCTTGCCCCTTCCCCCTTCCCTTCTGTATGACTGAAACTTACTGGTGTGCCGTTTCCAAAAGACATGTATTTTTACACTTCTGGCATGATATTTTACATGTAATTTCTTCATTTCACTTTTCCATTTAGAGCACTTTTTAGAAGTGTGGTAAGTTTTGCTGGAATTACAGTGGAAACTGCTTTACCTATTTGTCTTTTGGAAAGTGTAGCTGGGCATGTACAATTGGCACCTTCATCTATGAAATAGTTGCTTTTTTTTCCCTACGGTACCTGAAGATATATTTTCCAACTACACATGAAGGTCATTTTGCAGGAGCTGGGATTTCTTTCCAGCCTGTGGATCTTAGTCATTGTAGTAATACATTCAAATTTTTAGAAAAAAAGATTGTTCTTACTGCTAATTAGAGATGAAACAGCAAACAAACAAAACAAATAAACAAACAGACACACAATATAAATAATTAAGCCGCAATGTGGATTATGATAACTATATAAACATGATAAAACTTTGGCATATATTTTGTTTGGTACACAGGAAACCTCAGAGCTACCTGAAGTTTTCTGACCTCGGAACTAACGCCCCCCAGGAATCATACTTTAACTAAAATCCAGTTCTTTGTAGGAAAATATACCTTTTTGTTTGTTTGTTTATTTCCTTTCAATCTTTCAAAAGAAGTTTTTCCAAATTATGTGTTCATACTGAACTTTTTATAAAAATATTTTTATCCAAATGTGTGAATTTAGATGCCTTAGTCCCTGTTAAAAAATATTACATTTACATTTTGAATTGGCATTAGAATTCACATGGCAGAGTGAAATATACATTTTAATATTTTTAAGTTCAAATTTTGCACAATTTAAAATTGTGCAAAACTTTTACCTTCCATACAAATCCAAAATAGAACACCATTACCATCTTTGCCAATGTATCCAGTTTTTTAAAAAAGTGCCAGAAGTCACAAGATGCATTTGGAAAACCAGAAGTGTAGAAAAACAGAAGACTCTGCCTGGGTAGATGTAGCAAACACTCAGGTGACAGTTCCAAGCTATCTCTAAGCAAAGTCTTGAAGGGTCAAATGTAAGCTGTCTTCGAAGTCTGCAAGGGTTAGGCGTGTTTTTGACTCCCACCTCCAGGCAAGTTTCAGCTGAAGGTTGCCCTCAGGCTGGGGAAGGTTTACTTCAAATCCATGTGGCTGGTGGAAGGGTTTTGTGTGGGAACATCTGGTGCACAAACCCTCCACTATAGGGGAATTAATGTTCAGAGGCAGATTAGCTGAGCAACTCTGACAGAAGACTGCTTTGTGGTGTCTGGAGCTAGCCATGGAGATGGCTTATGTCTGCTCTTCTGCTTTTGAAGAGCAGCCACCCAGCTGGTTTCTTGCACAGTTAAAGCCATTACATCTATTTTGTAGTGCTATATGTGTGTCCATGAATGCAGCCCTCCACATCTGAACTGCTTCATGTGCCCTCATACTATTAGGTCTTAGTTGAGGGGCTGTAACTTTTTTTTTTTTTTTGTATTGGTTATTTTGATAGTGTTCCCTGCAATGCTGTAGTGTGCTTGGAGAACAGGTTTGTGGATTTCCAGGCTAGATGGGACAGTTAGATCTTTTGGGCTGACCTTCTTCACACTACAAGCAATAAAGCCTTACTCTGGTATTTCTGCTGCTGCTAATCAGCTAGCCTGTAGATGCACTGGAGCAGCTTACATTGACTGAGAATCACTTAAGAAGCCTAATTTCCTGCTCAGTAATGTAGATGCACATTAGCAGACCTGATCCTTAGGAAACCACAGGCAATCTTTTTCTTTTCTGTGTGTTTCATCATTTCTATGCTATTATTGTGCTCAATGAGCATCCTCAGTGACCTTGATAACTTTTTGACTTGTTCATCACAGCAAAGCAAGAGGAATCAATCTTTTGCCCAGCACAGCTCACACAAAGCAAAACAGAAATTGTCGTGGCTATATACTTCTTTGTGCATTACCGAGAGGTGTCGCACTTTTTGACTAAAGTGGCCATCCATGAGCATGTGGACTGGAGGACTCTATGAGCAGCAATAGACTGGTGAGCTCAGCCAGCCAACCTGTTTACTGGTTAAATACCATAGCAGTGGTGCCAGGTAGAGGCAAGGTTTGAAAGCCTGAGTAGACCTTTACACAAACCTGCATTTTTAGCTGACTAATACTCTGAGTTTTAACCAGCAAATTGCCCTTGAAAAGGTGAGAGTGTGACCCTGACTTCTCAGGGTGGTACACATGAGTCAGTGCACCGCCTTCAACTTAGCTCCTAGTAGAAACCCATGCCAGTGCTGACTGTAAAATACTGTGGCTGTGTAATGGATACAGGACAACTGGGCAGATGGTCCTTGTGTTTCCACTCATTCTATATATTTGAAACCCATGTACTAAAGAGATTTTCATATCAAGATAAAGGGAGAAAAGTAAAGACCAACAGCTACCCAAACTAATTAAAGCATCAGTGGGGGGCAGTGTTGGTTCAAAAGTAAGGTAGTGAATTAAAAACATTTGAAAAAGCAATATTACAATTTCAGTTGGGTATTTCATCAGAAAAACGAAGATTGGTAGCCTCATTTCTTTTATACAGCTGTTAGCAGAACACCTTGGGGTTGTGTTGCTGCTTCAGGAAAGATGTTTTTCAGGAAGTGAACACCCCAAGGTTGGCCACAGCAATCATATTACAGAGAAAGATTTGGCCCACCAATAATAATGAGAAGGAAAGTGTTCCTGTGAGGCTGGTACAAAGCATCTGCTTGTCAGGAGTATGTTATCCTACAGATAAAAGTATCTTACAGATAAAGGTATATGGATAGCCCTATATGGACAGTTTTTCAAAAACACCTAAATGAGTCAGTAACAAAGCAAAGAAAATAATCCGTCTCCCCAAATTTTCCACAAGGTGTGTGATCAATTGCTCACGAGGATGCAGATGCCTAAGGAAAATCATGTGGGGTAAAGTCCATCACCGTTTATTAAAGAAAGTGAACAGCAGAGGTTATTTCTACTTATGGTTGCATATGAAAGGCTGAATATCTGTTTCTGACCTAAGTAGACAACACTGAAAATTAACTGTAAGTAAATAGTTTCAGATGTCTTTTCTGCAGAACATACCAATACCTACTTGGTCTGCATAAAACCTTCTTCTGCATAAAAGCTGTTCTGAACCACTTTCCATTGCTCAGAGGTCCCTCAAATTGTATCTGTGACTCCTGCTTCTGGGATCAGGCTTCCAAGAAAGTTCAGTGTTGTAGTAGAGAGTCCAATGCTCCTTCACATGTCTTCACCTGATAACTAACTTCAGGACTCATTTTCCTTTTAGCATAAGATCAGAGCCTATATTAATTGCCTCGCCAAAAAGTCTTAGAAAACTCAAGGTATGGCTTATCATGGTTGCTTTGGTTTTCACCAGGCTTCAGGGAAAACACAAAGCAATGCTGGTGTTTATTGACAGCTTCTGAAGGTGTTTCATCTGAATCAGTTTCAGAGTAAATCACACCAGTATAAGCCAGGGGATGTGATGTGATTTCTTCCTCTTCTGTGTCTCTCCCTAAATACTTCTATATGTATGTATGCATCTGTCTGTGTATGCGCACATGCTTTAAATATATTGTTGTTTATTAGAACTGTAGTGATTATCAGAGCATTCTCAAATCCGTTTTCACTTCAGAAGTGACATGGGATATAGCAAAATGTTATCAAGTTAACATGTACAGCCTGCCATTTGGAAAAAGAAATGGGAGTGATTGATGGTCATGAATTAGTCATGGAAAGTATTTTTAGTAACACATACATCATCAAAACTCCTTTGAAAACAGGCTTTGTTTTCAGTTTGTGAATTTGAATGTGCACCTAGAGAAAGATTTTTGCCAAAAAAAAAAAAAAAAAAAAAAAGATAAATATTTTAGCTTAGAGCTTTGAAAGATGATATCCAAATTCAAATGACAGTCCACATCTACAAAGCATGGTACCTCCACTATATAATGGAGGCACCTAAACAAACCAAAATATAAGTAAGATTTTACATTTTTTTGTATCTTTTTTCAAGTTGAGTCTGAATTTGCACCATAAAAAAAAACAAACAACAAAAAAATCTGACCGAGACAAGATGAAATAAACTAAGAATTCTTTTCCACTTCCCTTAAGAAAAAAATAAAATAAAAAATCTCCAGTCACTAACAGTGAAAGAACTCTATCAGATACTTTTTGCAGGGATTAAACCCAGATGAAATCTTTAAAATAAATAAAAGCTCTGAAAGAACACCACGTTGCCTGTAGTTTTGCCAAACATATATATATTATTAGCTCAAATATGTAAAAAGTCTCATTGATTTTAATAAATTGAAGTTCACTGGTTAATATTAAGTGCAGATCTTTGCTGCACTGCCTATCCTTCTTCCATCTTCTATGTCTGCCCCTGTATTCGTTTTTCTGGTTTTTCTTCTGAATTTTACTTCAACATCAGTGGATCAAAGGGACTTGGGCAGGTCACTTTTCTGTCTACACATCTGCTTCTTCTGTCTTTTCCTTTGGAAATATTTTTGAATTATAATCTTTGATTAATGCATCATCTAGATATTTGTCACCAAAACAGTGACATTCTGGGACATGAGAAAGCTAATTATTTTGAGGAACTGATACATTTCTGTGACTTGGTTCTTTTTAAGACCAAAGGACCAAACTTCCTTATCCATATATCACATAATCATGCTTTTTTTTTTTTTTTTTTTTATATAATTTAAATGATACTGGCTTTGTGAGGTATCTTCATCTGAGAGAGATTTGGTATTTGCATCTATATGAGTGTATTTGAACATGAAAGTGAAAAACCACCAGGTGGACTGATGAAGGTGGATGTCTGTCTAGCCTGAGACAAACCCTCTGAAAACCAAGGTCTTGGAATTGCACAGGGTGTCTACACCAGCTGAAA